>NC_089873.1:200973928-201281071 GCF_040182565.1 Anser cygnoides
GCAGAGATTATCTACGAAGATATACATTTTGTAGCGGTTCTCTTTGCATTTCTCGCTGCAGTATCTGCCATCTTGATCTGCTTCATGTGGCTGTGTAATAAATCCCTGCACCTATTCCAGAAGACGACACATAAGCTCTCAGGTATCTAAGAGTGCAGTCAAGGTACAGGGTTCTCAAATCTGAATTTTGAGCCAAAAATTCACTCACAGTTTGAGCTGTAAAGGTGCTAAGCAGTGACGGAGAAACAGAATTGGATGGGCTCAGCTAAGTTATCCTGTTCAACCCTCTACTAACAAAGGCAACAGCATAATAGATTGTTTGTTCAGAGAGATCCACGGGACATTTACCGTATACATTTTACATCAGAAACCTCAAAACACTTCCCAACCTCATTATCTGCCAAACTTAGGGAGAAAAGGCCAGAGCTGCAATAACCGCCCCCTGTCACGGGACGTGAGCCAAAGCGCACCAGCAACACCTTCAGGTTCTGCTGCTGAAGGTTATCTCCAAGGGGAAGATACTCAAATGGCCCTCGGAGTGGTCCCCACCTCGCTTCATGGAGGACCACACCACTCTTTTCACCTTCCAACACCCTCCTTTAATCCATCCTCATGGCTGACCCAGTTGCAAACTTCAATGAACATTGACTAATATTAAAATCAGGCTCCTAACATGAGCCGAAGGCACCAGCCATGGAAAGCAGAGTTGACAGATCAAGAGAACACAAGAGATGCACTGACAGGAGCTTTCACATATTAGAGAAGAAACTTTCCAGCCACAGCCTGGGATATACTGCCTAGGTAGCAAGAGAAGATGCCATGCTATGGGCACGGGCTCAAGCTCTAGGCAAATCCTTGGAATGGGTGGTTTCTTTTACCACTTCAAAACATTTCAGCCATTCACCTCCATTTTTTGTAAGTGCAGATCCATTTGTGGTCTCTTGCCCTGTAGGTAAAACATCTGTGTTTCTTTTTTGAAGTGCTGCTTAAGCTGTTACATTTCAAGCAGCCAAAGTGTCAGTATTTCACTAGGTCAACACAGATGCTCAGGAACCCTAAGCCTCCTGGTCCAGACATTATGTCAACTCTGCAAAACTTGATGTCAAAAGAGATCAATTTGGCTTACGCTGCCTCCTCCTTTCTGCTGCTCACCTATGACTCTAAGGGCTGCTGATGTTTTTTTTCAGTGCACACACAGCTCACGAGCTTCTGTAGCTACTGAAAATTTTCATATCATGCCAGAATACACAGTCTTACTTGGATAAAACCTCTCCTTCCTTCAGTTAAAGCCAATGTTTCTATAGAGGCAGAGTCTTACAAAGTCTGAATCCCATACATTATTTGGCAGGCTTTAGGAATACTGCAGTACTGGACACCTGCTCTGTCCTCATCCAGAACAGGATCCAACCAGGGACATAACTTCTGTCCTGAGCCCACCTTAGGACAGCCCTCCTTTTGGAAGTCATAAAGAAAAGTATAATGGCCCTATAGACTTTGTTTTAGTTTTCATTGTGCCTTTAGTCTTGTACTTGACAAAACCAGAGTCACATTCAGCATGGTGAGGGACTCTTTATGCAAATATTTTGAAATGTCTTGTATTTAAAACCCAATTGTAGATGAGTAAGCTTGAGCTAATATTAAAAAGTTCAGAATGTCTCAGCTATTAACACAGAGTTGTTAATTTTGGAACGGGGACCTTCCCATCCATTTGCCAATCAATAATAATATCCTTTCATTTGCAGCAAGTACAACTGAAGAGATTGAACTGGAAACCATTGAATGTTAGCCAAGGACTGTCTCATAACAAAAATAACAATTCTACCTCAGGAGAAAGTATTGGCAAGGAAAGCAAGAAGAAACTTATAAGGTAAAGTGTCTGTGACTACTGTAGAAGCTGTTTGGCTTGCAAAGCTAATAGGACATGAAATGAGCTGCGTCTGATGGAGCTGTTTTGACCTGTTACAATTTCAGCTCTGCTAGTCATTGTCAAAGGAAAAGAGTATGCTTTCATGGCTGAGCACAAACACATTTTTGTGGCTAACTAATAAAATCTACAGCCTCTGCCACTCTTAAAAACAACCAACCAACTAGTATCAACCCATAAAGGAAATGATCATGCTCTTGAAGGACGCCTGCATTTTGGCTACGGCAAGTATCCTGCTATAGACCAACCAGCCATTAGGATCATTCAACGTAAATTTATTATGTCTAATTACAGTATTACATTAAAAAAAATTAACTGCAAGGATTGAATCCTGTTTATTGTGCATATGCTGCTACTTTCAGTCATAAGGAATTTCCTGAAGGTCTGAACACAAACTGTAATTCTTCTCGAGACAAAACTGACTTTGAAATAACGCCAAGCTGGTCAAAGTTCCGCCACTTACATTTCCAATTGTTTACATTGCCCAGGGATATTAACACACATTTTATTACATTACTAGGAAAGGTTGTTAAATGGGGAACTGCACGCAGGCACTGAAGCTGACGCTGTCTGTAACAATTAGAGTGGGCAGATAAAATACGTATCACACCTGTGGCACGGCAGAAATATCGAACAGTTTCCTTGTGAAAGATGTCGAGCCCTATGCGAACTGAGCCCACTGATGAACAGCCTATCTAGGAAGAAAAATTAAAACAGCATTACTTTGAAATTTAGTGTTTACAATTACAGTTCTGAAATCACTCTAGTTAAGGGAAGACACCTTTGCTTTCCTATTCTGTAGAAAACAAGAAGTAAGCTAGCTAGTGTTTGCATGAATCCGCATGCTGCGCTTGAATTCTCCACCTGCAGATCCTCTGTGTGGAATAACATTTGCTTTTGTGAGAGGGAAAGCACTAAACTGGTGAATCTTCAAATTACCCTGTTTTGCTTTTGTAAAGCAGTGTGAAATAAACATTGAAAATGTAAGAGACTGCAGGCTCACCTCTGTCTACAGATGCCACATGGCTTTTTGAGCTTAACTGCTGGTACTGCCTCTCACACTTCAGCTCATTCTCCTACAACTTTTACAAGTCATGCTGACAGCTTCCCCTCCCTCTGCTCAAGGACTTCTGTGCTCAGGTGCAGAGGTTAGACCCATAAAAACAAAGAATCTCTTGCCAAGTGCGTAATAAAGCAGATAGGTGCTAAAAAAGCTTTTTCCAAAGCATCCTGAACACAATACTTTTGAGAAGTCAGCCCTGGATTGAACGGGCCATTTGTAGTACGAAGGGCCTGACATCCACTCATAAATTCACGTTAGATTCAGCTGGCTGCTCCTTCCTGCGTCAAGGAAGAAAGAAACTAAAAATAAAATTAAGTTAAAATCCCAGCTACAGCACAGCTTTGTAAAGGAACAATTTGTTCCAATTCTTCACATTAAGTATGTATTTATTACCAGTCTTCTGTATCTTTGAGTGAAGTAGGCATTGATTTCACAGAAGCTAGAAATGTCTGCTTTAACTACCAAGCTTACAGTACTCTGTAAGGTATCCATATAGCATACGGAAAATACATATTTTTTTCACTTTATTTCAGATTGTTATTTTTCAGTCCCTACATCTTAGAACTTGAAGTTATTCACTAAGCTGAGCACATAGCAGGTGCATTGCCAGACTTGCTTAGAAAGTACAGTTAAGTGCAGCTTACATGTCAAACCATTATTATCTACTAACATTTACTTGAATAATGTAATTGTCAAAGTCAGCAAACATATGCAAGCATAAATGACCTTTTGAATTCATTGCTCTAATCATAGAGATTGCTTTCACTTCTAAACTACAATGCTGGAAAGTTAGGGTAAAAGTAGTAAGTGACCATTTAAAATCCTTACAATTTAGATGTGCTGTAACAGCAGTATGGAGTTTCTGACTAGTGTGGTTCTACCTCTCAGCTTGGCTAAAGATAAAGCAATTTCAGGCACCCATCCTTGGTTATTGATGCTGCTGCCACCAATCTCGCTTTTAAGTAGTGATATCCTACATGAACAAGAGGGATTCAAAAAATATTCAGTGATCCCATACAGCAGTTAGCTTATGCACTGCTTTGCTCCTTGACAATTCCTTAGTGGAAAAGTTTATCCAAAATATAGCATAATTAAAGGTAGTGTAACATAATTCAAATTCTGTGAAACTGGTATTTGTCAATATGCATTATCCACGTCAATAATATTTTATATACAAAATATGAGGCTGTTTGGAACAGTCCCTTGCTACACAGGGAGTGGCTGAAGAATTTAGTTTTACTGCAAGCTTTTAAAAATGGAAGTTTAGAAATTAAATAGCAACTTTTATTCCATTCATAAACTGCATGCAAAACTGCAGCAAAAGCTAATACTTAGAACATTCCAAGTGATCAAAGGGATTAAACCATTTTACATTTAAACTTTTTAATTAAAGAGATGTCCAAGTTCTTAAGATTGCTTTGGCAATCAAGTGTAAAGGTCTTAACCATCCATTAATGTCTCCATCTCGTGCTTAAAGACATACTTCCAAAAATTTCAAGACTGTCTCTGTTGTTAGAAGTCGTATCAGTCTGTTTTTTCATTGGTGTTGAATACACAGGAATTCCTAATTTGAAAAGACACTTTGAAGGTTCCAAATCATCTTGTGGGTTTCTTTTTAATAACATCTAAGCTTGAAAGTCTGTAAGTGAAGATACTCAGCTGATGTGTAATGCTTACACTCCTGGAATAGGAGAAATGATCACCTTGCACATGTTGTTTTTATTCTTTTCCCCTCCCAGAAGGAAACATATCCTGCAACCATAAGAACCTAATAGTTCCACAGTGATTATTTGGTAATGAAGTGCTTATTTGACAAAAAGACTACTGCTACATGCAGACTTGTCAGTTTGAGTTAAATTTATCCATATACTTCACTGTTTTTAAGTTTCATACACTCATCTTCTAATTTTGATTGAAAGATGTGTTGCATTGCTAAAACTGCCTCATTGGAACCAGATGCATGACAAATGCATGCAGCTGTGAGCTATAGGGAACAAAACCCCTCTCTGCCTGCAATCCTACAGCTTCTGCTAGCCAAGCAATATAGCAACAGGCATCTCAGGTGTTGCACAAGACTCGCCCATCTCAAGATCAAGATGTATGTGCCATTTTCAACCATTTTTTTTCCATGAGTTATCAAAGAATTTATGAGAAAACCCTTTCCTCTCCCACAGTTCAGTTGCACAGAGGCAAATATTTCGATGAACTGCAGTAGCAGCCTGTTCCACAATGTAAAATTCCAACGTAAGCACAGTGGCTGCTTTGGATACGCACTGAACAGCAGCTTGCCCCAAGCAGTTGCTTAACACACATTTCTAACAGCTATTCCATATTGCTCAAGAACATTACCAAAATAACAGCTGTCACTACAGAAGTAAAATGGTTTAATTCAAGCATAGCCTATGTGCAGGTGTCCTCATATATATACATACACCTCATAACACAATACGGATTTAAGTCTAAACCAGCTTATACAGACAGGTTTCAAAAAGACCTTTAGCAATTAATCATCACACAAAAGAAAAGCTCTGTGCAACACCTTAGTAGAAGCTTCAAGAAGGCTACAATTACAACCAAAAAGAAAAGAAAAAAACAAACATATTACCTCTTTGTTTTAGGACCTCAAAAGAGCTGATCGCCATAAGAATAATATGAATAATATTGTTTTTCTAGATGGCAGATGATGCCAGGGCAGAGAGGGGGGAAAAAAAACATGACTGTGGAGTTCCAAGGTCTACTGCATATGAGTTACCTGCTCTTCCTCTCTCTTCCTGCTCTATTCTCAGACATGAATTTACACTGCCTCCCAAAAAAAAAATACACACAAATTCAGTCAGGAGAATTTTACATGCAGATCAAGAGTTGTTCCTCTACATGCCTGCTTGCAACTTCTGTTGATTGCAAAGTAACATACACTGCATACACTCATCAGAAGCCGTGGCTTTGTAGTGTTCTCAACCTAGATCACTAACATCTCTCTCAAAAAGAAATGAAACAGGTGGCCCAGAGGCCACATCACTATACAACTGATGTACACCATCAACCCCCAACCCAAAAACATCGCACAGTGAAGACTGGTTACTTGAAATTTTTGTGAGTGTGTGTGTGAGATCTAGGGCACTAAAAGGCTTAGTGATTGCACAACTTACTCAGAATTTTCCTCTTTCAGAAAGATTTGCAAAAATCAATTCAGAAAAAGTAGAGGCTGGGAAGAAAAGGGTATCACTTTGAGCAGGCACCTTTCATACAGCACAGGCCTATTGAATTTCTTATTTTTAAATGAAAAAACATTAACATATCTAATTAATCTAGGTAGAGCAATATGCAAAGGTACAGCTGAAAAGAACTTTTTCAAAAAGTCATATTCTCTATATCATTGAAAACAATTTATTATAAACGCTACAATAGACAGATCTGTACAGGAAATAAATTTTTGTTTTCTTGTATTGCCCCATAGGCTCCGTTTCCCTTTGTTGCGTGGGCAGCAAACTTTTGCAGCACAGCACTGATTCCAAGCCCCCACGGACAGACTGATGGACTATTAGCACGGAGTTAGGGCTGCCATGAGGAGCTCCATTTTATACACGAAGTTACGCCCTTCCATTTTATTCCACTGGACTTCCTTGAAGGGCCCTCGAAGATGATTCCACTTGTTATCTTGCAGTACATCACCTTTGGGGAGATCCTTGCACTGACTCCGTGGAAATTGAACCATAACTTTGCTGCCGCTTTCAGGACCGTTACGTACTGTGAAGAACAGAGATTTTATGAGTATTTTTATACTTTAGGAATTTCTCACGTTAAATATCCTTCCTCATGCACACTATACATTACTGCCTAGACAATTCCAAATATGCTGGAAAAAAACTACCTTTTTTTTTTTTTTATAAAGAGTTTTTCCTCTTTGGATTTGCTTTCTCTGTTTTCCCACTTCTCTATTACTTCTGTTATGTTAACACTGCATGCTCTTGGCTACACCAAATCAGGAAAACATTTGACCAAAACAAAACAGAAAAACAACAAAAAACCCCTCAACACATGCATCTCTTTTTCCGTAGAAGTGTCAAGAACACCAAGGTTTTTTTTCCCCTCTCTAATTCTTATCTTTGATGTATTCTTCACCACTCCATTCAAAAAAGTATGTTATAAATCTCTTGAAATGCATCTATAAAAGCAAGGATTATAAAAGTAAGGATTTCTGTTGCTTTTAATCGCAAAACTCTGAGAGATCGGTGGTGTTCTCTTTGTGTGAATAAGGGATTTTTGACAATTTCCAGTCAGGTTTTGAGTATTTCCAAGGATGGGGACTCCACAACATATCTGGGCAACATGTTTCAGGGCCTGACCACCCTCACAGTAAAAAAGACATTTATTATTATTAATATACTAATTCTGTTTAGGTGTCAATTCCAGGTACAAGAGATTGTTTCTAGAATGTTTTGCACAAAGTTGGCATTATTCTATAAATCCCAGAGACTGGCTTTAGAAAAAGACTTAAAAACCCTTTAGAACACATTTAAGAATTTTGTATACACTTGGAATAGGAAAACATTACCTGAAATGGCGTAGTCCCCATTTGGTGATGCTACAGTTATCGCTGACGCGTTGCCGATACTCTCCACTGGCCCCAGACCAACATGGTTACTGAAACTCAGCACGTGCCATCCCATAACTTTTGCAAGCTGCTGAACCGCATGTACTTGGTGCTGTGACATCTGAGAGATAACAACAAGTTCATCTCATCAATATTTGCACACCACAGAATTAATTGAATACTGGTTTTACCAAGCTTTTTCTTCTGCTGCTGGACAGTAGCTATTTATAAAAGCGACTTTTATCTTATGTTCTCAAGTTTTGGAGGAACTTTTTTTAATATGCTATGTAAGTCTAACTTGAAGAAAGCACTACTGATAATCTCCTTTGCAGACAGAGACCACTGTATTAAGTACACTCTGCAGATTAATTTTCCATAGGTATATGGGCTTATATGCCTTTTTTATTTTTTTTAAAGTATTGCTTTCAATTAACACCTAACTAAAGTGTTATGAACAGGATATTGAAATATTTTTTCTTGGACAGGAGATGAGACCTCTGCTCTAAAATAACTAAAATATCTGTGCAAGTAAGTATTATGGCAAACTCAAATAAATAAGAGCTGAGGTTCTTGGACACGATTATCTCCATTAGTGTTCAAGTGCTTTAAGCATTGAGCCTTAACAGCTTAGAAGATTGGAAACTTAAGTTTTTCCGTATGAAAATTTAATGCTCATTCCAAGGAAGAGCCTAGCACTGTTAGCAATTCTCTGAAAAAGCCTGAAAACGCTTGATCAAAAAGAGATACCGTCAGCAGAACCTGTTTCAACTTGTTTTCTTTTGTGTCGCAGAGTTTCATGTAACTGCAACAGGCCAACCATTGTTATTAAAGGCCTGTATTTTGGCTATTTATAATGCATATTAGCAAGACTGCCACTTCTGAACAAAACCAGCGGCTTGCTCCACACAATTAAGAAACCACGGTTCAAATATCAGCTGATTTAGTAATGGCTGCTGCAAAGCAAACATGAACAAGACAGCGCTGAAATGACAGTAATTGTGGACTCATTAAAATCTCTACTCTAAATTGGATTTGGTTAGAGCAAGCTTCATATATTGAATACCTTATAGTCTGCTATGACTCTTGCTTGCTTGTTCTGAAGTCAGCAAAAATCTTAATGCACTGATAATGAGTAGCATAAGCAAATGCATTTCACTGGGAGTGTAAAAACATTACTGCTGGTGACCTTTGTAAAAACTGGCATCCTATTTAATATCAGTTGCTAAAGTCACTACACAAACATACTTGAAAAAAAGTCATCCACCTTCCTATTTGCAATACCTTTATTCTAATTATCTAATACTTTTTTTTACAAAGATAAATGTGGGATTTTCACTTCTCCTCTTCCCCAACACACTATTAGAAATAGAAGAATAACGTATACAACTCTACCTGAGATAAAAGGAAATCCTGCAGTTCTTGCTCCTGATGGGACAAGGTAATAACTCTTCCATCTCTATGCACTACTCTGATTTGTTCAACTCCAATGTTCAGTTGTAGTTGAATGGATCTTTGAAGACAAGATGCACGTTTATTCAAAATGTGTTACAAAACTTCTGAAAACAGGAAGCTTGCTCTAGAACACAGAATCCCTCCCATTAATTTATAGGAACTCTAACATGAGGATGGTGCAAAGCCCATAGAATACAGCAGCAACTCAAAATATCTCAATTTCATCATTCACCTCAACACCTTCCTCTATACTGCAGGGCATGGCATGCTCCCAGAGCCAGTCCACTGCTTGTTCAGGTCAAGGAACCTCCTGAGGTGCCTCACAGCTCCCTCCCAAGCTTCCTTCCAGAGGTGCATGGGAAAATGATGGTTACTGTTCTACCTAAGTCTTGAGCAGCAGGTGTCTCTGGAACCGAGACTGCAAATTGTACCAGTGACCACAACCTGCTCCGCGGCGTGGAAGCAGCCAGAAAGGACTGCTCAAAATGGGAAAATGGTGCTAAAGCAACTAGTCCGTCCACTTGTCCATATAGTTAATTTGCCGCTGGTCAGCATGTAGACATTCATTTCTGGAACATGATGTCTCATATTTCAATGTCAACGTAATAACAGCATAAATGAGCTTCACATTTCAGTTCCTATGTAACCAAGCTAGGACTGAGCAGCAACCAGCTCTCCATGACCAAACTGGAAGTTTAGAATCCAGCACATACAGAAATACTTCATACTCAGCTATCTCCATCTGAACTAAATCCTCCTCAATGACCACTTCCTGTTTCAATTCCTCCCTTGAAAGAAACTCTGCTTAATAAGTTAACAATTTACTAGTTTCTTCATTAAATGCATTGTAAAGTGGGTGAGAGCTTTCTTATGGTGGTTGCTCCTTCCCACCATGCAGAAAAATAAATTACTTCTATATCAAAAACGGTTTTCTAGTTTTCTGTCTTAAGACAAATTCGGTTTTCTGTCTTAAACCTGTAAAGCAGAACTTGAATACTCCCTGCCATTGCAGCATCAATTTACAACTAGAAAGATTCAAACATTTTCATACTTACTTGCATATCTGTTCATATCCTTGAGAAGTTATTAGAACTTTAACACTGGATTCATAAACATCATTTATGTTTGACCAGTGGGCCTGAATCTGAGGATCCTCAATACGGCTAGCCAGACTGTCAATGGTTCGAGCAGTTCTAGAAGAGAGAGACACATTCCACCCAAAATAATCTTGCCAGTTCATGTTTTTTTTTTTTTTTTTTTTTTTTTAAAAAAAGGAAGTGTGTAGATTATGAGTTTGGTTTTCTTTGTGCCACACAAAAAGCTTGCCAGTTTTACAGAGCCATGCAGATGAAAGTTCTATTTCAGCACCATTCAGGTACAAATGAAGCACACTTGTTTACGCAATTTCACACATATTCTGCAGAAATACGGAAGTGGTATTACTCAGTATCAGCTACTGCACAGCAAAGAATACTAAAAAGGATTTATACAGTATAGGGAAAGTAGAGACAACTATCAGCAGTCTACATTACAGCTGTCACAGATCTCAGAGATCTGTTTTTTTTTTTAACTAGTTAAGTGTTGTTTACTCATACTTGATATGTTATTTGTTCTTAGTACTTCAAAATAAAGAATCAAGAAGTAGCTAGTTTTAAGAACACTGAAAAAAGATCAGTTGTGTTTTACATAGATATACTTTATCACAACTTTAACAAGAATAGCCTGTGACCTACCTGCGTCTCAGAAAAATGTGTTTTGCCTGCTTTATTATCTTCTCCAAAAGTCCTTCGTTTGACTGTAAAGCACTGATTTCATTTTTATCAAAAGCCTGGGGTCCTGCTAGTCTCATTCTCTTATGGCCGAAAGGTGCACTAGCTGGATGTGGCATCACTGTTGAGCTCAGGGTTTGCTTGTGACACTGCAAACAAACAACAGCTGTTGTAAGAGAAAGTGCAACTGCAAGAAGCAGTATGTATACTACAACATTCTGTTTCACACTGAGTCTTAGAAGTGTACATACTTTCACAAAGTGTACCTTTTCTGACTTCATAAGCTTGACAGCGGTTTACATAAAAACAGCTTTCTAATCACACTTTGCCTCCCTGTTTAGGCACGTCTTTCAAACCTTGATGAAAGGAGAAACTGATTTAAAACAAAAAAGTTACCAGCTAAGAAAAATTTGGTAGTATAGCAGTAGCTCCCACTAACAAGTCTGCAGTCTAAAACTAAAGGAAGCATTTTAGAGATGAAAACTGAGGTACAAAAAATTTTAAAATCATGAAACAAAATTCACAACAGAGCTGGGCACTAAGCCAAAGCTTCAAGTCCCTTAGCTCAGTGTTTAAAAACACTGGACAGTTCCGCATAATTTCATCTCTTGTGAAGCCATGCTCTAAGGATATGAACACTCTCAGGAACATGGTTTCACAACTACTTAGATACCTGCAATTTGTCTGATTTGTTCAGGAGGGGAGCACATCTCAACCTCCTACCCCAGGTCCTTCCACTTGATTACATGAGAATCTAAAACACTGAAGCAAGCAGTGGACCTCAAACAAAGCAAAGTTACTATAGTAATTGATTCTTCTTTCCTAACGGGAGTCCCGTCAGAACCAATGCTCAATTCCGGTACTTGACAAACACTCAGACTCAAAGGAAAAAGGGAGCTGTACTGCAAAGACCTCGCACAGCTTTTCTGAAGCAAGCAGCAAGGCCTAAGGTTAACTCCAGAACTACTGTTCCAAGAAAGCATAACTGCAACTCCCCCATCACCCACGCATAGCAGAACTGAGCGGCAGGCTGCCTCACACAAATGGATAGGAGTTTACTGGCCTCTAGTGGCTTTCTGTTGTACTACCTGCGAGCCTGAACAAAAGCCAAAAAAAAACCAAACTCTTCAATACTTGACCATAAACACATTACCTCTCTGATAAGTTGATGCAAATTATGTTCCAGAACATAGAGGTGGTCCTCTGGATTCTGTTTTTCGGCAGCAGACTTTTGTGATTTTTTGTCATTGGAAGAGTGACACAGAGAAATAGACAACTGCAAACCTGCGCAAGCAGATTAAAAAATTAAGGATACTAAAAGTTCTCAAGCCTGCTGCTAAGAACTTCTTATTCTTCACCAACCAACATTCAGCATCTTTTTCTTAAAAAAAGGTTCAAGCAATACAGAAACATTCCCCGTAAGATATAATTAGCTGTATACCCCTTTTTAATCTTAGTTCTTCTGAAAACCCATTAGCTAAGGTCTTAAGTTTCACCTACAAGAAATCCACAGCAGCAATGACACGCACAGCTCCAAACTGCTACGTACACATATCGTTATAGTTGACAACGTTAAATGCTACTGACAAAATAACAAATCAGAAACAAATCATAATCCATACAATAAAATATTTGTAAATTACAAACTGAAATGTATTAGTTCGGTCTTACTATAATTAGAAAGCAAAATTCTTGGAAACTTTTTCAAATTCTTTGAGGAGCAAGATTAACACACTTTTTTTTTTGTTGTTTTGTTTTGCCGTTTTTTTTTTTTTTTTTTTTTTTTTTTTTTAAGTCACATCAAACAGAATTTCAGACTGTATTTAAGCAAATAATCCTACCTGGGAAAGGCTGGGAGATGATCTGGTTTTTCACAACAATGTGAGGAATTTGTGATTTAATTTGAACAGCTTCTCGTGACAGCTGGGCAAAGATTTCTTTACATAAGAGAACGTTCTGTGCAGTCTCCAGTTTTGTCTGCCAGTGTGGAGAACCTTAAAAACATGAATTAATGTTTTCAGAAGAGTAAAGAGAAGCTACCTTTTTTTTTTTTCCCCTCCAGGTATCAGATATTCAGCGGTAGCTGTGAGACGTGGCCTGAATGCAATCATTATAGCAGCAAGGTAGTCATTATCTTCTATCCAAACTGAGTATTTTCCAAAGTTTTATCTGTTAAGCAAGCACTTTTAGATAACACTACTGAATTTTACTTTGTTTTATATGTATATTGAACGTATATATGTACGTATACACATATACGTATATTGTAAATCGCTAGTCCCTTCTGGAACTACCATTATATTCCCAGATCTTCCGTGAATTCTGCTCGTGAACCTCAGTTTCCTAAGTTGCCATTTACTTCTAAAGAAGCTTCTGGCTTTATTTAACTCACTCTGCAAAAACCAACAAAATAATTTTAAATATGTACTTTCAAATTATTTATAGGCCCCAAATTCTTGGAAGATTCTGGTCTATACTGTAGCCTGAATGCTGTATGAAATATCCACATAACATAGCATCATGTCTATGTTCAAAGCAGCACACAGACCACTGTGAAGTAAAATCCTGCCAGAAACAAGTTCTTTCTTTATCCTAAACAACTGAGTTTATAATCCCAAAGGTTTACAGCTACAGATACTGGCGTGTATCAGGTTAACCAAGCTGCTGCCAGTGAGCTGTCAGTAGTTAAGACACGCTGCCCAGCACCTTTCAGATTCAGAGAAAATATGTGAGTCACAGCAACAAATGATTTATTTTGGGCAAAATTAAGAGTGAACAGTCCTTCAGTTCAGTTGAGATAAATGGGCTGTAAGGGGCTGAACCACGGTATCTTGATGTACTTTCAGTTACATGCTCAAGGCACTCCAGTACACTTAAATACAAATTTAGGGATTTTATTTCATAAACTGCATAAACACGTATAAAACATGGAAGGAATACACTTTGAAAATGTCCTGTTTCCAAAGCCCAAGCAGAAAATTTCAGTTTAAGTTAGAATATTTTCGTTCACTCTTCTTTCAAGCTCTGTGCAAGAATTTTCCAGTTTCTTGATAACGTGCTCAGAAAACAACACATAACTATACCTGGTTTTGATTTTGGCATGGGTCTTTTAAAGAGATTTACTGTCCCAAGGTCACCAATGTCTGGAGCTTGTTTCTGAATAGAAACCTACGAGGGGATGAAAAAGAAAAGTGTTTTTTTTTTAATGCTTGTTCTTTGTTGCAAATGTACAATAAACACAAAACCCATGCTAAATTACTAAAGATATTGGCAAACCTTTATATAGGCTGATCCCTCTAAATCACTTGGAATTTGAACATCCAAAGGACAGTAATCCTCAGGTATCTTTTTATCCAGGTCAATATCAGTGTTCTTGATCACCTCAAATGTGCCATGATGAAGAAAAAGGGAACCTAATCAAGGAAGAACAGAGACATGCATATTAGAAACACGGGATCATCCAGGTTGGAAAAGACCTTCAGGATCACCAAGTCCAACCATCACCCTGACCTACTGAGTGCCACCACTAAACCACGTCCCTTAGTGCCACGTCCACACGTCTCTTACATACCTCCAAGGAGTGAACTCCACCTCCCTGGGCAGCCTGTTCCAACGTGAAGGGACCAACACCCTCCTTTCTGCAACCTCCTTTCAGGCAGTTGGAGAGACTGATGAGGTCTCCCCTCAGCCTCCACTTCTCCAGACCAAACACCCCTGGTTCCCTCAGCCGCTCCTCACAACCCTTGTTTTCTTGGCCCTTCACCAGCTTTGTTGCTTTTCTCTGCACACACAGGAGCAATTCAACATCCTTCTTGTGGTGAGGGGCCCAAACCTGAACACAGTACTCGAGGTGCGGCCTCAGCAGTGCCAAGTACAACAGGACAATCACCTCCCCAGTCCTGCTGGCCACACTAGTTGTGATACAAGCCAGGATGCTGTTGGCTTTCTTGCACACCTGACACACCACTGGCTCATGTTCAACCAGCTGTCAACTAGCACAGCCAAGCCCTTTTCTGCCAGGCAGCTTTCCAGCCTCTCTTCCCCAAGCCCATACCACTGCATGGGGTTGTGGTGCCCCAGGAGCAGCACCCAGCACTTAGCCTCGTCACATGTCACACAGCTGGCCTCAGCCCATCGATCCGCCTCTCCCAATCCCTCTGCACAGCCTTCCTACCCTCATTAGATCAACGCTCCCACCTAAACTGGCATCATCTGCAAATTTCCTGAGGGAGCATTTGATCCCCTCATGCAAATCTATGTTAAAATGTTAAAAAAACAGGCTCCAACACTGAGCCCTGGGGAATGCCAGTGGTGACCAGCCACCAACAGGACCAAACTCCATTCATTACGGCTCCTTGAGCCTGGCCATCCAGCCAACAAACCATATACCTGTCCAAGCCATGAGCAGACAGGGAAATACCATGGGAAAGTGTCAAAACACTTTACTAAAACTGAAGTAAAGGACATCCACAGTCTTTCCCTCATCTACTAAGCAGATCATCTTGTCATAGAAGGAGATCAAGTTAGTCAGGCAACACGTGCCCTTCATAAACCCATGCTGGCTGCTTGTGATCACTCAGTTGTCCATTATGTGCCGCAAAATGACATTCAAGATAAGATCATAGTGATGTGATCTTGAATTTCATTTGAACATGATCTTGATGTGATTCAGATTCACTGTGATGTGAATCATCACAGATGATTCAGCTCCACAACCTTCCCTGTGTCCAAGGTCAGGCTGACAGGCCTGTCATTCCCTGGATCCTCCTTCCTGCCCTTCTGATAGATTGAAGTCATTTTTGCTGAACTCCAGTCAACTGGGCCCTCCCTGGTTAGCCAGGACTGCTGGCAGGTTACTTAAAGCTGCTTGGTGAGCGCTTCTGCCAGCTCCTCCTTGGATGAATCCCAGCTTGACCATCAACTTGTGAACATTTACAACATGGAGGAAGTCTCTTGCACTTTCCCACTGGGTTACAGAGGCTTTGTCTCACTCCCTGTCACTATCTCCCAGCTCAGGGGGCTGGGCACCCTGACAACAATTGGCCTTACCAACAAAGACAGAGGCAAAAAAGGCTTTAAGTCTCTCAGCCTTATCCTTTTGCCACTATGTTTCCCCTTGTATCCAATAAAGGATGGAGATTCTCCTTAATCCTCCTTTTGCTGTTGATGTATTTATAAATGAGTATTTTTAATTGCCTTCTGAGTTCCAGTTGGGCCTTGGCCTTCCTGTTTTTCTCCCTGCACAACCTGACAACAGCTCTAGAGCCCTCCCCATTTGCCTGCCCCTTCTTCCACAGCTGACAAGCTTTTTTCTTCTTA
Source organism: Anser cygnoides (assembly GCF_040182565.1). Classification (NCBI taxonomy): domain Eukaryota; kingdom Metazoa; phylum Chordata; class Aves; order Anseriformes; family Anatidae; genus Anser; species Anser cygnoides. The sequence continues at coordinate 200,990,050 of NC_089873.1, forward strand.
AGTTCCACAAGAAACTCTCCGTTTATCCAGACTTATCTTCTCCTTCACCTGCTTCAGTTTTGGTACATTAGGATGGCCTGCTTCTGGGCCTTTATGATTTCATTCTCCAAGGCCCAGCCTTCCTGGACTCCTCTACCCTTATGAGCCACCTCCCCCAAAGGGCCGTCAACCAGGCCTCTAAATAGGCCCAAGTCTCCCCTCTAGAAATCCACGCAGCAGTTCTGCTAACCACTTTCCTTCCTTCACCAAGAATCAAAAACTCTTCATTTTGTAATTGCTGTGATCTCCGCCAAGAATCAAAACCTCATCATTCTGTGATTGCTGTGCCCAAGACAGCCTCCAACCATCACATCACCCGCGAGTCCTTCCCTGTTTGCAAACAGCCCATCAAGTGGGGCACCTTCCCTCACCATTTATGTCAAGAAGTTATCCTTCATAAACTCCAGGAATTTCCTAGACCATTTCTTCCCTGCTGTACTTTATTTGCAGCAGACATCTGGGAAGTTGAAGTCTCCCGCAAGGGCTAGTGATTGTGAGACCTCTCCTAGTTGCGTGTATTTTGTCTACCTCGTCATCCTGGTTGGGTGGCCTACAACAGACCCCCACCATAATATCTGCCTTACTGGCCTTTCCCTTCACCCTGACACATCTCCACTGTCCAGCTCCACGCAGTCCAGGCACTCCCTAACATACAGGGCTAACCCACTTCTTCTGCCCTGCCTCCCTCTCCTGTAGGGCCTGTAACCATCTCTCACAGCACGCGAGTTGTCCCACCACGTCCCTCTGAGGCCAACAACGTCACGGCCCTGAGACTATAGAGCATCTCCTGCAAACAAGGAAGCCCAAACCTCTGTTTCAGAATGCATCTAAGACTCCAGAGCTCCATAGTTTACGCTCAACTCTAATTTCTTAATGAAATCTTTAAAAATATAGGGAATTTAGAAAGTTAATTTCAGCACGGCAGCATCTCAGTCCTCAAGTGGGTGATATCTAATATTCTAATATAAGATAGCAAGTAAAGGTGCAACACCTACTATAAAGCAATGTTGCTTATGTTTGTCCTGCAGTTTAACAGCTATGACGAGGTTCGGTCTGTAAAAAAGCAACCATACAGCCAGCCATTCGGGTGAGACCAACAGAGGCAGATATCCACATCTGCAACCATGTTACATCCAGGAACATTTCATCTTCTTTAAGATAAATCATCAAGAAGAGTCACACACACAGCTTCTTCATTAACAGAAGATGAATAGCCCTAAGTTTCTCTTTCCCCTCCTTCGCTGACTACATCAGGTGCCCAATATAACCAGCTCAGATGCCTGCTTTATATTTACAAATTGTATTTATTCTGCGTTCACTCCTTCATTCCATGTTATCAGCTCTAGACTCTGGGTTCGTTAACCCCTCTCACTGAAATTCATGTAATAATGCATATTCTCAGCTTCAGTTCTCAGAAGTTACAACAGAAATAATGAATCAGTGTTCAGAGAAAAATACAAGATACTCCTCAATGTTTTAAAATGCTTCACAGACCAAACGTAGACAAAAGCCAAAGAGTTACAGCATCTACTTGTCAACTGATCAACCTTACTGCCAATACAGAATTGTTCTACAAAGCAATCTTTACTAAAAGTCTGCCAGCCTTTAAGGTCACTTACCTAAGGATGTTTTCCCTGATAATATCAGAATATTTTCCCTGATAATAAATCGTTTCCTCCTTCTGTAATTTTGTCACATAATTATCTGTTATTAACTGTTATTCATTATTAAAGATATCCCCTGTATTTTTCCAGTTTAAAAATACTTTGTAAAATATAAGTTTCCATTCTTGGCAATAATAAAATAAATAAAAAAATCTACTGTATACCTGCACTTCTGTAGCTCAGATCACCAAGAATTTTGTCGCCCACTTTTCTCAGCTTCCAGTGTTGTCTCAGTCTCAACAGTTCAGAGTTGAAGTCTCTTTGTCGCTTATTTTCCTGGTTTTCTGCCACTGATTTGGATAATCTTTCCGCTCCTTTCAGCAGGATTTGAGCTGCTCCAGCTAATGACTTCTTTTTGGAAATCAACTGTAGGAACTGCGGATTCTAAAAGGGAAAAAAAAAAAAAGTTGTATTTTAAGTCACCTGAAATTATTATTAGTAAAAGCTAATTGACAGCAACTGATAAGCAGCTTTTGCTGTATGTTGAGCAGCTGATTTAGAATCACTTTCACATCAGTATTGAACATGCACAGGAAGCACTGTGACTTACAGCCCTGACAAAGAGGCCTTTGAAATCAGCCTCGCCTCCCATTCTCGGCCTTCCCACTCACCCATACAGCACTAAACCAGGACATGACGTGGAATGCTTTAATACATTTTGCATGTAACACACATGAAAAAGCCTCAACGAAATAAAGTCTTCGGTATCGACTCATCTGAACTACACAAGGCGCTGCAACGTACCTGTTTGGGAGGAGGGGGCTCCTGCACGACTGGATCGAGGGTCATGAACTTCTTATCCTTGACGATGCTGAGGACATCGTAGAGCACGCACATCTCCGTCAGGGCGCTTCTCAGGTTGTTCCTCACCGAGTCCCAAGGCCAGAGGGACGGCTGGAACTTCACCAACCCTAAAAACGAAAGCAAGGCTTGTAAGATACAAAGGCGCAAGCCTCCCTGTTCGCGCGTTTCACGAATCACAGCAAAACAAGGCGGGACCCGGATCTTTTCGCCCCTCTCCCACCGCAATTCGGTGGCGGCCACCCGACGGCGGGGCCCGGCCGCCCCTCACCTTCCTCATCCTCCGCCTCGCCCGGCTCGGCCCAGGCGCGGCCCGCGGAGCCCGGCTCGTCCTCCTCGGAGCCGGAGCCCTGGCTGAAGTCGATGCGCTGCGCCAGGCGGGCCAGGTTCTGCGACATGGAGAGGGGCTGCAGGTAGGTCTCGCTGCCATCCAGCCCCACCTCCTGCACCTGCTTCTCGCACGCCGACTCGATGCTGATGCGCACGGCCGGCACGCCCGCCATCTTGGAGGCCTCCCCGCTCCGCCTCCGCCTCCTCCTCTGCCGCCGGGCGGAGCCGAAACCGCGCTCGGGAGGGGAGGGGCGCGCCGGGAGGGACCGCCCTTCCCCGCCCCGTGACGGGAGGAAGGCGCTGGTACCCCTCATAAAGTCATTGGGGTCGGAAAAGTCCCTAAAATCATCCGGTCCAGCCGTCCCCCTGCCACCAGTGTCACCCACTAAGCCATGTCCCTAAGCACCACGTCCAGCCTTTCCTTGGACACCCCCAGGGACGGTGACCCCACCACCTCCCTGGGCAACCCATCCCAGTGCCTGACTGCTCTTTCTGAGAAGAAATGTCTCCTCATTTCCAACCTGAACCTGCCCTGGCACAACTTGAGGCCATTCCCTCTGGTCCTATCACTAGTTACCTGTGAGAAGAGGCCGACCCCCAGCTCCCCACACCTTCCTTTCAGGTACCTGTAGAGAGCAATGAGGTCTGCCCTGAGCCTCCTCTTCTCCAGACCAAACACCCCCAGTTCCCTCAGCTGCTCCTCCCAGGACTTCTGCTCCAGGCCCTTCTCCAGCTTTGTAGCCCTTCTCTGGACACGCTCCAGGGCCTCGATGTCCTTCTTGTGGTGAGGGGCCCAAAACTGAACACAGCACTCGAGGTTCAGCCTCACCAGAGCAGAGTACAGGGGAACGATCACCTCCCTGGTCCTGCTGGCTACGCTACTCCTGATCCAAGGCAGGATGCCGTTGGCCTTCTTGGCCACCTAGGCACGCTGCCAGGTCATGTTCAGGCGAGCATCAATCTGCATCCCCAGATCCTTTTCCTCTGCACAAAGCTTTCAAGCCACTCTGCCCCAAGCCTGTAGCACTGCATGGGGTTGTCGTGCACCAAGTGCAGGACCCAGCACTTAGCCATGATGAACCTCATCCCATTGGCCTCTGCCCATTGACCCAACCTGCCCAGGTCCCTCCGCAGGGCCTTCCAACCCTCCAGCAGATCAACACTTCCCCCCAGCTTGGTGTTGTCTACAACAAGACATCATCAATCATCAACAACAACCATGCAAGAAGAGGAACCGAACAGCAAAAAATACGTTATTAATAATACTCCAGTGAAATTACAGCTTGAGTTCAGCCATAACCACTCCAATTACAAATAAACTCTGATTTTCTCTCCTTAACAAATCTAAAAGGCTGGAAGTTTATTGCTGTCATTTTTGTTCTTGACTTTGATAAATATGTGCGTAATTAAAAGCGTTACAAAAATCAGCATTTTTACTTAACAAAATTAAATTGCTACGCCTTCATTAAAGCCTCCCTGTGGACGGGCCAGCTTAGTCTCTGCCAACCATGTGCGTCTCCTTGGGCCTGTCGATACGGAAGAGAAGCTCCGCAGGCAAGAAATACCCGCAGTACTGCACGCTGTCCGGCGTGGTGTCGTTGTGGTAGTGCCCTCCTTCCCCGTGGGCGCTGAAGCAGTGCGTGTGCTCTGTGCGCAGGTCGAAACCCTGTGAGTAAAGAAAGGGCTGTGAGCATGCTTTCCTAGAATTGGTATTTCAAAGTACTTGGATAATCTCGCATTTGTATTTCCACAGATCTCAAAGGATGCTACAGTCATTAAGCAATGAAAACTTGCGAGGTGCTTGCGAAACTAATAGTAAGAAAAACTAAGAGGAGTTATATGAGTCTGTACCACAGGACAGAAAAGAATTTAGAAACCCTGAGAGCCCCCAGCTTTTGCTGTTAATCTCCCAGAGATTTCCTTTTTTCTTTTCTAATTTGGGATTAAATCAGTCTTATCAAGGAGGCCCTACTGGAAATCAGAACCACTCTGCACTGAATACCAAAGAAACATGCAATAAAGGGACAATCTCTACTCCAGTTCTGAGGGCCAGCTTGGCTGAAAACAGGAAGAATAGAAAATAAAATAACAACTAGCATCCTCGCCAGTGACACCACCCCTATCAATTTTATATATCCAGAGGATACTGGTGAGTAATACTATGGCATTTGAATGCAAGAAACAGAACAGTTCATTAATGCAGGATTAAAGCTGTCTTCCACTGTCATCTCTGTGATGGCATTCACGCGTTTCCAAGAACACTGCCCCAGCTGAGTGCTGTTGTGCTTCCAATGGATACTGATAAGAATGCTCCAGCTGCATCCACTACACAACTCGTACTCATTCGGAACGGAGCAGCTGTTGGCAGCTGTTTTCTAAGTACTCAGCATTAGATTCTGGAAAGACGCACACAATTTAGTCTTAAGCCAAAAGCTGCTAAATAAAGACACAATAAAGTCACACCACTGAGCGTATTCAAGCCTACAGCATGTCTCATTTCCCTCTGGAAATTTTTACTTATATTATTTATTACTGCATTGTTATTTTAAAAAGTCAATTTCGTCTATGGCTTCCCGGTTACTTCTGAACACAGCCTTCCTGACGGTGAACATCTAAATGGCTTTTGAAACCTGATTGCTTTTTATCCTGAATTGTTTGTTGTTGATTTTAGTGCTTGTGAAAGATGCTAGGTATCTTTCTAACATGAGGAATTGCAGGCTCTAATTCGCATCAGCAATTGAGACACATGCTGTACACATTTTGACACAGCATTGGCAAGAGGCTTCTAAAAGTGAGCTACAAGAACACTTGGCTGATCAAGCTTCCGTGCTCTCGACATTCCTCCTGCTGTGCCTAGCTGTAAATGCAAACTGTGCTGTTAGGTTTGGGATGCAAACACTTGCACACTTGCAATTGGAACAGAACCATTAACCTCAATCCTCTGTGAACACCCACTACATTCCCAAATTGATTGACTGGGCCTAAAATTCAAACCAATGACAGAAATGAGAAGCTTGTATTTCATCACACCCCCTCTGGAAGCATTTAAAGCAATACATACACACTCCTGTTCTTAAAGTGAAAATCATATCCAAGACAAAATCCATCACAAGCCTTAGTTTACACTTAGAAATGAGGAAGAGACTCACTGGATCCCTGGAAACGATTACTGGCTGACAAACCAGCGGAGCCTTCATTTCAAAGAATTTGAGCCAGTTATTCACATCCTCATCAGTGTTCAGAGGACAGGCAGAAAATTCTGGAGGCTACAGCAAAAACAAAAGCTTTAAGTGAGATGAAGTTACTTATACCAAGACACTTTTTCTCTAGAAACTTTACTTCACCTTTCCCCACCCCACTATTCTGCTCAAATTACTTCTTGCCTTGCAGAAGCTCACCCATTACTGTGTTTCTGCCAGAAACAAAAGCGATCAGAATATTACTTCTTTCATCACAGATGCTTAGTGGGAAAGCTGCAGAAGTGAGGATTCTCCTCTTATTATATTTTAGAAGCTCAAATAGTTGTGTTTTTTTTAATGTTTATTGCTTTCTGTAAGTATCATCTCAGTGCCTGTATTTCATTTTATTTCACTTCACAACAGTTGTACAGTTCCTTCTCTAGTTGCCCATGGATTTCAAAAGAAAAGATCACAGTGTTAAGGCCAAGTAATACAGCATCGTTAGTTATGGGATGCCAGTTTTGTAATATCAGCTTCTTAGTTTAATACACTGCTTATCCTAACAGTTTACACATAAATTTAAAAATACAAAGTCAGGGCAATGAGAGGTTACACCTTGATTTATACTTCTGTTTTCAGAAGAATGAAGACAGTGATATGAATTGAGAGCAACTTACCATAATGTGAATCTTTGCTTTCCCCTTCTGAATGACAAACGTACCACCCATCCCAACTGGCTTTTCTCCATAGTGCTTCTCTAAAATTTGTCTCAGACAAGAGACAAAATTAAGTTCCCCAGTCCTTCCATTGGCTTTCACTTCAATGACCTGGAGAATAAAGTTATTTCATCACTGCTATCTTCCAGCAACAGCCTGCACCAGTCTGTGAAAGCTGCTCTGAAACTCTCCCACACTCACAACCCAAGATTTCTGTTTCATAGCATGACTTTCCCCACAGCTGTTGCTCCATGTCCTTTCAGTACCTGATCAACTTTGTTCAACACTAACTTTGTGAAGGGTACTGGCCCACAAGTCATTTAGCCACACATGAAACAATGGTATAAGCAACCCCCTTCTATCCACCAGCTGGCTTCAGCTCTTAGAAACTCTTAATTGAAAAGATTGCTCAGTTTCCGTGCAGTAAACAGCTTTTTTGCTGCTCTGCCAACACTGCTTTGTGCTAGCTGTGCTGGGGGCAATACACCTCCAAAAAATAAGTAAGTGCACAGAAATGATTTACGCAAGTCAGTCACTGTACAGCAATAACCTTAAGTCACTGCATGTTTGGACTGGATTTGAATGGATGATTTGTAAGGGAAAAGTTTTACTAAACCAATATTTATTCCTTAAAAATTCAAACGCTTCTCTGTCTCCACCAACTTTTCTCCTTGTTCACCAACAGCAGTTTCTTCCGTTTGGATATTTCTTTCATAGAACTGCTTCTCTACTGTTATCATAGAAAACTGACTTAAGAACATTAAAACGTGGATTTCCCTTCAGCCACAAAGCTCTGCAAGCAAAGTCACCTTTGCTCCAAGGACGCACCTTACCAGGTTGGCCCTCGCTGGCATAAAGATTGGCCAACAGCCCAAACTCGCAGTCAGTGTATTTACTGCTGTACTTCTCAAGCAGGCACCCTTTATCAGCAGGATTTATCTGAGCGATGTAGCTCCCATTTACAGCAGGCTTCTTATCACTCTGAGCTTGAACAATAGGGATAAACTGAGAAAAAGAACATGTAATAAGTCAAACTAAGTTAATAAGAACATGTAAGAGTCAGTCAAATGAACGTAAATTTAAGTGTTGGACCATGATCCCAAGAAATATCCCCTTCATCACATGCCCTTCATCTCTCAGGATGAGGAAAATGTGCTAATTTTTTCACGCAACAGAACCTCCAGAAATCATTTTTACTTTCTCTGAAGAGTTAAACGTAATGTTTTCTGAAGATGAATATTAGTGTTAAAGAAGTCCAGCCTTTGAGATCTGAGCCCTGCCATGCAAGTATTGGAATTCTACATAATACCTTCTCGAGTTGTACCTTAACAAGCACTACTACAGTGGTCCAGATTCAGTGCTGGGATAGTCTATCTCATCTGCCAATAAATTAATCAAAAGGGGATGGCAAACTCAGGGATCTATGCTTGAAAGGGCTCTGACTAACCAAAAGCCTCCAGAGGCAGTAGCTTTTGTCTCCTGCCTCTCTTGCAGGTAAACGTTTTGTATGTGGAAACTTTAAAATGTAGAATGGTAAAACAAAGTCACTCGAGAAGGCAAAAGACAGGAGGCATTTCAAAGGTATTTAGAGGTAACTTGGACAGATATTTCTAAAACGTGTCATCAGTCAGTTTCAAGAAAATCATGTCTTCTGTGTGCTTCAAATCAATCACATGCTTTCTGGAAACTACAAGTTAAAAATCAATTTGTATTATATCGATAGTATGCATCTCATCTAACTCCTTCTCATGTGGTTTATGTGCTTTTGGCATGAAAGGTTTACATTAAATGATCATTTTGTTGTAAATAGGAAACGCCGAGCATGATACTGCTCTACTATTTCGATACTTCCACAAATTCACTGAGAACTGTCACACTTTTTGTTACCGACCTCAGCATTTACACCAAGAATCCTAGATGAAGCAGCTCCAGCTCCAAGAATGAAGGCTCCAGGTAGCTCTATGTCTTTTGCAACTGTATTGAGATCATAAACCTGCAAGAGACACAAACCTATGATTGTGGTGTTGTGCTCTGATCTGGAGTTATCATTCTGTTCACTGTAACTTCTGGATGTATTTCATTCACAACACCTCATTGGTATTTTGGATAATTAGGATGAATACAGTTCCCAAGTCTGAACAACAGAACATTTAGTAGTAACAGATTGGGTATAGCCCTGACCATTTTGTGAAAGAGAGAGTCTGCCTGTATGTTCCCCTGCCATTTACCAAAAACTGAATTATTGTTTCTATTGAAAATTGTATTTGTATAAAATAAAAAAGAAATCACATGGAAGAGAATATCATATAGAGACAGATAGGGCCAGGTTTCAGAAATGAAGCATGATATTCTTGGAAAAGAACAGTAATGCGAATCTAGTGTTAGCTTGAAAATGCAAACAAATGCAGCCAGGTTTTACAAAGAAGCACGGCTGTGACTTGAAATCACTGACTTCAACAAACCATACATAAACACACAGACAAGCCCTTTGTTTAGTATTTCTTTCCATGGCTCCTGTCACAAATTGTTTGCTTTCAATACTATCTGGTATTTGAAAGCAGGAGAAGATGAACTACCAGATACAAGACAGTATATGAAATTTTTGCTAAGATCTGTAAGATTTCCTGATATGGTCTGTGCTTAACACACATCAGAATCAATCTAACACAACACTGAAAACTAACTTTCTTACAAAAGTGGAATCTTATAGTACCCATTAGTCCTTGGTTTTGTTTTTATTTCAACAAGATATTCCTTTTCTATTAAAAACGTATTTAAACCCCACAGCTACAGAAAAATACTCACTTTTTCTTTCTGTACAACGGGTATGAGGTAAGGAACACCTCCCACATCTGCTATTCTAGGCTTTCCACAGATTCCTGGAAGAATACAGCCAGTTAGCTTGGTAAAATGTTTTCTGTGAAATTCTTAAGTAAGCACACAGTCTAATGCACCAAAGAACTGGTTCCTCAAACTTCTTTAGAAAGTCAGACTCAAACTTTAGAAGGGATGCATGACCTTCTCAAGGTGCTTCTTTACCTACGTTGATGACAGTGAACTCAGATGAGTAGAACAGATGACATGAGGCATCTGTCTTCTAGACAGCTAATGTCAAAGACAATGAATCCCACTCAAAATAAGACAGTTTCATTTCACAGACATACATGGATGGCAGGAATTTACACCAAATGGAAGTGCAGCTCCTTAGGTTCAGATAGTGATTGTCATGGATCAAAAACATTTCTCCAGCTGGAAGATAACTTCATTTCAAAACCTTTGGAGTTTAATAAATAAAGCTTATTTCCTAAGTGTGTATTGCAATCATAGGTGAAGAAAGAAAATGATGACAAGCACTTGAATGATTTGTCCTTGTTCGTACATCAACTAGGCAGCAAATCCAAGAGTAAAATGTAGCTTTCCTCTCATGCATATTCTGTACCTGAAAAATGACTTAAGCTCTCCTAACATCTCTAGAAGATCAAAACCAAGTACAATCAGGTAGCAAGAACTGCAGAAGCCTTTGTGGAAGACAGGAATGCTAGGTTACCTTTAACAGGAAAGTTGAAAGGTTCCTGAGTCAGATCAGGACAGTCTATAACAGAGACTTGAGCATCAGCAAAGTTTTCTTTAAGCCCTTTCTGCAAAACTGTAATAAAAAAAAGTAATGGCAAAGTTATTGGCAATGCAACATTGCCGAGGGGTTGACAAGTTAACTACAAGCACAAAATATTTTTAGGCGTTATTTCAGCAAGATACTTTAAAGAACATATACTTTAAGTAAATTTATTTTAAATCTATTGATTTAAATGGTAGTGCCTATAAGCGCATTGTTTCTCAAGCCAGAACACTGGAGAAGATCAAGAGCTTGTTCAGAGAATTATTAGTTACCACATTAATTATGAATTTTACAAAGCTTTTAATTGATGTACCGTAGCTGTGAAGTAACATGTACAACCTTAAACTACATTCAGCAGTGTTTTTGCTTCACAAGGGCAGGAAATTATGATCACAGTCAAGTATGGTATGAGAGCAAAGAAGGAAGTAAGTTTTAGCTGACAAGGCAATGACTTTTTGAAATACATGAACTAGACTGTTTGCAATTGCTTTATTATAATCTCCAGACACTGTCTGGAAGCGTCTGTTCTTACAGGATATTGCCTGTCATGTTTCCATTCACATGAAGATTATCTGGCAAGATTTTTTAGGGGGAAGGGGAGGTGTCATTTGTTTTTAAAGAACAGCATATAAAAAAACAGTGCTTTTCTTTACATCCTAGTGTACTAACAAGAACATTCTGCATGTATTAGAGGATACGATAAAAGTTTTAAAGTAAGTTTGAAGAGCACATTTTAAGTTCATAATAAGTTATACTCTCTGCATGACTTACCTCCAGCAAGCTCCTCCAGGCTTGGAACATGAAAAGCAAACCTTTCAACTTTGGCCATTTCCTGATTGTTACTGATTTCTTCAGGTAAGAAATATATTATCACACACTGTAGAAGTGACTGATCTGTCAACAAGGGTAATGGTTTAGTGATTAAAATAGTCTGTTTTCAATACGTAACTTATTTTTCAAATTCATGCAAGAATACATAGACAACAGTAGAATCGCAATTATGTCTTCAAGGGAAAGACTAACAGCTTCAAGGTTACTGTTAATTTTCTTACGTGCTTTGGAAGAAGCCATAATTTGTTTTGAAAGAAAACTGGGCTTTTCTAAAGCACGCTAGTTGTCTCCCCAGGTCTTCCCTACGTTAATGTTTACTCTTTCAAGCATCGGTTACTGTGGACTTTCAACCTTGGCTGTGACATGGTCTCCACTTGCTTATGGGCACGTGCTTCCCTTTCCAGAGGGAAACAGGCTAGCAGCACATCTCAAAATAGAAAACAACAGCAGCAAGTTCTACCGTATTGGGCTCTGTATGGGTACAGAGCCCATAACAAAAAGTTCTGTTTGGAACATAAGTGTAATAGTCCATTTTGAAATGAGCTATATTTCAGGTAGCCTTGCAACAGCAATGTCAGCTACTAGGGCAAACCACCAGCTCTGGGCACAAATATCTGATTATATGCTATCTATAATTCAGCCACAGCAATCATTAACTCCTTAGGCACGTGTTTGCTGCACACAACAGAAAAAGAAAATGGGCCCCACTCATCCAGATCTCAGGTTTTGTGGGAAAAAGCCAAAAAACCAAATTGCATTCCCAGATCTCACAGACCTTTTGTTACAAAGGACTATGACACGAGCTACCTGCTAATGTATACTTTTAGCTTCTATTAAAAACAAATTCCTAGCTTTTACAATTGAAACAAACAAACAAACAAACAAACAAACAAACCACAACTGTCTTTATACAACTGTCCTCTCGAGTCTGCACTGCTGTTGCGAGCAGTAGAGAAAGGAAGAAAGAAAGCTATCTGTGTATAGTAAATTTCATCCTAGTTGGTCTTATCCATCTCCATGAGTGACCCTCTCCCTTCTTCGGCTTGTGGAAGAGAAGGTACCAGACTGGATTTGGCACCTCTGGTAGAAGCCTACCAACAGATGGATTGAATCCAACTCCAGGACTTTAAGTGCACACTGAACACAAGAAAGGGAGTAATTAAATCAGAGAAAGAGTGAAGATGGCTTTGGCAGCATTAAGTCAACCTCATCCCCTCAAGAACCTTTTGTCACATCCAGAAGGAAGCTGTGCCAGAACTCAAGACACCAGTTGGAAAAATCATGAAATAGATTGAGTAGACAGGCTAGACCTGGTATTGTGCAAAGGACTGAGGCAAGACTTGGACACAGTTCAATCAAGTAGACTCAAATGTAACAGCTAGGCCATCACCTGCTGTTTAAAGGACAGTAGTCAGCTCACCACAGTCACGAAACAGAAAAACTGGATAAAGCTCAGTGTCCCGTAAAAAACATCACCTGATTGCTAGATAGTAGTTGACCTGAAAGCAAGCAAAAAGAGAAGTAGATCAGTTAGTCACCAGCCTAAGGAACAGCACTTGCAGGGAGTTTGTGTGGTGTGCGTGAGGGACAACAGGGAAGGAGACAACAGGCAATGAAATCCATTGTAGGGGGACTCCAGTGTGGTTAGTACAGAAGGCTTTCAAAGCAGTGTTGATGTGTCATAGACCCAAATACTAAAGGAACAGTAAGATTATTACGAAGAGATCTGGAATGGTGCAGTAAGAGCTGAGATGACAAGCATGTAAAAAGATTTTTTAGTTTTTCTTTTCCAAGCAGGAAAACAACACCAGAGATTTGGTAAGGGCCAGGAGAACACAGATAAACAGGTAGCATGTTCATGGGGTGGGAAGTGCCTGGTATCAAAAACTGGATTAAAACTAATTTGAAAGGAGGAAACCAGAAAGGAAAAGTTACAAGCGGGCTAAAAATGCTGGGGGGGTGGGGCGGGGAAGTGAAGTCTCAGGGAAACTTTGAAGATGACAGCCAGCGAGAGCCAGCTGAGAGAGAAGACACCAAGCAAAGCAGAACATCTGTGGATGTGTCTGCAAATGTCCTGTTCCTCGGCTGAGGGGATGCGGGGGGCCGCGGGGACAGCTCGAAGGACGGGACCGGGAGAGGAGCGGGTCAGGAGGGACGAGACAGGGATCCCTGAGGGACCATCAGGCAGAGGCGAGGAAACACGGCGGAGAGAGAGGAAACAGCAAAGCTGCCGCTGAAGTCGGCAGGGGAAGAAAGAAGGGGTTATTGAGGCTGGGCAGCTGAGGGAAGGAGGCGGGGAAGCGGCAGCACGGCTCCGCTCCCTGCCCGCCCAGTACAAGGCGAGCCCCCGGTTACCGCCAGGAGCCGCAGAGCCAAACCTGCGCGACCGGCACTTCTCCACAGTCCCACAGCGAGCGGGGAAAGCTCGGCAGCTGCGCCCGTTTCAGGCTGGGCTACGAGACAGGACCGGGCTGGCCCCCTTTGAGACACCGGGAGAGCGTCGGGCTCCAACCTCCGCCTCCCGGGGTGTCCCTCCCCCGACTGGGCTGTCTGGAGGCGGCACCGCCACCCCCTCCATGACGCCTCCAGCCCGACCCTCCCAACCTCCGTCCATCCCTCCTTCTTTCCCTCCCTCCTCCTCAGCTCGTCTCGCGAGAGCCGGCCGCTATTTAGTCCCCGGGGCGGCCATTTCGAGCCCTTTGCGGCGCCGAAGCGTGAGGTGAGGGGGGCGAGGGGGAGCGCGGCGCCCGCCGCCATTTGGCGGGCGAGGCGCCCGGCCGAGGGGAGGCTGAGGCGATGGCAGGTCCCTCCTGCTCGCCCAGCGCTTGCAGCCAGGAGCTTGCTTGAGGAATGAGCCTGGGGAAGGGGCGAGCCTGGGGAAGGAGCCGGGGATCGCCTTGAGGAGCGGGCTGGGCGGCGGCGAGCTTCCCCTCACGGCTGTCGGGGCGCCCTCGGGCTGTGGTAAGGGCGGGTGGCCGCGCACAAAATGTCCGCCCCGGGGCTGGGCGCCTTTCGGCAGCCTTTTGGCTCTCCCGAGGGAAAGGATCCGTCAATGTGTAATGAGTGGATTGGTTTTCTTTTTCAGGGAGCTGCTTGGCATGCCGGGTGGTGAGGGAGACGAAGTAGAAGCTGGTGCTTAGCCCCGAACTGTAAGTATTATCTGCAGTCGAGTAGGAAAAGCTGGCGTTGTTGCATGCGCTTTTGTTCTGGAGTTTGCCTTGTTCAGGCCTTGTATGGATGGCCCCAAGTATTAGAGCAGCCATGTGGTTGCTCTGGCACCAAATGAGGCACGTTTGGCCCCCTGTCGCTTCTGGAACAGCATTAGGGTGAGTTTCAGCTCCACTGTACCCCTACACCTGCATTTAGTGCAGGTTTATAAACAAATTACTTAAGTTTTGAGAAAAAAAAAAACGCAAGGGAGTAGGTTACATGATACAAAAACTTATTTCCAAATTGAAACACAGAATATAAGACATAAAATGCGCAAATGAAAAGGGATTGCTGAGTTGTATCAACCTCACTGATAGGGAGACTTAGCTCCAATCACAAGAGTAAGGAAGAACTTAACTGAAAAGGGAACACGGTGCCCTGAAGTAGAAATTAATTAAAGTAGCTGAGCTTCTAAAGAGCAAGACAGCTGAAACAGTTAAACAATGACTGAGCATGCACAGAGATGGAAAGGGGAAAAGTACACAGTGAAGAAGACTGAGCCTTAATCAAAAAGACCCCAAAGTGTGACTACCAGAGAGGGGGTACTGCGCATGTGAGAGTAGGAGGGATAGTATGATGGTTCTGGGAAGCCGTTAATGTTAAATACTTCCCTTTCTTGGAAATTGTGTGAATATGTATATCTCTAAACTATAAATAAGTACTTACTGTTGTGCTTGGGCGTGTGTGTTTTGTTGAATTATCCCCCACATACCCAGTGCTGTTAATAAAGAATACCTGCTTTCTTATTCTCCAGAACGAGTCTTGGAAAGTTACAGTACCTTTTTGCATTTCATCCCTCACCAAAGGAGGGCATGTTTAGCCCCTCTGCTGCTTCTGAAACTCCATTAGGGAGAGTTTCAATTCTGCTGTACTCCCACACCTGTGTTTAGTGCAGGTTGATAAATAAATGACTTCAATTTTGGAAGAAAAAAGCGCAAGGAAGAAGGTTCTACCTTGAACAGTTATATGATGCAAAAACTCATTCCCAAATGTAGGCTGTTTAAAACTTAATTGCTGATGCGCAGTGATACTGATAGATCTCTTGGGCTGAATAATATTGATATTAGCATGGAAGGAACCTTCTGCTGTATGTCCTGCCTCGTGAGGAATTTTGTATTATATGTTCTGCTTAGTTAAGCACTAACAAATCAAAGGAAATGGAGGAAGGGTCGCAACATAAGAAAGAAATGAAAAAGCATGCGTAACTCAGCTGGCACATCAGCAAAACAACACTATTTAAGGAAGAAATAGTGAAAAACGGGCTCAGGGTTAAACAGACAAGGATGAAGAGGCCGCAACAACCACCATGACCACTGCTTCAATTCATTGAGTCTGTGCAGATGGGAGGAACATAAATATATAATTTCAGTAAACCAGTAGTAATATGTATGACTTCTTCAAGAAATGTAATGAATATGTAAGTAAGCCTTGTGATTATAAATTTTTTTTGGTCAGCATTGAGAAGGCAAATGCACTTTGGCAGAACAATCCATGTGTGTCTCCAGTGCCACAGCTTTGATAGTAAAGAATGCCCACTTTCTAAGATTTCAAAATAAGTCTTTTTATTTGCTGCTTTTATGGTAACAACAGCTGCAGTAGAGTAGTGGTATTCGTCACCTTTGTTCTGATAATAGCTTGTAGCTGTATGGGTTGGGGAAGAAATGGAACTTAGTCCTGTGAGTAGTCACAGCTGCTGAAGTCTTGTAACTATTTGTTTTGGCATGCTAATCTTACCTATTACTGCTGGTTTATACATGTACAAAGCATGTAAAAATCTCCCAAGATAGAGAACTAGAGGTTAGTAAATGACTAGCATGCAGATAAAATTACTCTAGGCTATTGCACAGTGAGGGTTCCTCTGCTGTGTGTTCCAGTCTATTTTGTATAGATTTATGCAGCTCAAGGGGTGGATTGTATTGCAGATTCAGCTGAAAATTACTTTTTTCTTTTGGGGCTAGTCTCCATTTTTGTTGATAGCAGTAAACAAAATGTTGATAGATTGTTAGAGCAGGAAGCCTTAAAGAACAGGGAAATGGCGTTGCTTCTCATGCCAACAGGCCTGGATAAGTTCAAAATTATTATAAACTACAGTGAAGTGAGTGTTTGAGTATGACTTAGATGTGCAGCATCCTTTAAAGTTAAGCTGCTGGCTTACATGCATGTGTCCATGTACAGGAGAACTTCATATCCAAGTTTGCTCACAAATTGTTTGAAATTAACCCTATGAAACGGAGCAGGGGAGGTTTGCCTGCTTAACAGAGGATTTTCTTTAATTTCTTGAATGCTCATTGATTTTAGGACAGGTTGAAACATGACTGATGAATCCCAGGCTTCTGTTTCCGATTACCCTGATGCCCAAGATCTAATATGCACTCAACAGAAAGAAATAGATATGTTAAATGAGCACGCAACAAATAAACACAGGAAACGTTCACGCTCAAGACAGAAGGGTGCCACTCCTGAGGAGTGTTCAGTTGAGGTCATCCTGGACAGCAGTGATTCAGAAATGTGAGTTTTTATTGCTAGTTGGAGAACTTTTCATGCACAAAACCTGCATGATACATCATAAATGTACGCATTCTGTTGAAAGTAAATGTTTCTTTGGTGACCTTTCTGCTTCTAGTGGCAGTGAGTACCACACCAAGTGCTCCAGTGCACCTTCAAAGCAAAAAAGGAAATCACGACCTTCAAGGCAACAAGTGGAAGCTGTTGTAACAGTGCCTGATGATGAAAGTTCAGATTCTTCTCCGTCTCCTCCGAGTCCAGTGAAACTACCTGAAAGCTCCAAAGAGAAGAAATCCAAGCTTAATTTGAAAGCCATTTTTGCCTATCACTTCAGGGGAAGGAAGTTTAAAGCTGCTGCACACAGAAATTTTCGGAGTACATCAAGGAAGAGGAAGACTGAGACGGAGGCAAAGACAAGGCATGAGCGCACATGCATGCCTACTGGGAGGCCGCCACTGACAGCCTCACCACAAGAGCAAAGGAAAAGGCTTCTACATCGGGGTTTTCAATTCCCTTTTGTTGAAAAACATTATGGGACAAAACATATTCCCTTAAAGATGGTTCTTGACTATGAGGTGAGTCCTGTTTTACTGGAGAAATGTTTTAATTTTGAATTTATTTTAAAAACAGTGAATGTAAATTGGTTATTTTCTGTTTCTACCCGATGTGCTACGTAGAGTGAAACAAACCTGGTTTTATTTTTGTTACGCAGGACACTTGCTGTTTTCTGTTTAATACCTTGAAGAAAAGCACAGCTGAAATAAGGGTGCCAATTTAATATTGCAATTGGGTTGATACTATAAATACTTTATTTCTTTGCTTTATTATAGTGGTATTTTTAAAATCTTGCCCAATGTGTTTTTTTTTCTTTAGCAAGCAGCTACAAAGGGATATTTCCAGTACATTGAAATGCTCAAATATGAAGAACACCTCAAAAAGGCTTTAAAAACACTTCAAGCTAGTGAAGACTTAGAAAGAGAATGTCTGGCAGTACGGAAACACAAGTATTTAGATGATGAAGGTCCCATTTCCCCTATCCAGGAGATGAAGTAAGTTAATCTTATATTTCTAGGGAGTAAAAAGCTTGCTGTTTTGTTCTAAACTAAAACACGAAGTTGAGTATACGGCATCAATGTTGTTATCAACGGGTAGATGCATGACTTTGGTGGGCGAAATGAATAGGTGCTCCTGTAAGTCAGTAACACACTTGGTGGTTTAACACTGATGAACAGCTGAGCCACCGCTATGGCACGGTAACAGCTCGTGTGTTAAAACAAGGACAGGGAGATCACTCACCAGTTACTATCACAGGCAAAACTCAGCGTAGGGAGAATAATGTAATTTATTTCCTATTGCTAACAAGCTAGAGGAGTGAGAAACTGAAAAAATGAACTAAAACCACCTTCCCCCCATCCATCCTCTTCCACCTCCTCCCCCTGAGCGGCGCAGGGGAATGGGGAGTGGGGGCAAGAACAAGCCCCTGGTATTTGTTGCTGAACCTGATGTTATACAGTATGAAATAAGCCTTTGGTCAGTTCAGGTGGGCTCTCTTGCTCTGTCCACTTCCTATTTCTTGCTCACCTGAAGGCCGGCTTGCTTGGGGGTGGGGTGGGTGGAACAGAATGAGGAAAGGGCAAGTTGTGAAGCTGTCCAAGCACTGTTCAGCAACAGACAAAAAACTTGCAATCACAAATCCAAACCGGAGCACCTTATGGGCTGCTGCAAAGAAGCTACCCCAGCCAGATCCAGGACAGTCTGCTACACAGAGCTGAACAATTCAGGAGGAAGAACAGTTGTCTTCAATAGTGTGTGTTTTTGTGACCAAGCTGTAGGTGTATTGAGCTCAAATCTGCCCTTTTTGTTAACCTATATCAACATTACGCAATCTAAATGTGATTGACTGAAATCTGTATTTTGGGGAAATATTTCCTGAAATATTTTCCTGAATGAAATATTTCCTGTTCTTCTCAAATATTCAAATAAATAAAGTGGAGCGTTTTATGGTATAAAAGGTGTATCATAGGTCTTCATGATCAAAAGAGTTTATTTACACACAGTAAGTGGATCAAAAAGTCAGCAAGATGACATAGTGTTGTAAGTATACATAGAACCTTAAAACTGGGAAGCTAGAAGGTAGTGTGAAGGTACAAGCCTGTTCAGGTATTGCTCACCTATTTATCACTCAAGCTGGTAATTCTTGCATGTTGAAGTATTAGGGTGAGCCTCTAAAGTAGGTAACAGTAATTAGTATGCTGTTTTCTACAGAAGAGCAGAAAAAGGTCTGCAGAACAAATGCAAAGTGGCTCATCCAAAGAGGGAATTCCTTATATGAAATTAAGTACTAGAAGACTTAGTGTTTTGAAGCAAGTTGTCCCTGCGCCACTTGCTGTGATTTAACCCAGCGGGCAGCTGAGCACCACACAGCTGTTCACTCATCCTTCTCTCTCCCTCTCTGCGATGGGGGAGAGAATCAAAGAGAAATGAAAGCCTGTACATTTTGGGTCAGCTGTCCTGGGTCTGTCCCTTCCCAGCTCCTGCTGCACTCCCAGCCCGCCTGCTGCGGACAGTGTGAGAAGCTGAAAAGTCCTTGGCTTGGTGTAAGCACTGCTCTGCAACAATTAAAACATCAGCATGTTATCAACATTCTTCTCATCTTAAATCCCAAACACAGCACCATACCAGCTACTAGGAGGAAAAATAACTATTCTAGCTGAAACCGGGGCAATAGGACTAAAATTGTCCCAGCTTTCTGGGAAGTTGTCTTGCTGTAAAAACTTGGGGACCATAGTGAAAATGAATTTGTCCTGCCTGTGTTGGTAGCTGGGATGTAATTCTGTTGCCAGAAGCTCGTCTGAGAACAGCCTCCTGTAAAAGCAGTAGTATCTTACACCCACGAGCTGTAGCACTTCCATACACATTACGAGAAGCCAGGGATTGTAGTAGGAAAATAGCATGAATATGTTAGGCTACTATAAGAGTAGAGTTTGATTTAAATTTTGTATATTTCAGTGATGATAACAGCTTGGGTGCTGATAATCAAGATGACTTTGATGTCAGAGTAGTGGTGAGTAAATATTCCTTAATTTCAAAAACTCTATAACCTTCTGAGGTTAAAGTTGTAGATAATGTCCTTATCAAAGTGAGGTGTCTCAAAATTAGACTTGTGAATACCCTGTCTTTCATTGATCCAGGACAACAGCTGTTTCGTTTTAAGCAGCAAACTTCCCAATAAGAAGAAATCCAAGACAGAAACAAAACGTGCGAAATCAACGGGAGTGGTGGAAGTAGAAAAGAAAGGCCGTGCTGCTGCTAAGTCCGGGCTTCAGCGAGGCTCACTCCAGTGAACAGAAAACTGCTTAATGAGGTGGCAGCAGTCACTATTCAGATACCTCATTAAGGCCTACTTGGTTTAAAGTGTTGGTCTGAGGACCACATTAAGCTGTCGACTCAGCAGCCTAGTCAGATTGGGTTTAAGGTGAGTGTGTTGGGTTTATTTGTGTCTGACTGTTAGGAAACAAGTGTAATCGTTTTGTTAAGCGTTTACCTGTCGAATACCCTTGATGCAGTGGCTGGTAAACCTGTTTAAATATTAGCTTCTGCAACCTGTGTAACCAAGGGGTCATAGAATTGCAGAATTAAGTGTTCAAAATCTTGTGATTTAGCAGCAGCATGTGTGCGCACATACATAGCTGCGTTCATGTTATGAAGGGGGGCTTAGAGACCCCTTTCATAGCTTTGCAGAGGACGCTTGACCTTTCCCTGTTGCAACTTGGTAGCTCTAGGGAGTAAGACTGAGTGATACTTGAGGGGTTATTCAGTATCTCAAGGAAACACAGGCTGTGTTTCAAAATGCTCGGAGAGCTGTGCAAAGGTTGAAGACAGAATTGAAGCTTAATGCTCATCTGTGTGTTCCAGCAGTAAAAAATACTGAAGTGGTTAGATAGTTTCCACAAGGCTACTACAAAATGCTGTTGATACATTTGAAAGATGATAATTCTTATAACTGAAGTTGTCTGTTTTTTCAGTGCAGGATAACTCTTAAGTTTAAAGATTCTTTTTAATGGGGTCTCGTGAATGTAACTAAGCAGCAGTGGGAAGCTCTCTAGGATTATAGTAGTTAACAAGTGCTGTCTCAAATCCAAATTTTCCTTCCTGAAAGGTGCTTTAGCCAGTTGGAAACATGACTAATGAGCGTTAAGTGATAACTCCTAGATTACAAGACTCTCTTGATAGTGGTAGAAATAATAATAAAAAAAATTACGCTTAAAAAGCTTACCTGCAAATCGAGGAGATGTAAATAAGCAATGGGTTCAGCCCCAAATATTCTGTAACGGCCAAATTGCTGTCAGCAACAAACTAACAGCTGTTCAGCAGGTAAAAGGGATCAAAAAAATAAAAAAGCAAGCTATCTGCTGATCTGACAAGCTGGGGGGATTTACTGCAGGTGCTCAGTACAAAGAGGATTGGTCAAGTTGCATTCTTTATTTGCTTGAATTAAGGTTTCAAATCTTTGAAGATATCCCTTGAGGTTTCCCTATTGCAACTTAATAGCTGTAGGGAATGGAACTACGAAAATCTTACCTTCAGTAATTGAAGATCATATTTAATCATGGTCCAAAATTAATGGCTAAATGTAACTCTTTTAGGCATCTACCTGAGAAGTACTCTATGGCTTCACAGACTCGTCCTGGATCTAGGAGTGGGGTTCTTGCTGGGTAAGGCGTAGCGAGGTGGTGTGTGGAGGGAGTGCTGCTCATTCTGCAGTTCACGTGATGAATTTTTCTGTTCAACTGCTGAGTGACTCAGAAATGAACTAAATTTCAATTCTGATTAGAACTGGATTTGTACACGTGAAAAGCCAGCTTGTTACAGCTGTTAAATTGATTGCTGAAATGTAGCTTTTGGCTTTAGGAATCTCACGTTACTTCATCATATCTAACAGTTCTTATCCCTTTCCTTTTTTTTTCCAGTTTTATCTTGCTTTTGGATAATGAAATACTAGTCAACTGATGCAAGAGGTAAGCTGTTACTTGGTTTGTAGTTGCTATTTTTGTCAGGTAGCTTTTGCTTTACTTCACAAAACGTTTTTGAAAAACAGTCTAGTGTGAATAAGTTAAATTTTCAGGTGAATAAATTAAATTTCACTACTATGTGTGAAACCTTGAGAGAGAAAGTTCAGAGTAACACTTCTTTTATCAGTCTAACCAAAATTAGAGCCTGTAGCTTCTGCTTGACTGGAAAGTAAAATAATTCTGTAGTACCTGCATATTAAAGGCAGTTTTTTTAGAAGTCATATATGGAAATACTTCTGTTTAACCTGGTGTTGAATGCCGCAGGGCCTCGCAACTGAGGACAAACTTGATTTGTTTTGGATATTACCTGGAGCCTTCTGTGCTGAGGAGGTTGGAGAGCTACTGTGCACTTAGTCTCCTGGTGGTGCCCCACCAATTTCTGTACTGGCGTGTGTCATGCAGCTGCAGCTTGTGATTGCTTCCCTCTGGTAAAATCCCATCTTAATGCATGTCCTGTGTCATGGGAACATCAGAAGGGAGGTAGTCCTGGATCACTAAATCTGTGAAACTTCTTTCAAGAAGCTTCTTTCATGTGTCAAGTTCTCGTGTCTTCAGGAGGGCCGAGGAAATAGCATGGAAGAAGAACACTTTATGTAGGGTTACTGTACAGGAAAAGATCTGCAAGGTGGGAAGCCAAGAGACAGAAAGTAGTGAAGCCTTCTGAGAGCATTCTTCCTTGTAAGGGAGTAGGAACACAGCATCATCTTCTGGCCTTTGCTGTAGGAAGGGTACTGGACTAGGGAACTTGTGCAGTGTTAAATTGATTTTCAATTGATTTTTACAACAGCAGATCTGATACTGAACTCGTTGCCCCAGTTACTGTAGTCCAAATTATACCCATCTAAAAATAGAAGGCACGGCATGAAAGGTGACAGTTGTTAATGGGTAAGTATATAGGAGACTGAGAAATTGAACGTGATTTTCGTGTGCTCTTCAAATATAGTCTAAAAATAGTGGAAAAAAAAGGTGAAAGCTGATGCCTTCAGTTTGTTTCAGCACGTGTTCAGTTTTTGTCTGGTGCTGTAGACAAAAACCTGGAACCTAGTGCTTAAAAAAAAACCCTTCTTCGCAACCCACAGCTGATGCATGTATTGGTTGTGTTACTTATATGAAGGGACAATCTTTGCATTTATTCAAGCAGCATTTAATCTAAATCCTGAATCCGGGGCAGGAATTTTGTATCGCCTTTGCAGAAATACGGTCTAGTTGCATTGTTTCCTTCCCAGACTTTGTGGATGAATTCACCGGCTTGGCAGCACCGAGCAGTTTTTACTTTTTTTTTTTTGGACTGTTTGAATTCTTGACAACTGTTGGCTGACCTCAGCGCACTCCTGTGGAACGCATTAAGGAAAGAGGTAAGCTTTGTGTTTCTGCTGAGCTTCAGCATGAGAGAATTAATTTTTTCAGAGAGGTACGTTGAATATTGCGCTAAGTAATGAGCAAGTAATCAGCCTGTATGCTGCAAGATGTGTGTACCCAGCAGTGTCTTTCTGATGATGTATTCAAAAAGCAGCACTGCAGTGTTTCAGCTGCTGGCGTCGTGGTTTTCAGGTGGACATGCTGATTTAACTTGGTGTTTCTGTTGAAACAAGTAGATGAAGAATTTCTTTGAACTGTTACTTGATGATAATTTGTTCCAGAACGCTTCTTGCAGTGGGAGGTATCTGAGGAGGTAGTTGTTCTGAAACACAAAAGTATCAGACAGTTAATTGGCTGAGTTTTAAAACCAGAAGTTATTCTCTAGGCATAGTGAAGTGTCGTTATGCCTCGTTTTTCAGCAAATAGACACAACTCACCGTGTGTCGGAATTGAACAACGTGGCTAGAACAGCAACAGGTTGTGCTTTTCTCACTGTAAAGCTCATTGCAGTGGTGACAATGAGGCCTGTAACAGGCTTGCCTAGTGAAACAATTATGTAAGCATGGTCCAAAAAGTAGCTCCAATAAAACGAAATCCCAAGGATTGGCTTGTTTTGCTTTTGAATTCCGCATCCTGCCTACAGAGGAAGGTTGGCAGCTACAAGAAAGGCATGCAGTGCTCCAGTCCTGTAAATGGTTCGTGAAAGCGTACTTGTTAAGCTGCCTTAAAGTGTAGTCCCATTCATGTTTTCTTTACATCTCAATACCAGTTGAGGTAACTCCTCTGCATCTCATGTGCCGTAGCGTTCGAATTTCTTAAATCACAGGTAGATTTTGTTGATAGTTTTGCAACAGGCTGGGCCGTGTCTCTGATCTCAAAAGAAATGCTTATTATTCAATATAAGAATACCAGAGTCTTAAAATTATTAAAATGCTGAGGGAACTTAGAACTGTTTCTCAGATCCTGTAACTTACTGTCTTTTCAGGAAGCGCACCCACTAGTCCAGTCTGAAGGAGTGTCTTGGTAAGTTGGTTTGATACCAAATTCCTGTGACTGTTGATCAGTGCAAGTTAGCAGTCTTAAATTCAGTCCATTGAGCTGGTACACTGCTGATTTTTTCTTACTGAGAAAATGCAGTGTTGCTGCATCAGATACTTACCTTCCTCCAGAGTTGAGAGTGGTGTAAGATAATTGTTGTGATGATTGGCAAAATGTTCAACTGCTCTGAAGAGAGTGAGTGAGAATAGCCTTTCTGAACAAATCAGTTACGTGTTTTTCATCGCAGTTTATTCTGGGTGGCCATTCTGAATATTTAACAAGCGGTGTTTTGTCAGTAAGTAAAGATAACAGCTGACTTTTTATTAATAAAGTTGTCAAAATTACATAGTTATATCTAATATTCAGATGTAGCAGCTTTAAGTGTGATTGCAGTGAGAGAGCTTATCAGAAATGCTTGTGGTGATTAGAAATCACTTAAGTACTGCTGTAGGCTCTACTTGTTTGTATGTCACTTTGTAACCCCGTAATGATGTTGCTTTTTCAGGTGACACAGAAAATGAGAAAAACAAAGCCATTTCCCAGGAGTACGAACCTTCCGCAGGTTAGTGTGCCAGGTGAGGTTGTGCAAGTTCATTACTGCCTGGGAGGCTCAGGGTTTCAGTGACCGAACTATTTACCAAGTCAAGCTTACTGTGTTGTGGAGCGTCTCGGGACTTCTCTCAACACTGCATTGCTGCATTCTGAAGTAGTGCTCACTTTCAGTATGTTAAGTGGAAATTATAAAATAAATACGTTACGTACATATGTTGCAAGTGTTTAAATAAATTCTGTAGTTAATTTCCTCTGTCTCTTACCATTCAGGTATTACTAGCTTTTAATATTAAAACTGTTGCTGATATGAAGGAGTTATTACTGCATCTTATCCAAATATTAGTGCATTTCCCTTCCCTCTTCGCCTAAATTTCTTGGGGAAAAAGTAAAAAGGCACTTTAGGAGCAACTACTATACTTCTCTGGTCTGCTTGATTTTTATCTGTTGTATTAGTTGGAGGTAACAGCAATGGTGAGGTCTATCCCGATAGGATCTCTGCTGTAGGTTCATGTCGTTGGAAACGCCTCACAGAACAAACTTGTGGTTTAGTTTTACCCACTGAACTACCTGTTAGCTCTGTGGGATAAAACTACAAGACAAATCTTCATTTACCATTTGAGGAATAAAAATAATGCGTTATGTTCTCCTTCAGGTACTGGCTTCTGCATTTGACACAAATGAGAAGTGGTGCAAATGGAGAAGCTTGGTAAGAGTCAAAAGATGTGTTCTGAGATTTCAAGTGTAACTAACATGGTTAATTACGTGGCTTGAATGTCAGCCAATTTTTTTTTTGTGTAGGTATCAAAATTTATTTCATTGTTGCTTGTGGGATGAGTTTTCTTGTTGTCTTGGAACAGTCTAGTCCAGCTTTAATCCTAAAGCAGTTATTTACTAGTTCTTGGTTTGGTTGCTATGGCTTTTTAAAAAGAAGAAAAGACGGCACTCTGGTGTCTGTCTGGTCTTGAAATAACTTCATAACATGTTGCATTTTTGTTGTGTTATTTAATTGAGCAATAAATACTGCTTTATCTACCATTTAAGCTTCAAATTCTTCAAATGTTTGAGTTAAATTCTGAGCTTCTCAGCCAGTTTACTACAATACTGTTACAATTCCTGGATTCTGTTCTACAGAATACAGCTTAAAGTAAAAATAAGTAAAACAAGCAAAATACTCTGGAAAAAGTAAACACTTGAATGTTCTGAAGCTGCTGAAATTCATGGAATCTCTTCTCTCTTAAATGCATGACTGCTTTTGTGGAGTGGGTATAGAAAGAAAGCTTGAACCTTAACGTGTGCAGTGGTGGATCGAGCTATTGCACCTGTTGCACTGTATGGTATCTGCACCCAGCAGCATTCCTCTGATGGGGTGTTCAAAAAACAGTGCTACAGCAGTTCGGCATTTGGCATCGTTGGTTTTCATTCTGGTGTGTGTGTTAAACCTGGTATTTCTGCTGATACAAACTTTGTCCTCTTCAAGGATCCGAGTGCACTCCTTATTCCACGTACAGCTTCCCCATGTGAGAGCTGGTTTTCCCAGGTGTATTCAGTTTTTTTTTTTTACAGGTGATTTGGAGTACAGAAGAAAGGGGACCCAGTTTTAAAAGGATTAGCTGTGGAAGAGGATAACAACCTGTTTGACTGGTAAGCACTGAGTTACTTGTCAGTTCAGAAGGTTTCAGGCAACTTCACAGAATAGCGGTTGTTAATTTGTTAGGACTTGAATTAAACTGTCGAGTGAAGTAGAGGAATCCTTGCCTAGTAGCAGGCGGTCCTGGGTGTTGGCAGTACCTGGGCAAGCTGCTTCATCTGCAAGTCAAACCTCAGTGTTTGTGGAACTTGAGTGGATGCCCCAGAGTTAGGCAGTGATTTGTAGCTCCTGAAGCAGAGACTGTTGCTGGTCGTGATTAATTATTTTTTTGGAGCTTTTAACATTTTAGGCTTGTTGTTGGTACGCAGCCTGGCTTCACTTACATATTGGCATGATTTTGATTTGTCCTTAAGAAAAAAGGATGGGAAACTTAAATGTGGGACTTAAATATTGATTTAAGTCAGTGGTAATAGCAGTGAGAATCTGGTTGAATCTGGTCATTACCAAGGCTGCTAGGATATTATGTTTCTGGTGAGCTGTGGACATGACCGTAAAGCAAGTCCATCAGACTCTTGAACTGCCACCTTGCGTGGCACTAGGTCTGCTGGGGATAAAGCTTTAACGTAGGTCAGACACATGCTCCCTTCCGCTGGTAACTGAGCAGGTTCCTGCTGAGGTGTTGATAGGTGTGTGGCTGTTATTGTTGGGCAGCCGTGACACTTGGGCTACCAGGGAATCAAAGATCTAGTTAGAATCTCACCTGGTAATTCAGGCTCCAGAAGCTGCCGTGGAGAGGGTTGTCACGTGTACAGACAAGGGAAAACAAAAGGCTGCTCCATGCAGTCTGCATCCAGCTGCGGTTCGCTGTAACTCATGGTGCGTGCTAACAATCTGACTTTCTAGCCTGTAGTGTCAGTTACTGAGTTGCTGAACGTCGGAGGGGTGAAAAGCAACACCTGAGTGCTGCCAGAGCAAGCCCGAAGGTAAGGTGCTTACCAGAATTGCTGGTACTAAAAAGGATGCTCAGGGTCACTTCAAAGAGGGTTTGCGTGGCTGAAAAACCAGCAGCTCTTAACGCAGTGACCGTACATTGAAATCCTCTGCAGGATGCTGTGGACACGTTGTGTGTGCTGTGGTCTATTTCTGAGGAGATAAAACCTGACGTAGTAACGCTGCTTAGAGTGAAAAAAGGTGATCTACTGCCCTGTCACCTTTTTGAGGTGCTGATGGAGAGAGGACGCTGCTTCTTTCTGTCTTGGGGGGTGTGACATGTTCCTAGAGCTGCATGGAAGTCTTCAAGTAGATCCAAAATAGGTGAGGGAGGGGGGATGGAAGTGCAGGACTGGAATGCTATGGACACTGGCTGTAAGAAAATTCTAATCAGAGCTGGCACTGGAAATAATGTTTTTTGCCCATAAACATTTTCAGTAAGGAATATATAAACATGTTCCTCCATACTGCTTTTCCGTGGGCACCATGTTACCAAGTTAGTTGCTTTAAACTATAGGAAAACATGAAGACAGCAGTTTAAATGCCTTTTCTCTGGAATTATGGTGCTAATGCGTGCTCTTCTTTCAGGTCCTGCTGTGATGTTGCTGCATGTTTGTTGCAAGGAAGAACAGAACAGCTCTTAAATGCAGAAAGGATGCTAGTGTTAATTGCAGTAATGTCATGTCATTCTAACTTTCCTTACTGCTCTGTAAACTGAAATACCGTGTTACCAACTGTTTTTCCCCCACTTCTCCATTATTGAACTCAACTGTATTCAGGTTTGGGGGTGTTTATTCTGTACGTGTCACAGCATTTAAATAAAAGTCATGTCTGAAAGGACCAGCTGCAGCCACGGATTATTTCTTAACCCTATGCTATAAAACATGGTGAAGTTGGCTTGTTTTGTGAGAAAGGAAAAAGAATATTCAGGTATAAGAGGGGAACAGCCCTTTAAAACCACAAGTGTGAAGGTGAGAGTAGAGCCTATACCCTTCAACTGCAAAATTACTACCTCTGATCCCCCCCCATTGCAGCAACCCTCCACATCACTTAAATCCAGGGACTGACAAACAAACTATGTTTGGCTTACCCTCTTTATTTAAGGAGGGGGTAGCAGTTTGAAAGTCTCTTCAGCTACAACAGCAGTGATACTGCTTTCTGAAATGAACAAAGCAGTTAACTGTTCTTTAAAAAAAAGCTCATCAGCTTCTACCCTTCTGAGACTTTACTGTCTCTTAACTAGGGCCGGATTTCATGGAGCTACCCAGGTATTCTACCTACTGGTAACAAAATTCAGGCTTGCATTGCCAGTTGAGCTTACACTTTGTGATATCCTGGGGCTTAGTTGAGCTTGTAGTGTACTCTAAGATGGGCTAAGAAAACTTGAGGAACTACCTAAAGATGCAGCTTTTCAGAAGGAATCCGTAGGTTGAGGTTTTTTAAAAATAACCTTTATTTTTACACAATTTGTATTACTAGTACAAGCTCTTAGAACCAAAATGTACATCAAAAGAGACTTACAGCATTGTCATTCCAGTAAAGTTTGCCACAGGTGAAAAGTAATTAATTGCTGAACTGTTACCTTAGGTATTACACAGACACCATATTTAAATAAGATTTCACTGCTAAGTGCTTGCTCTTCTGAATTGTACCAACCCAGTTAACGGAGAGTGCTCAAAGGCTTCTGCCAGTCAAGGTGTTTTTCCTGTCTTCTTGGCTCGTAACTTTTCTAGCATTTTCTGTAAGTAAAAAAAATCATGAGACAACAGGAATGTAGCTTAAGCTTAACATACTAAAAATGTAGTAAAGCAAAAAACTGAGGTACTACTTGGGTGTAGGCTGAACAGCAGTAACAGCAGCTGTGTAACTTCTACAGATAGCAGCTCCTGTTACAGGCAAATCCAAACAGGTCCCTTGCCACCTTAACCTCAGGTATTCTCAGCTCAGTAGAAACTGAAGTTACTTGGAACAGCCAAGGCCAATTTTCTTTAGAGAAAAATTTCAGCCCTAAGAGGCACTCTGAACCTACAAACACAGTGACTGTCCACACAGGCAGTCTTAAGTGTGATATGCCCATAGCAACAGTTACGAAATCTTTAAAAGCTGAGTTACCAAAGGTTAGGTTACAACTCCCCAAAAGCAAAGCTGAAACATTCTGACTCAGTCCGTGTTCTGTTCAGTCACACACTGCACAACTGTCTCTGCTTGGAAGCTCAGTGAAATGAGAACTGACCAGCTCAAGATACCGTATAACAGATTATTTTACCTTCTGAAACTCCTTAGCCTTTTCTCTGTTTTTAGCATAAGTTTCTTGCCTTTTCTTTTCCTCCTTTCTGTTTTTTACTTCTTCAAGTTGATTATAAAGTCTGTCAAAACAATGGGAAAATATTGTCAGGAAGCAAAGTGGCAAAGCAGGAGTAAATTAACATTAAGGAAGTCTGTCTCAATTACTAGAAATTAAGAAAAAAAACAGTTTTGACTTCGCTATCCAATAATCGAGGGTCACTTAAAATTCCTCTCCTGCTCCCTGACCTCACAAAAACCCCATTTTGGAGCTGTCAGGGTCCAGCTTTAATTGTGAGCTGCAGCTGAGCAGGCTGCCAGCCCTGATTCTTACAGGAAGCTCTGCAAGGGAATTGCCCCAAGTATACGCCTGCCTCAAACACACTTCACTCCCCTCTCCCAATAGTTTCATGTTAAGCTGTGTTCAGTTAAGGTGCAATTGGAAGACCACAAAGTGCTGTCACAAGACACAGGTGAACTACTTCTGCTTGTTTAATCCAAACTTCTTTCTGTTCGTGCGGTACCTTGAGGTACGCTGATGCATTTCCACTTCTCCAGACTTCCTGTCTTCTGGAGAAGATACTTTCACTTCTCCTACTTTCTTCAACTGGTTGACAACTGCACCTTTTTTTCCTTCAAAAGACACGGAAAATGGAGATTTTAATCTAGCTAATACATATATTCATACAAAGCTGCACTGTGCCCCAGCAAAGGCTTACTCAATTCAAGTTGACACAAGGCTGACTGGTTGTATGATATCAAGGAACGTCAATGACAGGGTTTTTCAGCACAAGAGTACTCAAAAACACGAGAGGTTTCAAAGACTGAAAGATGGAACTACAGCAAGGAAAAGCTGGAAGAATGGACACAATGGAGATTGAAGTTTTCTGTTGAAATTAAGTCTCTCTGACTCGTTAGGCTACTGCTTCTCAACAGCTGACTTCCAAATCCCTATTAACAGACATCAGAGATGAGTGAGGTCTCTCGATACAGTCGTAAGAGACACCTTATGACCACACATGTATGAAGCAGGTAATTAAGGGCCGTTACATCACTGAAGAGGTAGCCAAAGAGTGGGGAAAAAAAATTCCCCACATCCCTGCAGAGCCTGCAAAAGCAAGAGTGAAAGAAATGGGAGAGCTGTTCTTTGGTATTACACAGTGACTAAAGGCGTACCTACTCCTACGTCGTGTCCCCAGATAAACATACCAGTGAGAAGAAAAGACTCCTTTTGCCTGCTTAACTTCTCAGACTTTCTTCTTTGAAACTGTTTGGCTTCTGGCTTTTCATTTTTTCTCTCTCTATTTTTGATTTCTTCTACTCTTTCCAGAGATTTCTGAATGAAGCTCTTCTTTCTTTTCAAAAAAGATTCTTGCAAACTTCCTGATGCAGAAGGAAACTCTAGGAGCATCACTGAGAAAGGAAAGGAGAAGACTAAACATTTCTCACGTTCAGCAAAGAACATTATCACCTCTAATAACTCATATGTTTCAATCCATTTCTCATAAAATGCTGACCTTGACTGCTTTGATAAATGGCACGAGGAGAATGACATTGTGAATAATGAACGTTGCAAAATAGGCAGCACTTCAGAGCTACAGGATCTGGTACCTGTAAGCAGTACTGCCAAGACAAATGCTGTAATAATTACTGCATCAAAAGCATCTTAAAGCCTCAAAACATACCAAAGACCTGAGAAGCTCCTAATTAATTACCTGCGGTCTGATGTGATGGATGCTGTCCATCATTGGGATTCTGGGCTCTGGAAGAACTGTCAGGCCTTACAAACATGGAATAATCCGCATCTGGAACTAGTGGTAAAAATTCTCTTTCCTGTCTCAAAAAGAAACATTAGTTAAAAATGCATAAAACACACAAGTTTGAGTCAAGTAGTAGTACTGCAACACTGACACAGACCAGACAGAAATAAAAGGAGTTCTTTTGCCTTTAGATACAAGAAAAAAACATCAGAAATGGATCTTGACAGTAAGAATCAGAAACTGTGTTTCTGAAAGCATTCAAAAACTTTAAAAATAAATCTAGTAGAGTCCCTTCACCCACTAGATCTCAACTGCAGAATTACAACTAATTAAGACTCACCTCAGTAAAATCATTAAGGTCGGACTTATCCACACGTGCTGGGTTACTGATTTTGTCCTCTTCTCTTTTTTCTTGGTTCGCATGCTCAACATCAGATTCCACAATGCTGATGTCATTTGAGCTTATCAGAGTGAGTTCAGGTTCCTCCATAATGCCATGCCCCGACTCAGTTTCCTAGCAAACAGATTACACAAGACCTTAGTGTAAAAGATATAATATATATATATATATATGCATTGCATACATTTAAAAATATATTTTTAATATTAATGTTATAATTAAAAAAAACCACTATTTGCAGAAATATCAACAGCTAGTAGCTTGTTCCAAAGATGAGGCTAGTTCAACACGTAGGAAAAAAAATCTGCCCCAAGCACTAAGGAAATAGAGCACCTTGCCTGGGATGTTCGTTAATTGATGCATGGAAACCCTGGAACCTAAATCCAATGTAAAGTACATTTCTTTGCTTGTTTGTTTTCTAAACACTGCTAAATGAAAACAAATAACCCAAAGAACCAAGCAACAAAATCACCTCTTCCACCCCTCAAGTTTAAATTACATCTGAAATCTACTTACAGCCATGCTTTTTAAAAAATAATAATAAATAAATAAAAACACACCACTTTGTCAAACCTGTTTTTTTTTTTTTTTTTTTTTTTTTTTTTAAGTTTACTTATGCTTTGGTTAAATTATTTAGCCCCCTTCTTAACTGGGGTAGGGGCTGTTCAGTTAAGGAACTGCCATGTCATGCCAGTGCACATGGTACACCAACTAATGCTATGGGAGATGGAATATATACGCTAGGGCTCCTGCGATGATGCTCATGGGAGATAAAGCTCAATTTAGCTACCGCTGATTACTTCAGTGCTACAATCTGAAAGGGCAAGCAGGAGAGCATAAGTCCAGGAAACATGCAAGTCAAACTAGAATCATAAAGTGAACATTTGCCAAGTTATCTGATGTTAAAGGCCTAAAATTGCTTGATTAAAAAAAAAAAGTGAATAAACAAAATACCTGCACAAATTTTAAAAAAAACAAAACACATCTGTTTTACTTACCCAGACTGGAATACGACATGAGCTTCCAGGCACAGAACTGGAATGTTTTTCATGTCTTCCCAGGAAAGAAACATTCTGTTGTACAACAGCCTGTAAACGCACGCCTGGGACTTCCAAGCTGGTTTCTCTGGTAATCCTTGAGGATTTCTGTACTTCTGGAAATCCTTGATCTGGCTCCTTTACACCGCTATCGCACTGACAATCCACTGCCACTGCTTTATTTGCTTCATATACATGAAGTAGTTTTTCAGGAAGCTTCACGTACTTCCTATCAAATGCCTCGACAGGTAATTTTTCAGAAGACAGAGTCTCTTGCCTGAATGTTACACTCTCTCTGAATAAGTGTTGAGGGGAAGTTTCTTCCACTGGGACAGGTGTGGTATTTAGCTGATAAAATGACTTTTGCTCTTCCAGTGAGCTCAGACTTTCGTTTCGTGTCTCTTCCATTGAACACTGCAGACTAACACACTCCATGTTTCTTGCCAGTTCTTCATACTCTCTGGCGGACGAAATACAGTTCTCGTTGCCTCGTGTTTTAATCCCAGGGTTTTGTCCAAAAGACTTCTCTAACATTACGTTACGGTCCTCTGGCTGATCAGCATTCTGACTGAGATCGCTCAGAGAAGATTCTGCTCGCAGTGGGTGGAAAGATTCATCTGAACCTGTTTCAAGAAGTTAGAGTCAGAATTCTTAACATGACAATATTTCAGCTTTAAAAAAATCCCTCCATAACAGGACTGTTGAGGAATGTGCAACTCTGCTGAAGTTTCGTAAAACATAATACCATTAACATTACTTGATTCATTCAACTTTGACTCACTTTGATTCATTTTTTATATATGATTCATTTTGTACACAAAAAGAAACAACATTTTTTGTTGCTTATTACAATATGTTAGGGATAGCCTTCACAATGCTGCTGACATAACTGCATTGTAAGCCACTAGATTTGTATTTGTATCTATTTATACACTGCAAATGGCAGTGCTCTGAGTTTCTTTTGAACCCCCAGCAAAATCTCAAAAGCAGGAAGAAAGTGATCAGAAACATCATTACTTGGGCAGAAACTCTTCATAGCAGAAGACAACATCCAAACTGGAACACTGACAGCTGTTCATTTAGGTCAGCTAGTTGGAAGAAACTCTTCACTCAGAGGGCGGTGAGGCCCTGGCCCAGGCTGCCCAGAGAAGCTGTGGGTGCCCCATCCCTGGAGGTGCTCAAGGCCAGGCTGGATGGGGCTTTGGGCAACCTGGTGTGGTGGGAGGTGTCCCTGCCCATGGCAGGGGGTTGGAGCTGGGTGGGCTTTAAGGTCCCTTCCAGCCCAAACCATTCTGTGAGTCCTAAAAGCTACAGTATTGTACCCTAAATTATCTTTCCCTTAGATTCTAAATGTACAAACCAAGATTACTTTTTTTTCCAGAAGAAGCTAGGAAAGGAGAAAAATTGGGTGTAAGTATTTTAATTACTGGGAAGGCATTTCAGTACTACAGCATCTAGCAAACAAACAAGGTTTTTTTAAATACATACATATATTTTTAATATGCCTCTGACATAAGATTGATAAAATCAGTTACACAGACTCCAGCATCACATTATTAATTTTTTTTTAGTGGTAGTGTTTTTTTGGTTTGTTTTTTATATTGATAGCAATATATCATATAAATCTTTACGTGTTTCTGTTAAAGAAATTTTTGTTTTGTTTAACAAGATATCTGGTTTTATATGCATAAGGAATACTGTCTCCAGATAAATAGCAGTTATTAAAAATCTTGAAAGAGACTACAGGGAGGGAGGAATTACACTGTAATATCAGCCATCACTAGAAAATTCTCCAGATGATGGAACTAAATATCAACCTACCTCAAACTGACAACCTGAATTAGTTTTTGATTTCTCATCCTGTTATTTGTGTTTTGTTTGCTTGTTTTTAATTATTTTTTTATTTTAAAGTCCAAGCATAATTGGTTTGGGATCATAAAAAGAAAACTTAAAAGAGATGAGGAAATATAAGAGAGAAGTTTAAAGCACAAAGATTGTTTCTATGAGCAATTTAGAAAGTGAATGTTACAGCTAGCAGGAGTTTGCTAAATCCCCTTTGCTGTCACCAGAGGTAGTCTCACGGTGTAAGCCTTTTCTGGCATTTTCTTTTGCACTCGTACCTGCTATCTAAAGTGAAAGAAGCATAATAAAACCCAGCACGGTTGCTTGCAGCTTTAAACATGACCAGTATGTGTTTCCCAAAATTATGTGGATATATATGCAAATAACCAGGAACATTTATGTTATTCATACATCCACTACATAAATACTGTGTTACTTTTACTGTTATTGATCAGTTTCTGTTAAAGCACCATTGTGCTGAAACACCTGGTTCTTGGTAACTTAGAGCTTCAGAAATACTTATGTTACTGCTCACTGTGTTTGGAATTTCAGATCAGTTCTTTCTTTAGAATATGTTACAGATTAAGTTTATCATTTATAATGTT
Source organism: Anser cygnoides (assembly GCF_040182565.1). Taxonomy (NCBI): domain Eukaryota; kingdom Metazoa; phylum Chordata; class Aves; order Anseriformes; family Anatidae; genus Anser; species Anser cygnoides. Next base: position 201,025,467 of record NC_089873.1, read on the forward strand.
TATAATTTATAATTTATTAAGTTTATAATTTTAATATATTGTTTATTATAATTTATTAAGTTTATTTATAATTTAAGTTTATAATTTTAATAATTCAACTGCAGAACATTAACAAAAAAACTTTTTCAGTTATGAGCTGCTGTTAGCTTAGTGCTGCTGTAGAATCATAAGCTTTTAATCTACTAATTATTACATTGTCATCTGAAAGTTTATTCCTTTCTCTCTTCCTTCATTCTGAAGGTAGATAAGGCAATTTATAATCAGAACAAATTTCACATGCAGTACACAGTGACTGTTGGTGCAACTTAACAGTGCAGGAGGAAAGTCCGACGGTTTCTTGAAGGACACAGTGTATAAAAGAGAAATAAGGTTACAGAAATTCTAACACATGCCTCAAAAACCAAAGTTCCATAAATTGAATGATTTCCTCAAATGTACAAAATGAGGGATGTATGCATGAACCAATTTTTCAAAAAACTAATTAAACTATTGGTTTCAGCCAGCACTGATACTTGTTCACTAACATCGTAATTACCACACACATCATGGTTTTGGCTGGGATAGAGTTAATTTTCTTGCTACTAGCTGGTATGGTGCTGTGTTTTGGATTTTTGATGACAATAGCAGTGATAACACACCGATGTTTAGCTGTCCCAGAGCAGTGCTCACACGGAGCCAAGGGCTGTTCAGCTCCTGGTGCTGCCAGCGAGGTACTTGGGGGTGCACAAGGAGCTGGGAGAGGACACAGCCAGGAGCTGACCCAGGCTGGCCAAAGGGATGTCCCACACCGTGTGGTGTCATGCTCCGCAATAAAGGCTGGGGTAAAGGAGGAGGAGGGGAATGTTCGGAGTAATGGTGTTTGTAACAAGATATCCGTTAGAGTATATGAATATCAGGGTCTGCTTCTGTATTTAAGTAGCAACTGTTGATTTAGAAGGGAAGAGTTCCTTTCCAGTTTCAACCCAGCAAACCAACTTTAAGGATTGGTAATTCCATACTAAAGATCGTTTGATTTTGTAAGCATAGATCAGACTACATTGTACATACCCAGAATACCATTTTCTTTAAAAGACTCTTCTTCTGATGTAATGGTGTCGGGCTTGTTTGTTTCAAGACTAGAAGGCAGACTGCCTCTTTGTATATTCAGACTGGAGTTTCGCCCATCTAGAAATGCAGACATGTCTTGACTTTCTGTTGAAAATGTTGAAGTCTAGTGGCAGAAAAAATCCCAATTAAGATTTCATTTTCTCAGGAATATGAAGGATAAAAAGTCAACTGAAATTTTTGCTTTTTGGATCACATTGCTCCTTGCTAACAGCAAAAATGCCTCCAGTTCTACATATATCAAAATCTTTTTTCATATAAACAGAACACAGTATAAGGATTACACATTTCAATCTTACATAAATTTTAAGCCAGTTTTTCTGTAGTACCTTCCTAAATTCTCTGTTGTCTTGGGAAATCTTGTATTGAGAAATGGATGATGAAATATCAAAGTCAAGACTTGGTTCCAAAGGCTGAAAGAGCTGATGACGGGAGTCAGGAAAATGCCTCTCCATTTCAGGAAAAGCAAGCTCAGCTGCCAGAGCTATAAGAGAAGAGGTTATTTTTCAGATGGAATAAGTAGAGCACACAGAATTCTGCAGGCATACAAATAGTAGTTTGTAAAAAAAAAAATAAATAAATAAAAATTACAACATCCAACTCTTACAACGCAGGTACAAACAGCAGCAAGAAAGTGATGGTTTTATTTTACTTTTAAATGAAAATCTACAGTCAAGAAGCTCTCTATTAAGTACTTGCAAGACTGCGTAAGAAGCACTGTGTCCTATTTAGGGCTTCCCAGTATGAAAAGTACACACTGACACAATGGAGCAAGTCCAGCGAGGAGACTTAACGGTGATTAGAGGAAGGATGAAGCACATGATGTTTGAAGAGAAGCTTAAAAACTGGGTTTGTTCAGTTTTACAAAAAGGCTTCAGTGTGGGAGAAGAGGTGAGGAACAGAAATCTCTGGCATCTACAACATCCTAAAAGAAAGTAAAGAGAAGATGCAGTCATGCTCTTCTTGAACATGCCCAGTGACAGAAGAAAAGATAATTGACAAAAGATGGAACACAGGAAATTCTGGTTAGATACAAAGAAAAAAAGTCCCAGTGAAGGTTGTTAAGCAAGTTGCCTGGGTGGTATGGAATCTCTGCCGCTGGAGATAATCAGAACTTGGCTCAAAAAGGCCTTAAGCAACCTGGCATAAATTGGCTCTGCTTTGAGCAGGAAGGAGAATTTGGATCACAAGTAGAAGTCCCTTCTTTAGATGAATCTAAAGTTCTATGATTCCACGTTTCCAAAGACACTGCAGAAGGAAGTAGTTCAAATTAAAACACTGGAGTTATCGCCACGACAGCTAATAAAGATGTTTTATTTTCATGAATCATTAAACGTGCACTTAGAGAGCACAGAACTGTGCACAGAGGAGAGCACAGACCTTCTGGCAGCCTGTTAATCGGTGTTTCATTCAGATAGGGTTGATAGTTGGTAAGTATTATATATTGTTATCTGTTCTGAATCCCTTAATACAGAGTTATAGATACACAAGCAATAAGATCAGCACAGACAACAGAAACAGTCTAGCCATAGTAGCCGGAAGCTGCACAGAATATGATCAGATGTCTGATCAGATTATCTTTTTGTTGCGCTATACTATGCAGACATATACATAAAGCAAAGGATGACGAACATCTTTAAAGCAGTTAGAACACACTGACAATAAAATATAAGCTGAATATAATGCAGAAATGCATAACCCTCATTCCGTATGACAGTGTAACACACAAATGCTTTAAAATCGCAGGTACCTTGGAAATGCACATTGTTCTCTGATGAAGACTTCAAATCTCCACCACATTTCTCCAAGATCTGCTGAATCTCACTGCCCTTATAAAGGTACACTTCCCCTTCTGACAACCAGGTTTCAGGTGCTCTTGACAGATTCTCTTGCCTCTGCTGCGAGGTAAAAGGCAGCAAGGAGCTCCAAGTGCAGCTTGCTGGTTTTTTCAAAATTCGGTCTTCCGTACTGTCAGAAGACAATCCTGAAATAAGAAGCTCGGTGTTCACACGGTTTTTCATATAAACCACTCACATGAACTCACCTGAAAACACACTGCTTAATATCCTGAAATACCCTTAACATCTGGATTCTTGGTGTTTTTTTTTTAGTTTTGTGTTTTTTTTGTAAGCTGTCTCCAATCAATACTGACACCTTATATTTTACAACTAAAAACAATAGGAAAGAAAGGCTGCAAGCAAATGATCTTAGAGTTTGAGCTTTATATAAGGAAGACACAATTTGATGCAAGTTACAAAGTTTGTTTCTCAAAATGCCACTTACACATTCAGAAGATTGGAGTTAAAATAGAGCCAGCCTGAGACTTCAGTGGCTCAAGAAGTAATCTTCAAGGATTGGTTTATGAACATGGAATAACTCATACACATATATGGGTACAAATGAGATCAGATACAATTCAGATTAAGACAATATTAAGCCTTAAAGTGAATAAATCTACAGGTCACTACATAATCACTTTCCAACCCACCTTCCATGTTCATAGGTGACAAAGCCAGTATATAGAGGAATGACTATACATTATAAAGATCTAATTTTTAATTTTATACAACGCTAACTTAAGATCAAGAGACAGCCTGCAAGCAAAAAAGGAAACGAACACACTTCCAAGTCAACGTGGCATCAAAAGTGGCATTTTTACAAGATATTGGAAATTACTACGGTAACACTTCGGTGCAACAAGATATTGCCACAATTCTCCTAACAGCAGGACAACTATCATCACTCTAAAAATTGACGGTATATACTGATTGGAAAACTTCCATCAGTGTATTGTTTGGGGATCATATTTTCTAAAAATTGTGCCACCTGAAAATTGTTAGTGTTACAGTTGCTTATTAAAATATCCTTTGCCAAACCTGATGTGTTACAAGGCTAAATTATAAGTTTAAAAAGCTCACAAGCACAGAATGTGTATATTCCAGTTATACTCTAAAACATGTATTGACAATTCCTAAGTGAAGTTCCATATTAACCTTTTTCAGACAGATTTATGTCCAGTCAGCCAGATCCATTCTGCTATAGAATAAGGGAGAGAACACAATTTTTCATTTACAAAAATAACAAAACCCCAACACTTACCAGTGTCAATAGGGCTGGCATCCAACGTTTCGCTAGTCAAAAAGCTTCCAGTGGAAACTGTTGAAGATAAATCACAGGGTATCGCTTTCATGAAAGCCTCTGAACCCAAATCTGGGGATGCTACCTTAGAAAGCACTTCCTAGGAGGAAGTAACATATCTGTTACCTTGTATTCAGACACTATTTGAAACTTTAAAACCACAGCTTTTATTCTGAGCTCAGTTCAAGTGTAGAAGCCTTCATTTTTGGCAGTCAGGCAAAATAGGAACTCATCATTGCTCAGCACACAACATTCACAGCCCAGCTCCCAGACCCAAATGCCCCCAGCAGCCCCCTCCCCCCAACACACACACACGCACACACACCCACACACACCAAGCCTCTCAGAACTGTCTACAAATCATTACACCTGGAAGATTATTTTATCTCCTGGTGGTCAGATTTGGCTATTTCTCATCACAGACCTACTTCAGTGGAATTGTAGATCTCAGAGGAACATAAATGCAACACATGAAAAAGTCAGGAATTTTACCAGCACCTTCAAGTCTGTGCCTTCTGACTATAGGGGAGTGACTTAACAGTTTAATTCTAGTTTTACAGCTAAATATACAAAGTATTCTAAAATATTGTCTTCCTTAATTTTGAAGAAAGCTCTACAGTCACAGAATAGGGAATGAGGGTACTTCCAAATTTTGAAGGATGAGATGTTAACATCTTATTTCTCCCAAACTTTGAATTAAAATATACATTAAGACAGAAAACTAAGAAACCCATTCCCTCCATTGTTTTCACTTATATTAAGTATTTATATAAGGCAGTGTGTATACACTTATGTACACACACGCACAAATATACATACGGTCTGCATAAACGTTTCCATACATCTATAAACAAACAGTAATTTTTAAATAGTGGTTTTGTCCACTGACAAAACAGCAGGATCTTTGGATAAAGAAAAGCAGTGGGTATCATTGACACTGATTTCGCAAAGGCCTTTGACAGTCTCTCTAAAAATTCTTGTATCTGAGCTTGGATGCTACAATCTGGATGGACGGCCAGCCAGACAGGCAGAAAACTGGTTGGCTGACCAGGCTCAGAGGACAGGGATTAGTGGGTGACACTCCCCCTGCAAGTGGGGAAGAAGGGGAGCATGACTGGGGTCTAACCTGGGACCTGCCCTGTTGAACACCTTTGGCAAGGACCCAGAAGAGGAGACAGCATAGAATGGAATCACAGAATGGCTCGGCTTGGAAGGGACCGTAAAGCCCACCCAGATCCACCCCCCTGCCATGGGCAGGGACACCTCCCACCAGCCCAGGTTGCCCAAAGCCCCATCCAGCCTGGCCTTGAGCACCTCCAGGGATGGGGCATCCACAGCTTCTCTGGGCAGCCTGTGCCAGGGCCTCACCACCCTCTGAGGGAAGAATTTCCTCTTTATATCTAATCTAAATCTCCCCTCTTTTAGTTTAAAACCATTCCCGCTTGTCCTGTCATTATCTACCCGAGTAAAGAGTCCATCTTTCTTATAAATTACAGATGACCTCCTGAGGTCCCTTCCAACCTCAACCACTCTGGGATTCTGGGGAAGCAGAGCTGGTGCAGCCTGAAGAGATGGCTTGCAGGGGACGACTTGCAGCCTGCCTGTGCTTATAGGAAGGGTACTGAGATGAAGCCAGAGTTTTCAGTATTGCTTGTCAGGAGGACAAAAGACAATGTGCATGAGCTGAAAAAGCAGAGGTTCAGTCTGGATATAGGGAACAACTTTTCCTACAGGCAGCCTAGCACCAGAACAGACTGTCTGGAGAGTCACGCAAGCCTCCACCTTTGGAATTTGCGAATATCCTGTGGAATAAAGCTCTGAGCAACCTGCTCTGATCTCACAGCTGACCCTGCTGCAAGCAGGAGGTTGAAACAGGGACCTTCCAACGTCCCTCCTACTCTGAATTATCATACAATTGTCCTAGATCCTACCTGTTCCTGAGCATTCTGGAAATACAAGACAAAATTCTCAAATGCCTGATTCAAGGCAACAAGAACATGACAAAATTTTCCTTTCTGCACATCATCTTAGCATTCCAGCTAAACCCATCACAAAGAGTAAATTATGTTACACAGTTACTTTGCTATGACTAACCGCATGAATGCTTCTGAACGATGGTCCAGAACGTGGTGTGCTCTCTCCAACTTCAACAGCAGGAACTGGTGAATCTTGAGCCGCAAGAGAATCTTGGGACTGAGCTGAACAAAATGTAATAGAAGCAAGAAGGAATAGAAAGCAGTTGTTAGTGTTGGTTTGTTTTTGTTTTTTAACACCAGATGGCAGTAATACTCTACGGCGGCTGTCCTCACTGTTAGGCACTGATTTTTGCCCATTCTTACCTCTTTCGTCTCACTTACATTATACTTTCTGTTCCACTGTACCACGATTTCTGATTAGCATGACTGATCTCTGTAGACCATGCCTGAAGAGCTAGAAATTCATGCTTTGGCTTTGCAGAATGAAATACGTCTTTGGTAGCGTTCCTACAACCATTTCATTGGGGTGAAGGAATCCTTCTGCCCTCTACCACGACAATGATTACAAAGCAAAGCAGACCATAGAAATCAGAAACTACAATTACCTAACTAACTTTTTATTACTTTTTTAAAATTACCTAAGTTTTGGTGCAGTCCAGGATATGGTTCGCTTTCTGGGCTGCAAGCACACATTGCTGGCTCACGTTGAGCTTCTCATCCACCAACACCCCCAGGCCCTTTTCCTCAGGGCTGCTCTCAATCCATTAGGTCTGCTCTCACTTTTTCAAGGAAATGTGTTAAATATCCAACAGAAATTTAACTCAAACTGGGGAAGTTAAGTTCACACGTTTTCTCCAGTTCTACTAGGGCTGCTAATGACAGTGACATTTCAAATTTCTGGCATCTGCAAGGCTCTATCCTTAGGTAGATCTCATAACATTGCGACTTCTAACATTAATGTGTCCCTTGTATGAACTGAAACTCCATTTCTTACTAGAAGATGGAACCCAGATGTTCTGGTTTTCCTACTACACAAAGCGGAAGAAGTTTCCTCTGTGAAACAACATCAGTGGAATAAGATACTTAAGTATTGCATTAATTATTGAAGTCAGTATCAAACATTTTGAAACTCCTTCTAGGAAAGAAAGAGGAAAAAATAATAATCCAAGGCTTCCTCTAGCCACTGTCACCCAGTTACACTGCTAGGAGGAAGTACAAGAAACGAAAGGAAATAACATCTAAAATATACTTATTGAATTAAAAGAGACATTAACCTATTCTTAATTCATTTACTATGTTACTATTTTAAATGCTAGATGACAGATCTCAAAATAAAGGGGAAAACAGTTCTCAGAAGGACCTCCCTCTCCAGTTCTCCGAAGTTTCTAGTAAGCTTGATCCTGATCATTCATGGCATTTTGATCAGAAACTGAACAGAGCCACTGGCAAAAGAATTTGCAAGTAACAAAGACTGGAAGAATGACAAACACAGTAGCACTGCAACTGTAAAAGTTATCTCGGCTTTATGCAAATCTGGGTCTGTTAACGCTGTTGCAGTACAGGTGAAACTGTAAGTCAAGTGCATGACAAAAGTCTTCAGGTTCATGGTAAATATAACTTAAAATTTGAGTAGGACAAGGTGGCAGCGAGCTCCTTGGCTGCCAGTCATGTAATCCAGTCCAGATACAGTGCACAAGTCTGCTGTTCTTCTTGGGACCGTAATATAGGAGGCGGATGACCGTGAGAATAACCAAGGCCTTGAAAAAAATGTCCTTTCATCTAAACCTCAAAGAACGTTGTAACAAGAAGCAGTGGCAAGAAATGGCTGTAGGACATATGGGAGCTGGAAATAGACCGCTTATTTTAGAATAATTAAATGCTGAAACAAGCTACCGTGGAGGGCACTGAATTCTTTTTTCTGATATCTTTACATCAAGATTCGATAGTTCTCTGAAATAAATGCTTTATTTTATAAAGCCTATCAGAGTGACAGGCAGTAATTTAGGATACATATGAGAGGAGATTCAAGTATCTGATACTCTTTTATATAAATTCTATTAAAAGCCATTCGGCAAACGTTTTATTCCTATACTGCAATAACTGCGTTGTTCTGTGATATAAATACAAGGGACAAACAGCAGCAATTCCGTGCTATAAACCAAATTAATTACTGATTTCAGAGTTAAAAATACAACATGCTCATATCTCATGTCTTTATTACAGTAATATCCTTAAAAACTGTACTTGGTGGCTCACAAAGAGGGGCTTTTTTTAATTCTTTTCCCCTCCCTCCAAAATAATAGTGCAAGGCTCTTGTTCCTCACAGCTTCCTGACATCTACATAGGACTTTCACGTTTCAACCTCCCGGCCACCACAGTGTTTAAAATGTGTTTAAAAAATGAGGCTGTAATACCCAGAATGCAATTTATTCAACTGAAATTGCAGTAAAATAGTAACAGCAATCATTTTATGGTGCAATTGAAAGGCGTAAGACTGAGCAACAAATCATTTGTGAAGACAATGAAAAACAGGGACCGGTCCAAACCCAACCACAGGGGGAAGAAAGTTGTACTCCACACTAGTTTGCTAAATTGGGGATGGATAAAACAACCTGTTGCAATAATGAATTATGGACAAATATTTGGGATTATTAAAAATAAATTGAAGTCTTAGGTTACACAAAAAATAATCATGGAATAACATCTCTGTTTAGGGTGGCATTACATGAAAGTAATTGCATCTGGAACGCTGCTCAAGGAGACTCAAAGCCCAAGGTGAGTAAATAGAAAGGTTTGTTTACAGGCCGGTAAGGAGAACTGTGAAAAAGCTGTATGCATCAAGTCTAGTCACTATTTCCAAGATGATTTCCCTAAGGAAATAAGGTTTATGCAACCAAAATGTCTCATCTGTAGGATTACTCTGCAATTCCCTATTAACAATTTACGTTCTGTTAGCTCATTTTAACCGAACTGAAGAATTCTCAAATATGTTCAGTTTCTAACTCATCTTGTGAGACATCAGTGGCATGGTAAGAGAGAGCAATCTGAATCAGTGCCACCAGCGAGGCAAATCCTGCAACATCACTCTAACATTACCTGTCCCCTCTGCCCGCTAACCGGCTGACCAGTTTGTGTAGCACTTGTGACCGCTCAGTATGGATTTATGGATTTTTCAGCAGGGATTTAGGGACTCATCCTTCCTTAACCAAAAGCAGTCCTCGAGACCGCCTTTACATCCAGATTTGTCTGCATCTAAATTGGAGAGGGTTCTTTTTTCCTTCTTGTAACAATTGGAGGAGAGAAATAAGGATAGTTAGGGAAATCCCAAAAAAAAGAATATGCCTGTCACCCAACGACAAACCTCGTATCAAATGAAACACCTTTATTGATAAAGTATCTAAATAAGTTTACCAAGTTCATCTTTTTCAGAACCTGTATGACTTTGACCTTTCTATCTTTAATGCTTTACTTTGAAAAAGCAAGTGAATAGTGATTAATAGGATCTGTGCACATCTGGTAGTCCTATAATTACAAAGCAGTACAACTTGCAAGTTGTAAAGCTATACATTAAAGCTAGAAACCACCACGAATCTCTCTTTAAAGGGTAAGGTCAAGATCGCACACAGAAAGCACTCACTTGCTCTTATCTTTGGAGAGACAACTATGTCTCTTGAAAATAGTCTGAGTTTTTGGGTAGACCTCTGTGGTGCCTGGAGTTGGACTCGATGATCCCTGTGGGTCCCTTCCAACTCAGGATATTCTATGAAAACACGGGACAACTGCAAACACGATCTAGTTAGAATCAAGTAGAAAAATGAAATCACAGCTACCATCATAAGTTGCAACTTCAAAAGCACCCTAACTTTCTATCTTTAAAAACTTTAAGAAAAACTAGATTTTCTTTATGAAAATACTGTACCGGTTACTCCAAGTGCCGTTAAGTGCTTTACAGACTTCAAATTACAAAGAAGATATTGTTGACAGCTTGGGTTGTTTGTTGAACTGCTCAAGAGGACAATGCTCCTAAATACATAATCACACAAAGCTTTGCTTTTCTATATAAATATGGATGTTCACATGGTGGTTTCCTAATCCTCTTACATGAACCATTACACTGTTCATATATAATGCTATGTAAAAAGAGACTACAGTATGGTATTTTTTGTTAATTTGGAAACTGGTGATTGAGTAATACTTCTAAAACTTACTCAGAAAATCTTGTCTCCAAATACTGTTAAAAACCCAAATTCTTTGGCGATAATTTAAATATACATACATTTCAAAAGGACTATTCTGAGAATTAAAGGAAGCAATTGAAAGGAAGTGAGCTAACATACTTAGGTGTACTGATTTAAAGCAAGTTCAATTCCTATTAAGTCTTGATTGAAAAGGATGTCTTGGCACAAACTAAGTTAAAAGTTATCTTAAGATTTGGGGCAGCAGTGAAAACTCTAGCAAAAACAAGAGGTGCATACCACAGAGCTGTGTTGCTCATAAAGACGTACATATGGCAGCGAAGTCGCTGAAAACAACCCATTAGCAGCTCTAATAATGTATTTAGTTTGGATGGACGCTGAAAATTAACGGACAATGAGGTGCTGTCATCCCATATTAAACTTCACATTGCTCAAGTAAGTGTTTCACAAACTTCGAGTAAGAGTTCACAGCAAGTCAAGCATGCCATTTTTCAGTCGGAATTACAACAAACTGCGTTTCAACCTGCAGAAATTTGAAGAGATGCAAATGCAGTGCAACTGGAAGTACTGGAGCCTTTGAGTTAGCTCTTCCAAGACTAAAGAGACGAGCTGAATTTCTTACAGGCAGGGAAAAACTGTAGGATTTAAACCCCTTGGCATCCACTTGTTAGTCCAAGTGCTTGAAGAACTTCATAGAAACCTGCTTTACTTGTTTGCCTAAGACCAGTTACCTCTGTCCTTTTATAAGGCAGCTAAGCTACCCATAACGTGCTTAGCAGGTTTCAACAACCCTGTAATAACATTATTTTGAACATCCACAACTTGCTTTATTTGTGGTACCCAAAACAACTGCTATTTATTTACGGAATCATAGTAACTTTGTTATCCATGGACACAGACCAGTCTCAACAGTGTAGTTTCTAATAAAAGCTCTTCAGAGATTAACAGAAAATAGCAGAACTAAGGTAATCCTTACATCATTGCATTATTTTTCTCTCCATCGTTGCTACCAGCTGTTTCTTCCAAGGTTGTTTCTTTAAGCTATTGGTTACACTCAGCCTTCTATAGTTTGTCTCAACTAAACTTCCAAGCAATTCCTTACAGAAAGAGAACTTTCTGTGGATGTCTACATCAGTATATTAACAATTCAGACTTCTCTTTAAACTTTAATTTCCGTTGTGTCTCTAAAGGAATCACTGGGTACTGACTCAGGCCCACCGCTGCGCTTGCACAAAATAGGTTCCCACCCGGTGAAGCTGCCCACCTGAGCACCCTACAAACACTCTGGCAGAAGGTACCTCCCTCAGGAGAGAAACCACAGCTTCTGCAGCTTTCTCTAGCAGTTGGCTCCCTATGCATGCATGAGATTCTGACGGAAAAGGCAGAGCAATCAGGTGATACAAAAGAGGCTTCCTTACAGGCAGCTCCACAGGTTACAGATTCGAAGCACATGCGTTGGATGAAAAACTCTTGACTAGCAGTGCGGATCACTATAGCATGAACGCAGGTTACTAGAATGGTAGTGGATCACAAGAAAAAAAAATTAAACCCCAAAATTCAGTCCTTCTAAGACAGACACTTATTGAAATTCCATTCTTTACACTTGAAATTAAACTGTATTTAAATAACACTGAATATTCTGTAACAAGTCAGGTTACATGGTGCAGATAAATAGCAGTAAGATTAGCAGTGCAGAATGGTACTCACACAGTTCCTCAAAGGAAGAGCATCTCCTCACCTGAACCGCAGGAATTTTCAGCACTCATCAGCAACAGCTCTTGTAGTAACCCGGACTGTTTCCTTTGCCTTGGACTTTCACTAGAAATTTGTTCCTCATAGTTTGTTGTGCTCCCAGGTGACCTGCCATCCTTCCGAAGAGCAGGACTGTAACATTTCACATATGCAAACTCCCCAACAGTTGAAGTGGGAGAAGATTCTCCACCAACAGAATCTGTTTTACCTGAATTTAAAGCACTGAATCAGTTTAGATATAGTTATGCAACACAAATTCTCTGCTCTGGATTAAGATCTCCTTTCTCCCCAACCCTTTCACCCCACCAACAGCCCCTTTTGGCCACCCAATCCAATTAAAAAACTCAAGTTCAATTTGTTATTATCTAACACAACTAACAAATAATAATGGCATAAATCACCTGTGGATCAGAAGGGGATTTACACAGCATGTAAGCATTCCCTACTCTAATATTTTACTGGATAATATTTCAGAAGCATTTTTAGGTATGTATTTTGATATTTTTTTAAATGAAAAAGTGTAGTACTAAGTCAAGTGCTTTTAAGAATATAAACATATTCTTCAATCAAACCCTTCACCAACAGGAATTTGTTACCTAATCAAGACACCAAATTGGCCCAACAAGAATTATTCTGCATAAACTGATGCTAACATTAATTACTTTTCTTTAATTAAAAAATGTCCCATATCAGCTGTTTCATTATTTTGCTCAAGATCAACGCCAGTCTGACAGGTCTGTAATTACTTGGATTGTTCTGCTTCACTCTTTTAGAAACACTAGCACAATATTAAAGCTTTGTAAAATATTCATTAGATCTTAGCTGCAAAGAAACTTGGGTGAATTGAGGTGTGGAGGGGTAAGAATTAAATGTTTGCATCTAGAAAACGTCAGTTTGTTGTACCTGTTACTTACTGTTCCTTACAAAGAATTACTAAGTACTGCACACAAATGGTAACAGAAACCAGTAACTGCTTTGTGGAGTTGTTCTGAAATTGTTACAGTGTTCTGTAATTGAAAAAATTAAAGAGCTAATATAAAAATTCTGTAGAAACTAGATACTAGCTCCTTGTTTTAAAGACTTCACTCATTCTGGCTATGCTCCAAAGCTAAACTTTTAAACACCCTTCCATCAGCTCTGATGGTTCTTTTTGCAGTTAACTGATACGTTCACATCTGATTAAACCCTCAGAGAAAACAAGGCAGGAATAGCTACATAAGACTTTATTCTGCATTCAATCTAGTATCTTTGATATGAAAGGAATTTTTAACATAGACCCTGCAAATTTTATCATATGCCCAACAGAAAAATCAACAGGAAACTTCAGTCCCGGAATTACAGTGTATTTTCTTTTCTCACGGGATTTTTATTTTGGATATATTTTTCTAGTCAGACCTTGATAGGATAAGTTTTTCTCAACAATAGCTCCCTAGGATGGTGTACAAATTATACTTTAGGGCAACAGTATCAGCTATTATTTTACAATCAATCAGCTCAAAGGCTTCAGAAAAGATTCATTTCCTCCAATCTATATTTCTTAGAATCATTTGTCATATATACATGTGTATATACATATATGTGTGTGTGTATATACAATATATTTTATCAAATATATACGATATATTTTACCTGCAAAAGAAATGTTGCAACTCCTCGGTGTGTCTACCTCTGGAATAACACTGAGTTCATGCTGTTCCAAGTCAAGCCCTAACTTGACTTTTGTCACGGGTGGTTTGGAAGATCTCCATTTCTGCTCTCTATGTAGAACTTTCTCAGGCTGTTCTGCAAGATAAAGTTCTGTGGATTAAAATCCCCTGGCATGTTACAACGTATCTATCAAATCAGCTTGGGCAAATGGAAGAGAACCGCATCTCAGCAGCAAAAAGAGGAAAAAAAATATTGTAATACAAAATGCTGTAACAGCCTTACCAGTTTGCCCAGCTAGATCGATGCACTGCGAAATCATCTCACTTCTGTGAAGTTTACTCATGCCACAGTTCTCTTGCCGGTAGTTTTCTGAGTCTTGGAAAATGTCACTCCTGTTGATCCAGTCAGGCATTAGTGCTTCTGTCATTTCTTCATTTGTGCTGATACGTCTTACCTTAAATAGAAAAAAAAAGAGCAACATTACTTAAGATTATATTTATACTCATTTATTAAGCAAGCATTTTGTTGTGGGTATGTTTTACAATACTAAGCTTTCTACTTTGAGAAAGAAGTTCAAGTGCCTTGTCTATCTTACTGAAACATTTGGGCACAAAGATGCTATATTTAGCTCTACAAACCTAGCGTGATAAAACAATTGGCTAGGTTTTCAACGCATTTGTTGGATTTTATTAGAATAATCAGCATTTTTAAGAGGAATAATTCCTGAAAAGTCTGCTTGTACTTTTCCACTCCTGAGTTCAGGAATTTTAGCTGTATGAAGACTGCAATAGCAAGGCTCGAGGAAACAGTTATTTTTCTAAGATGGCTTCAGGTTAAAAAAAAGGGCACAAAAGAGGTTTCATTAGGAACTCCAAAATAAACTTGCACTTTCCTCCCATTACCCAGAACTGAGCAAAATTACAAGTCAGGAGTGCAACTATCAAAACATTTCCTTAATATGTGCACATAAAAAGAAACTTTTTGAAATAAGAAGTTATGGAAAAGAACTACAGATCACAAGTCCTAATTAAAATTTTCATTATGGGATCCTACCGTTCACCCTAAAGTTTTATCATCTACTAGCTGACTCACCATGTGAAGCATTTATAAAGCTTACCTGCTTGTTCAGGAATTCTTTCAAAGCCTCTTGTTGCCTCTGCATCTGTTCCTTCAATTTATCCTGCTTCTGTAAAAGTAGTTGTTCTTGTATTTTCTGTCGAGAAAAAAGAGCTTCTCTTTGTGCATCTAGCTGCTCCTGCAATTCTTTCAAATACCGTTGCTGAGCCTGGATGCTTTCTGATGAGGCCAGCATCCTATCCCTTAAACTCAGTATACCAGAATAATTTAACAAAGATGCCTCTCCACTTTTTGATGTCAAGAACTCCTCAACGCCTTCTTCACGAGATAAAGTCACAGGTTCAGCACGAGCAGTGGGCTCAAGATTTGTTTTGATGGTGCTCCCTACAGACCCCTGCTGACCTACCAAAGGATCAGCTGTGGCGGCCTGTACCACATGAGATCCTGTGGCTGGCATAAGGGGTGCTGTGAGTGGAGGCTCTTCTACAGCTTCTGTTTCTGCTTGATGGTCAGACATCATCTGAGATGATTCCTGGAAGTGCTCTGCTTCTGAGGGCTCAGAGAAATCTTCTGCAGGCAAAGCAAACCTAACCTGCTGTACACGTGCTTCTGGCTGTGTTCTGACTGCAGCAACATCTTGTGTGCCTACGGCTGGTGGTAACTGGAACGGAGATGGCTCCCTGACCTGATCAGGGGAGGTTTCCAACGGTCTCACTGGTTCCTGTGAAGGACAGCTCCACGGCAAGCTAAACTCACCATACCTCAATTTTGATGTTTCTAGAGGCTGTGCATGTCTACCAGGATAAACATGATGCATTTGCTCCTCGTGATTTTGTGATGATGTGCTTTCAGGAATATTACATAGGCTGGAAAAAACAGGTGGTGACCGTGCATGGTCTTCTGCATGAACTTGTTCGGGTGACTGGTGCTGCGTACGTTGCGTTCTTTGCCTCTGTAGAACTGGTTCTAAGACAGGCTTTAAAATCATTGGTTTTGTTTCCACAGAGCTTGAAGGTGTTACAGCAGCAGCCGAGTATCTTTGCTTCAGTTTATTCTGATACTCCTGTAGACGCTTTCTGGCTTCTTCAACTGTCTGTTTGTGCAGCCTAATCATACAGAAAACATGAATCTTTCCAGACTGGTGCAAAGACTAACATCATTTTCAATAATCAAAGCAATTTAAATTAATTTGAAGCAGGCAAGTCAGAGCTTTCATTTTATAAAGTAATTTACCTATTTTGCTGTAGAAGACGCTGTTGATAATTACGAATCATCTGTAAATGGCTGTCTTCTCTAGGACTTCTAGTTTCTGACACAGCAGTACTTCCAGACTAATTGAAATTGAATAATTTTAAGTAGAAATATACAAGTAACTCACAGAAAACTGTTAAGGCAACAATCTTAAACTATATGTTTGTTCTCCCAAGTCTACAGAAACCTCCCTGTCACTTGAAGTCTGTGAGATTTCAGCCTCGGGCACTGAAGCTAAAGCAGTTTTTGGAACACGTGGCCTACAGCTACAGCCTCTCTTGGCAAGTCTAGCATATACCATCAAAGTCAGCGTGCTTAGCTCAGGGAGATCAGGGAGGTAAGTGTACCCAGTAGCAAAGTGAGGGAGCAATGATCTAACGTTTGCTTTTACAAGGCAAACAGATTCTTTGAAGAATAAACGTTGTGCAACTGGTTCAAAATTTTTTAAAAAAAGATTAAAAAATAAAAATAAAGGCTACTTTTCCTCAATATCCACAATAAATATCCCTTCATTTAAGTAGATGTTTAGGATTTAGATAAAGACAAAAAGGTGTAGGTGCTTTTTTTCCTTTTCTTTTTTCCTAAGATTTTTTTTCCTTCAAAAAGGAGGATATTTGTACACACATAATCATTACACGACTCTAGTCAGATTTTACTAGCAGGTATTTTATACATATTTGCTGTCCCCAGAACTATGCAAAGATAATCAAATATTCAAAGCGTTTTTCTGATATCATGGGAAATACAAGCTTCTAGATTAGACAAAAAAGTTGTGGTCTTTATGTATAAGAGCTTCTGATTCATGGCCTGAGGACTAAAAACAAGGTTGAGATCGACAGAATTTAGAACTAGCTATTGGTGCTCTTGATTCTTATAAGAAAATAATTCACACACACACAACTTTCTGCAATTCTTCACCTCATGTTCCACTTCTTTCTGTTGATCTGGAGAAGGAACGCTGCAGCTTTGTACTGGCTGACCTTTCTCTTCCTCCTCCTCTTTGTTCTTAGCCTCCTCTGAACAGGTTTGCATTTGGATCTTCAGAAAATCAGCCTCCAAACGTGCTTTCTTTTCTTCAATTTGTTTTAGCAAGGCCAGCTGTTCCTGTTTCTGTTGCTCTATTTGCTCAATCTATTGAAAAAAAAAATCTACACAACTTGAGGAAAAAAACACCCACACCACCACACATAAAACTTTGCTCCAACGTGCAACTTGTACCAGAAATTTTATTGCTTATGTATGACAAGCTTTTCCAAATTGTAAGAGGCCTTAAAAAATAATTCCAAAGTTTACAAGAATACTTTTAGTTGCCTGGCTAGGTATTTCTAACAGTCCCTGAATCTGTTTGTTATTGTGCTCTTTTGATCTACCCATTAACAGAATGGATAAAAATCAAAATGTAATCATTCAAGATAAATTATAATTTCCCAGAGACTGCAAAGGAAGTCCTTCTTTTAGACTGTATTCAGAAGCCTATTTTGCATTTTATAGAGCTTTTCATCAAGATTTCAATGCATTTAAATGTTAATTTGAGTCTAACAAAATTTTTAAAATTGCTAATGTATAACCAGTTTAAGAGCACTCCATAAATCTCTGAAGTGTTTTGTTTATTTTTATTCTCTTTCCAAGTATCTTTCATCTACAAATCCCTTCTATCCACACGGAGCAACAGCACGTTTCATTTTAGAATGGAAGTGAAGAAAATTTTCAAAGCACTGGCAAAGATGAGGTGGACAACAATTTATAGTGGCAGGGTCTGAATGGGGATGTGATGAAGAGTTTGAGAACAGTTAATGCAGACATGGGAATAAATATACCTGGACAGGTGAAAAGTGGGAGAAAACAGATGTTAAAACAGCAGATCCTTGGTGAAAGTTTGGTTACTCCCCCCCACATACACCTCTAGCAACACACTATGTTGACAAATGTTTCCTGAATCTCTGAACTTTAACTCTACAATTTAGGTAGGACCTGAATTTCAACTTTTTTTTTTAATTGATAAACCACCACTTAATAGCTGGCAGGTCTCTAAACATCTATGATACAATGAAAATATAATGAAATATATACACTATGTATATATTGCATATAATGAACAAAGCTATTATTTTCTAAATATAATGTAGCATTCATATAAATATGAAAGACTTCTTGCATTCGATTTTTTTAAATTAGCTAGGAGACAAAATTTTCAAGATCTGTAAGCTTTTCCTGTCACTCTAAACAATCCCAGACACTTTCCAGTATTGTTACACAGGGTTTCAAAGTTGTGTATTGTTGGCTACATTTTCCCTAAGCCAAAAAGGTATTAACCTACAATTGGAATTCTCATTAAAAGTTCATTCAAATGTTCGCAGCATGTTAAAGGGGTCTATTACGGCTTTATAAGCTGAAACATCTATAAATCACTTTTTACATCATAATTAAGACAAGTACATATATACACACTTACCAACTTCTTTCTCTCATTTTCCATTCTGATTTTAGCTGCTTGTTCTTGAGGATGGATCAGAACTGAATTTTCAGCTGCAGCTGTATGTTCCAACGTTTCCACAGAGTCTAAAATATATTTGTTATTTAACTGTAAATGCAGTCAGAAAGAGTTTTGGATCATGTTTACATCTCGCTTTACAGCTTCCCACCTCTCTAAACTAAAATGCACAAGCAGGTCTTGACAAGATGCTGGAAAAATCAGGTTTTGTATTAAAGCCATTAATGACCCTTTATCATGTGCCTTTCTTGAATATAAAGTAATGGCCTAGCTCCAACAGGATGGACGATTGTTTCTACACAGGTAACTTGGTAGCCTAATAGCAAGATCATCCTGAGGGAAAAAAAAAAAGCAGTAACTTCTGAGAAAAAAGAGTATCTAAAACTGGCAGTCTCTGGGAAAGTGATCTAGCATTTGGCTACTGCACAAAAAGCAAATCTTCATCCTGTACTATCAGCTTCAAATAGCAGCACACCTTCAGCAGAGGCACGTTTTCACTCTTGCTATGCTCCCGGGAATTATGCTGGTGTATCCATGCACATGAGTGAACTAAAACACTTAAGCTTATTTAAAACAAAACCACAGCAAGTACCTTATCAAAGTAGGAAAAGAAAAAAAAAATACATATATATATAATCACTTTAATAGACTTCAAAAATCACACTTAGCATACTAGATGCAAGTTCACTAACTTCAGCACTCACCTAATGAAAAGAGCACAGGCCCAGCATGGGAAGGAACCCAAACTGCTGGGGCTACCAAGCAAAATGGAACATTCGACTGCTCTAAATTCCAGTTTTACACTGGGGCCTTTTGGAATGGTGCCTTAAGACCAGGAAAAATACATCACTACAGACACATCACTTCATGCTTGTCTTAAGCATTTCTAGCTGTGAATCTCTGAAGCATGCAGCTCTTGCGATTTAACAGGTATGGAACTTCAACAAACAATTTTGCACTGAGCATTCTCCTCCTGAACGCCTTTTAGAACACAGCAGCAGCAAGTGCGGCAAAAAAATGGGCAAGATTTACAAGATAAAGGTATTTAGACATCTTTCCTCCAAAAGATCTTTATGAGCAAGGTGAATAAATGAGCAAAAACCTCTCCCCTTTTGTGTTTTCAATAAATCTACAAGACAAAGGCAGAGATGAGAGAACTGCATGTGATCTCTAGCAAAATGATAAAAATACCACCACTGAAAAAATCATTAAACAACATTATTACAGTCCACCCTTTTGTTCCTACAGAACATATAAGTATGTATTACATACCTTTGGCTTCACATACTGAATTTTTGTGTTGCTCATAGTCAAGTTCTAAATCACAGAGCTGTCTCTCCTCGCTAGGAATTGTGCCTGATTCAATAGTCTCAACTTCACTTGGAATCTCTTTCTCATTTTTTGATGTCCATTCCTCTTTCTGGCTTCTAATCTTGTTCAGCAACTTCTTTAAGGCAAGTTTTGATTGAGATTGGTGAGTTTTTGCCTCTTCGTGTTCTGTAAGGAACATACACCTTTAAGAGTTTGGGGTAATGACTATCCTCATGTCATAGAAAACAAAAAATCTTTATTTTTTTTTTAAATTGCTTACACAATTGGACAAATAGCTCAGCTATACTGTCAAGTTGTCAAGGCTTAACAAGTATTTTCTCTTACTTGAAAGAAAGAAGCAGCAATTTGTCTCAGGATGCTATGAAAGGAGGGCTCATACAGTTGCAGTATTTCAGAGTAAGATGAATCCCAGACTCCACTGTTGCAGAAACCAGCAGCACTATTTCCCTAGGCTGTACATTTCCACCCCCTCCTGTGCATTAACACTAGCACCATAATGGATCACAGACCAAAAAATGAACAGTGCCAACAAAGGGATGTGGAAAAAATGCTTGGGCACACAGCGATGTTCACTAACACACCTTGTTCACATTACGTTATCCCGCTGATGCCACAAGCAGAGAGTACACACACACTACATGCCATTATTGGGGCCTACTCACAAGATGAAGCAACTCAATCACAAACCTGAGCATAAAGGACATACAGTCAGTAGACTTTCACACAAAGTCAAACCTTAACACGGCTATTCACTGGACTAATAATTCAAAGCACACTAAACATATTTAAGTTCATATACTAGTGGCATCCCATCACTTGGGATAATTATATAGAAACTAACACAGCTACTAAAAGCGTAGTTCTTACATCAATTAAAATTATGCTCAGTATACTAACAAACTGAATAACATTAGAAAAATAAGTCACGTTTCTATTTTAAATTCGTATTTCATAGAATGGTTTGGGTTGGAAGGGACCTTAAAGATCATCTAATTCCAACCCCCCTGCCATGGGCAGGGACACCTCCCACCAGACCAGGTTGCCCAAAGCCCCATCCAGCCTGGCCTTGAACACTTCCAGGGATGGGACATTTGTTAGAATATTATCATCCATAGTAAACATTATAAACCACTTAATTCTGAAATATTTCATAGTTAAAGTATTTTAGCACTTACACATCTTATTTAATACTAAAGTTAATTAATTTGATATAATAAACTATAATCCCTTCTCTTCTACTATAAAACCAAAAAGACTAAGTTAAAATTTAAAAGTCTTACTTTCTGCTCCATCAGGGACCTCCCCTTCTGTCATCTGTTCTGATTCTTGTCGATTGTCACAAGCAGATTCTTGCTCCAAAGAGAGATCGAGATCATTATCTTGAGATCTATCAGAAGGGGCTGGCAAAGGTTGTGGCTCAAACTGCAAAATCAGGTCTCCTTTCATTTCTAATTAAAGGAACACAACCACAAAAAATGACCAATCAGAATAAAATGCAAATGCTGCAAGACACTAAGAAATTCCAACATCAATTTATCAATTTGTTTCACAACGTATTTAATCCAACTACTTTTTTCCCCCAAAATAGAAAACTTTTAAAATTGAAACCATTTAGACCATTAGCTGTCTATTTAATTCTGAACTTCTACGATGTTTTCCACTAAACTATGCTAAGTATTTCAAAACAAAAGGTTTTAAAATAAAAGGCTCATCTCCATGCAAGAAGCAGCATGTAGAACCATTGCAGGAGAATCCCAAAAACTCATCAGAAAAAAGAAGCGCCCTGACCTGGCTGTTCACAGATCTGTCACATGAGGGACACACCACTCCCATGGTTCAGGTGCAAAATCCTGGAAGATGAATCTATGGGAGACGATTCAGGATCGCCTCACTGACTGAGAGGTTACTGCCTACGAGGGGTGTGGGACACGTGGGAAGAGCACCTTAGGATTGTACTAGACTTATTATGGACATTTATGGAAAAAAAACACAAAACAAACAAAAAAAAAGCAGGGAAAAGGAAGTATTAGCAAGTCAGAGGAGAAAACAGAGGAATAAGTGCACAAAGGGCCAGCGAGTACACTGGTCTGATCACGCGCAGCCTGGTTCCTGGCAGCCTGCCCTGTCTTCTTGCTAAATTCCATTTCTAACTGTTTTCCTGGGGGAAGAACTTTCTACTTTGTATGCCTGCATGCGTATGGGTGCGTAACAGACAGCAAGTGGAGCGTAAACAGGAACGTGTGCATATTACATGGGCATACGTATCAGTGTGCAATGACTGGCAAACAGCAAGCCAGACTAGCCAGTGAGAACAGCAAGAGGCTTGGGAGCTGGGTATCGAAGCAGCCCTAAGACTGGGCTGGATACTGGAAAGGACAGAGGGTTTACAACTGGGCCACCGGAGGGATCAGGAGATCCAAGCCAGCTACAGGGGACACTGCAGGAGGCTCAACCAAGAAACCTGCTGGCACACGTACACATTATTTCTTTAACAGGCAGCTGAGGGTATCTACTGGATTGACTAAGTATTTACAGTCAGTAACCGCAGGCATTCATAGTGGGTGCCTGTGTTTGCATAAAAAGGGGGGGTGTCTGTGTACCACTAACTGGAGAGGAGCAGAAAACCTCAGCTGTTTGCGTGACCAGGAGCCAGCAAGGGGGGAAGCTGAGGATCCAGGGCCAGCTGCTGGGTGCACTGAGCTTCTAAAGCTACCTTCCTGAAGGATCCATAGCACATACCGAGGACAGCGGGGCGCGTGTGGAAACGAAAGGTAACTGGAGGGCTACAGGCTCTTCGATCAGTTCTGGACAGACTGGATGCTTAAGACCCATTTCTGGGGAATTAGGGGGGAGACAGAAGGTGTATGTACATGCAGGGCTGTAAAGCTCGGGGATGTATGTGTCTGGGGAGAGCTGGGGTGCAGGGACCAGCTACTGGGCTGAGTGAGTGTCCGAGACCAACTGCTACAGAGATCTGTACTGTATAGACAGACATTTTCCCACCAAGCAGCCTTCAGCCTGTTCAGCCAGAGCAGGGAACAGAATGAGACAATTCATGCTGTTTGTGTTTAATGCAAAGTGCTGTGTTTTCTACACTAGCCTGCACAGCCAGCTGCAGGTATCTGTACTTAATCCTGGTTTGCATGTGTGCATCATCTACCAGGAATAAACGCACAGCCCCACTACTTGCTGCACCCAGAACAGGCAGCTGCAGCAGCCTCTCATCTACTGAGCAACCCGAGTCAGCAGCCTCCCACAAATTACTCACTCCTGTCCTCGCTGTACATATCTTCAAAGGCAAACTCCAGTTCTCTCTGCCAGTCGTCTTTTATTTCCACACGTTTGTATGCGGGTACAAAAAGCTGAGGTGGCATCTGCGCTACCAGCTGCCTCCTGCGCATCTGATCCACGTTCTGCATTTGTTCAAGTTCTTGCAGTAGCCTTTCCCTGTCCTTCAAGGAAAGGGGTGAGAAGCATTTTGTGTTAATATTCGGGCAGCTATATGTCAGGACTGATAAAATACTTCCAATTTGGTTACCATGATGTTTGTTTAATCCTAAACATTTAGTTAATTTTATTCTAGAGCGGGTGCTTTCTCAGGAGAAGAGTGTATCTGACCTTCAAACACAGTCAAAAACTACCTAAAAGATCTAATGTTAAAGAACTGCGTTGTACACTGTAGGCCAACTTTCCTAAACAGAATTAAGTCTTCTGTTCTCTGAAGTAAACGAGCACTTCCTTCGATAAGCTAGTGTTGTTAGTACGTGCTACTTAAACATAAGAGTTGCTGAAGTAAGCTAACACTCTTGGTGCAGTACAACGATACATTAAAGCTATTTTAAAAAAGCCTTATTTGAAGGGTTGTTTTTTTTGTTTGTTTGTTTTTTAAAATGAACATCAGTAATATAATTTTCACAGTTCCCCAAATTAGTTAGGTTACTCATTTATGGCCAATCATATCTCAATTAAAAAACCATAGGAAGCTGTTATTTGAGATATTTGTGTTATTGTCTGTTACTGTCACAAACTTCTAAAGTACAAAACCCCTTCTCAACAGTTGCTTTTACTTCTTAAGGAAAATAACATCAGTATTTCCAGATTTCTATACTAGCAGAACCTTAATTTAAGGTAATAATGTTGATTTCTTTCCAAAAATTAAAAAAAAGTGTTGGCTTTTTATAAGAAATATTAATAATTTCTGAGAATCTCATACATACTTTGAGATGTGCCATGATAAAGTCATGATGAAGCTCAATTTTATTCAGCACAAGCTTTGTGTACAATACAATAACAAAGTGGTACGTCCACATATTGAACAATCAATAGAAAAAGTACTGAATAGTTTCCTCTCCTGTATACATGTAAACAAAATTTTATACAAATTTTAAAAATTGTATACAAATTTTACACCAACAACAGATTAAGAGCATGATAACTGCAAAGACACCCAATTTGAATCCAAGTATGGATTTGAAGTCAGCATTTGTACCAGCTTATGTCAGTACAAACATGATGATCTCTGCCCTTCAGATAATGACCAAGTTTTCCTTCCTATTAGATATAAATACACGGGGTACATTCTTACACATTTCACACGCTGTTATTTTCTTTGATTTCTGTCTTCAAGTTTTTCAGACACAGAAAAAAACCACGCGTGATTGACAAGATACAGTAATACCAGAAATTTGAAGCTTATATACAGACACACTAGAAACAAAGGTGTTAAAAAAAAAAAAGGCTGTGGAAAAAGAAGTTCTTGCAACTGTGTAGAACCTCAGAAAACTAACAAAAAAAAGATGGAGGCAGCTCAAGAATACACAAGGACACTCTGGAAGAAGGGTATATATGTAAGAGCATGCTTTCACTGCATAATGTAGTAAAATGTAGTTTACATGTAGTAAAAGGTCCTTACACCTTTTGTAAAAAACAGGATACAAAGGTGAGGAAATAATCAGGGAGAAGCACCAACCCACAACTGAATGCTCTGAATACTAATTTAACATGTTTATGTAAAATAAGCCGACATAAGGGAGGAAGGAGGACTGACAATGAGTCTATAGATTTCAGTTTTCTCAAAAGCACGTTAGTCAGATTTAGGGTGACTGACATTGTTACAAGTGCTTTGCAAAGCGGTACCCATCGTTCTGGTCATAATTTAAAACCATTATATGTTTTTCCCTTGATCTTGCACAGCTATTAAGTAAACAAGTTTATAAAAAGAATGGCTGTAGGAACAACTGATGAAATTAAAACTTTGAATTTGTTGATCTTCCAGGCAGAAGAGTTCTATCATTAATTTTATCACCAATTATCTAAATACTTCAAGCAGTTAGTTAACTCACAAGGTATTACTTCACAGCTCAACATTACTTCGGCTCATTCCTTTATAGTATAACAAAAAAAAAAAGACAAGCAAAACAAGGCCCTGAAGTACAGAACTCACAACTTTGTCAAGTGTATTTTTTTTTTCCATGCTATCCTGTATTTAAAAAACAAGAACCCCATCATTTCTACTTCTCATTGAACTGACAGTGGACTACCCTGACCTCTGCCAATGAGAACAAGAGAAAAAAACTTATTTCAAACAAAGGCACCATAATACTAGTCCCTGTAAGAGCTATGGCACTGAATAAGAAAAAAAAAAAATATCTGCAGTGTCTATTCTGCTTACAAACATTTTTAATTTATCTTTGTCAAAAAGGTTTCTTGTCTTATAAAGCCAAAATTAAGAAGATGATTTTCTGAAAGGATTCTGAAAACCCTGTTTAGTCCACCTCCTGAAACCACAACCCCTTAGGAAACCTACAGCTTACATAACACCGGTCATTTTGACATGAAAAACGGGCACAACGTTTACTTTGCCTACCTGAGCCAAATGGACCTTCTTCAAGGCATGACTTCCTCTGAGATGGGCCTTTGCAATCTGCTCTCTTTTCTCTCTCTCTGCCTCTCTGTGCAGCTCCTCCAAGCGCTTGCCTTCCTCTTCAGCAGCTAACCGAGCATCTGGCTGGCAGTCAGTTAATAGTTTAGTCCACTGAGTTCTTGTGATAGTTTAAAGTGTATGTAACAATAAATAATTCTGTAGCAAAACCACTTTGAAAAAGGCATACAATACCGTACGAACACTCTCAGAAGTTTTATAGTACTCAGCTGCAAGCAAAACCAAACTGTATTTATACATTTGGGAAAAAAAATGCATATTTACACATTTGCTAAGTGTTAGGTGTCAAAGCATTCTAGTTCCTAACTCCACTAGGGACAATCGTTTGTATGATTTATTCATTATAGCCGAGTAGTTATTTTTCCTACGATACAAGCTAAAATGAATAATGTAATCAATATTACTGATTCACTTCGTTTGTGGTCACGATTTTGTTTTAAACAAGGAAGCCAGAAGTTTTTTCGTTTTCATTTGGAAAACAAGGAAAAAAATCTGCAATGTTTAAATAAAAACAATCTTACTAACACTTTAAATACTCAAGTAAAAAAGTTCCACATAAGCTAGGTGAAAGATTGACATTTAGGAATTTTCTGATATAAAGCTCAAACCGCAGCATCTGCTCTTATTGTTTAGACCTAGCCCTTTAAAGGTCAAGAAAACCTTAAACTTCATGAATGAAATCAAAGCCACTAGAGAGAACATTCACATAGAGAAGCTTATCGACTGTAGAGAGTCTAGTCTAAAAGAGGCTGATCCCAAACAAGAATTTAGACTGTGATCTCACCTCACAGACAAACCAAACAACAGATCATCAGCTCTAAAAGCTAAGTTCTTACTCCATCTCTCACTTGTCCAGATCCTCCCCTTCTTCTGATCCGACTTGAGCCTTTGTCTGATTGTACCGTGAACCTAAGTAAACCTTTTCACCTGGCATAGCTTTGTTCATCATTCTTTTTCTCAAATCAGACCTTTGCCATTTTGGCAAGCTGAAACTGTGGACTGCATGAACAGATGAACATGAATATGAGGTAAAGACTGGGTGAACACAACTAAAAGAGGAAAAAAGCAGGGTAACTGCAACTATTAATTTAACATAAGACAAAACAGAAGATTGGGGTGCCCTAACACGCCAGTCTTGTGAACTCATCCCCATTCAGAGGCCTACTTATGTTAGAAAGACTGCCAGGAGCGATTCTGATAGCAACCAAGCACAGAACAGTCCTAACAAGTTCCCATCATCTAGGATTCTGATTATTAAGTCATATAACATCTGCTTTATGCAAGTTTCTATTTTTAAACAAGTTCTAGGAAGCTGACCTGCTGGTATCTGATAGCCAGACACAACGTGCAATATACAGGTACATGGAAGCATATATCACAAACACTTAATCACCTGTTCTCCATCCTTTTCTCTATCCACATAAGGTTCTGAAATATGGTAACGTGTAATGGAGAAGTTGCCAGCACCAGAGGCCTTCACTGCAGGAACCTTTTTCACTTCAAAATTCTAGAAAGAAAAGTAGAAATAAGTACAGCTGTACCACAGAACAGTTAGCTGTCTCTGGCAAAGAAACTAAATGAAAGAAGCGAGTTCCATACCTTAATTAGTAACAGAAGAAAGCTCAAAATTAAAAACAAACACAAAATTCTCTCCTGAAAACATTATGTCATTTCAATATTGGCATACAATTAATAATTAATCACACCAGCCCAAGGAATACCTAGAGGGCTTAATGACTGAGAGCATCTCGCTGCCTACAGCAGACGTCTCCGCAGAGCTCTGCCTTCCTGTTTCAATAGCATTACCTTAACACAAAAGCACTTGAGCTTTCATGTACGAATACAAAACCCACTTACAACAGCCGACACATCCATCTCAAAGCAGGGCAAGCACAGATCCATAATATAATTATACATAACAGTAAAATAACATTTCTCAACTACAGACTTTTCTTACAGAACTCGGAATCTATTATTTCCAGTTTATTAGATGATCAGAGAAAAGAGCATTTTCCATAACCTCGCTGAAAAAGCATTTACTCATACTGTACAAAAAGTATTTTTTTTTTTTGAGGAGGGGGAGTTTTGGGTACACTATTAAAAAACAAAAAAATGCAATACTACTATGTTATTACAGCAGAAGGCTGAGGTGGCAGGTAAACGTTAGGATAGGTAACTATGGAGTTTAACATCACTACAGCTAGTAAGTGAAAATGAAATCATGATGAGGTTTAAAGCACACATTAAACATAAAAAAAAATGATCTCACATGATTTTAAGAAGAAATCTGCACAAACAAGAGATCTGAAAAAGACAGCTATCAAAGCTTAGTAGAAGTCTGTTAAATATTTCATTAATTTTCTTGATTTTTACTGATTTTCACCACTCTCCTTATAGCACGCAAATAACATTTTCAGATATCCCCCTGTGAGGGGTCAAACCAATAAATAAAGCACTGTATTGATACGGCATCCTGAAATTATGATCATTGTGGATACACACCTCAAGAGGATGGGGCAGAGGAGGTGGTAGGCTTGCAACTTTTGCTGCTCTTTCTCTTTCCACATCCAGAGCATGCTTGCGTGCATTTATTCGTCTAGTAAATAAACAGGGGGGGAGAGAGAGAGAGAGAGAGGAGGAAAAACAGTTAAATAGTTCAAGCAACAATGACAGCACTGTGTAAAATAAAAGGCAAATCTAAAAATATAATCATTGACTCCATTTAATTCTTGGGAGACAGAAACGGGTAAGCACACCAGAGTCAACAGAACTTAACGCTGAAATGCAGCACTGAAAAATTAACTTTTGAAGTAATGCAAAAAAAGTAATAACACGCAAACTTCTCCGGATCAAAGCAAAACCCTGCTTTTCAGAAAGCTCTGCATCACTTCAACATATTTTAATCACTGAAGTGTGCACAAAGCTAAGTATTTAATCAATAGGTGTCAACTCTAATCAAGCTCAGCTATCCCCAAGAGTACACAATTTATTTTTCACGTCAGCCCAAGTTTGGATCAATTTATGCCTTTTTTTTTCCTTAAAGAGATAAGGCAGACAGTGTCAAATGCAATAGGTCCTTTTTTCAAAAGAGTGTCTTTCCACCATGAGCTGGACTAAGAACATCTCATTTCATCTGTCACTGAATAGCTGCCAGCCAATAACCTGGACTGAAAATGGTAATACAGAGGTGACAGGCTCCCTGGCCATTGAGAGTCGATCAGATCAACTTGTGTGCTTGACAAGGGGATCTTGGCTTTAAAACTACAAAGTTTTATCAAAATCCATGGGTTTGTCCACAAGCTAGTATCCTTTAACACACACAAAAAAAAAATCAAAATTAAAAAGCTGCAAACAAGCACTGTGATTTTTGCCTTTCACCACGTAACACCATGAAGCACACTCTATGCTTAATGAAGCTCAATATCTATTGCATACCGGGCTTGCTCACGAAGTAATTTCTCTTTTTGGAACTTCTGCTCTTTCAAGGCTTTCCTATGTCTCTTCTCTGCTCTTTGCTTCCTTTCTTCTGCTTGCTTTGCCAGAGCTTCTAAATCAGGTTCCTTAATAAAATATTGCAAGTGATTAATCCAGGACTTCTCATACTATCAGTGTTATATTTCAAAGTAAGGATTGCTGGTAAGAATCAAAAGCCTGAAATTTCTTTCTATCATATCAAAGTAAAAATCCTCCAAATAATCACTTATTCTTCTCTGCTATCTCCTTCATTCTCTTCTTGCCTACCACCAACAGCAGTAACTTTATCATATTCCTCAGCCAATGGAACCAAAGACTGATGTGGAAACCTTAGCTTCTCTCTTCATCTCTTTTTATAAAGACAGTAATATATACTTATACATTTTAAATGGTGATTAAACTGTACAGCGAAAGCACCTTACTATCTTTCAGCCATTAATTACAACAACTGGCTATCAATGCAAATCCAGAGATTTTCACTGAACAACTTCAGCGACCTCTCAAATCAGGCCTACACAAGTTACAGTTTTGAAGTGGAGACAGTTTGCAGTTGCAGAATTAAGTGATGCCAGTTCACCATCTGTGCAAAAGCCTCCGAAGTCCTTACCAAGACCTTTTAAGTCACTGAAGGTCTAAAGCAGTGAAGAAAAAAAAAAATGATTTCACCTTCTTAAGCATAGAAAAGAAACTATTAGATGGCAGAGAAACAAAGTTACTAAGTTTACTGGCATATTTGGGACAGCTCACCATGTGCAATTTGGACAAACTGTTATCTTAATATACAGTATCACATAAGCAAGTGTGATATTGTACACACAACTTAGGAGTTTGCACAGCAAAAGCCTCAGCAAATTGGAGAGAACTTAATGCAGTATTCTCCAACCACAGCAAGGCTGTACAAAACTACTTGAAAATAAAACACAGGCAAAATCATGCAGACTCTTAAACAGGCTTCTAAAAATAACTAAATAGGTTATTCATGCTTAGATGAATAAGAGTTTCCATCCAGCAACGATGGGGCTATAAATCTTTCCCAATAAAAAGTTTATATTCCTTCTTATCATGCATGGTCTCATGGATAAATATCTGCAAAAAAACACGTGTAAACATTTAAACATTTTAAACATTTCTACCTTCCACATATTAGGACTCTAAAAAACAGGAATATAAAAAAATGCAACCTAGTTATTTCTAAAACACCAACGTATATCTCTGACAACATTAAGCTGTGTACTTACGTTCTCCTTGGCTTGTCGGTGACCCTCACCAACAGCTCTTAAGCTTGATAAAAACAGTTTTTCTAAGGCCTTTATCTTCTCATCTTGTTCTTTCTGCCATTCAGCTCTCAATGCCTCCTCCAACTGATGTAGCTGTTCTTCCCTCTTCTGCTTTACTTTCTGTCTTATCTGTAAGGCAATGTACTTCTGCTGCTCTCTAACCTGTAGAAATAGCATTTATGTTTTGTCAGCAACTTAGTAAAAGCACAGTGTTTTTGCAGCAATTACTTCTACAACACACATTCCCCTCCTTGCTAGATTAGGTGGAAAGATACATTAAAAAAAATCTGTCCAGAAAATACTTTAAAGTTGCCATTACCCTTTTCCAAAATCAATATCATATACTAAATTTAAACTTTGTT
Source organism: Anser cygnoides (assembly GCF_040182565.1). Taxonomy (NCBI): domain Eukaryota; kingdom Metazoa; phylum Chordata; class Aves; order Anseriformes; family Anatidae; genus Anser; species Anser cygnoides. The sequence continues at coordinate 201,056,485 of NC_089873.1, forward strand.
AAAAGTTTTACTTAAAGTGAGAGAGCAACACATTGCTGATAAACTAAATGTAATAACTGTTTGAAATAGACTTCTTGCCAAAAATACAGCACAATAATTTATTACTCTCATTATGATGCAACGCACTCTAAAGAGAAATGGCAACTATACTGCTAAATCAATGCCTTGGAGGACAGCACAGTGGAAGGCTAAGGGGTAAAAAGAAATGGAAAAATAGCCTTGTGTCCTAACACAGCACAGCATAACAGAAATAAAAGAAACATGAGATGAGGAACAGAAAGGTAATTCTAAAAGGAGCAATATTTAAAGCATTAAGAGCTGTGACACTGTAACGATTTGGTTGACCTAGTAGAAAGATAGGTTTGTATTTGTGGCTTATTTCTTCTCCATTAGTGCTGTGTAACACATCAGTAGAAAGAGGTATCTGTATGTTGATAGACAAAAACAAACTAAAAAGATAGATACAGTGAAGTTGGCAGGGATGAAGAGGTTCTGGAACAAAGGCCTGTATGAATCTAACGGAGACAATATCATGAGAAAAATATGAATTTACTAGCAAATGAACATGACAACAGAAACTACTACACAAGCTAAATATAAACCTAATGTTACTACACTGCAAAAAGTTAGCTTATATGAAGTAAAATTCGGTTGATTTTCCAAAATTATTTGTTACATCTTTAAATGAAATATACAACTTGAAAAAAAATAGAGGCGTACTTGCTGTAGCCTCAGTTTTCTTCTTCTTTCATATTCTTCTTTCAGAAGCATGGTTTCTTCATTAGGACTAAGCCTCAATTTCCCAAGTTTTGCCACTTTTCTCTTCATTTTTGGTAACACCGAACAATCAATTTCTATGAGAAGATGAAAAACAGAAATTTGAACATAAGTGATATAAGCAAAGACAGCTATATATATAAAAAAAATATTGCCATAATCTCGTTGACAATTTTTTGTGCGAGTTTTCTTCAGCAGCCAGTTCAAGTTATATTTGCCAGTAGATTTTACTGTGGAACCTGGATCTGCTAGTTTTGCTGATAATTTCCCATTTTCCTCACAATTATGATTTCAATTTTTTCCACACAGACAGAAGAAAAAACAAACCTTTTTTCAGCCTGATACGTAGCCTGCCCCAAAGCCACTCAACTCAATAAAAAATAAATACATCTGTATTTGATCTTTAAGTATTTTCATCCCGGAAAACACTGTTTTTAAACAAAACAGTAAAAACTTTCAAAAGATATTTTTGTTATAAGAATCAAAGATGTTTTACTAGTGCACAATCCAGGTAGCACTAACAACCAACATGAGGTAGCATTACACCTGGAAACTTTTCAGTACCATAAATAAGTAATTCTTAGAAATAAATACACTTTTTAATAACATAAATAACTGAAGCAATCAGGTGAGGTGGAAAAACACAATAATTACCCATAAGATATTGTTAACACAGGGTTGTCGAGCCAGTGAATCCCAAGCTCACTACAGGATAAACAGAGGACTGCGGCTCCTGCTAACCATCCCTTATTCAGTTGTTGGAATAAGGAAGGAAAATTTGGAGTGCAGATCAAAAAAAGAGCATTTAACACTGGGAATTATAGAGCGGTTGGGGTAGGAAGGGATCTTTACAGATCACCTCGCCCGACCCCTGCCATGGGCAGGCCCCTCTCTCACAGGCTGTGACCAAAAGCAGACCCCAGGGCGAGGCGGTCACCGCCAGCACGGCCCCAACGGCCGCACAGGGCACCCAGAGCACACCCAGCGGTTAAAACCAGCCAGGTTTCTCGGCAACGCCGCACAGACTCTTGTAAGCAACGCCTCCATGGAGACCCAGAGACCTTGAGACCTCCCCCCTCTCGCCATAATTCTGCCCGGAGCCCTCTCCAGCCCCCGGTAGCTGGCGAGGACGCCGCGCTGAATGGAAGCGAGGCGGATGAGGAGAGAATATCCCCCTCACACGCCCGCCCGCCGCCGCCATTAGTGCGCAGCCCCCCGCACCTACCCGCCGGCCGCCGCCGCTCCCCGCCAGCCAGCCAATCAGCGCGGGCGCGGCGGGAAACGCAGCACCCCAGCGGAGCTGGCCCTCCGCGCACGCGCGGTGCTTCCCGCCGCTTCCCGCCGCAACATGGCCGCGCAGGCGCGGTTGCGCCCGGCCTCGCGCGGCCTTAAGGGGGGGAGGGGGCGGTCCATGTTCCCTCACAGCCCCCTGCCCATGGCGTGGGCTGGGACTGGGTAGTCCTTAAGGTCCCTGCCCTCCCAAACCGTTCTGTGATTCCATAATTCAGTCATTCCATGATTCCAACCAGGAAGGCTTGGGTGTTGGCTGTGTTGGCTAACCTGGAGATGACAGGGATGATGGGGGAGATCAAAGCTCAGCATTACTTCTTGACCCACTAACTTCTCCAAAATTTAACTCAGTTATTCCAACATGGCTTTGGGGTGTGCTGTACGACTAAAAGGAGTAAATTTAGGCACTGATAGTGCAGCTGGACTGGCAGTGCTGCTCTGCCTGTCTTCCAGGTGTGCTTCCAGCTGGTTAAGTGGATCTGCAACAGCAACCTCAACCTCGTAACTAGTGCTGGTCTTTCTTTTTTAAGAGACTTTTTAACTAATGGCCGCACATTTCAAGTCTGATACAATACTTGTTTTCTTCTGTGCTTTCATCCTTATGTTTTAGTTTTCTTTATAAGAGTGACCATTTATTATGTGTGAGACTTACAGCAGTTGGGATTTGAAAGCGAAGTCGTCTGATACCCTTGACTGATGAGGAACAACTTGTTATTCACATTGAAACAATTCTGCAGTGCAAAGGGATGAAGCAAGAGGCTGTGCAAGAGTATTTCTTTGCATTGAATATTTTCCTAAGGTCTGACCTGCTGCTGCAAGAAGGGAAGAAACGCTTGTAACTGATCACAAAGGATAAAATCAACGGTCTTATGCTGAAGTCATAGAATCACAGAATGGTTTGGGCTGGAAAGGACCTTAAAGCCCACCCAGTTTCAACCCCCTGCCATGGGCAGGGACACCTCCCACTACACCAGGTTGCCCAAAGCCCCATCCAGCCTGGCCTTGAGCACCTCCAGGGATGGGGCATCCACAGCTTCTCTGGGCAGCCTGGGACAGGGCCTCACCGCCCTCTGAGGGAAGAATTTCCTCCTAACCTCTAACCTAAATCTCCCCTCATTTAGTTTAAAACCATTACCTCTTGTCCAATTTCTACACTCTCTGATAAAGAGTCCTTCCCCGTCTTTCCAGTAGTCCTCCTCTAAATGTTACTGCAAAACACAACTGCTTTCTGTGGCAGTTTCTTCTAGAGAAAGGAAGAAGTAATTTTTTACTATAAGCTAACCGGCATAGTAACCCATTATACTGTGCCCTATAGGACAGAAATCAGGCGACCTGAGATTGCTTGGTAAAACTTAAATGCTATGGTGCATTTGGATGCATGGCTGCACATGAAATACACTGAAAATTACAGGATTGCAAAACAAAAGACATAAGCACAGAAAGGTTACACTGCAGTTAAATGTGCTTTCTTCCCTGTCTTCTGCATTTTAGTGCTAAACTGTCTTCTGATTCAAAGACTTCTGTGCTATGGGATCAGTTAGGCAGACAATTTGCTTTCTATCAAGTGCTTGCAACTTCCCGCAAACTGCTGATTGTAATAGCTGGTACAAAGTTAACACCTGATTGTACATTAAAGACACCCAGATGTTTCACAATATGCACATTGAATAAATTAAACTTGAGCAGTGTGCTTCCAAATGTGTTTTCCAGTCCCCTTATTGGATTTTTTTGTCCTTCAGCATTTTCATTATGGCAGTGCTCTCCACAATAACATCTCTTCTAAATAGCTTTATCCTGCAGGTCAACAGGTAAAAAAACAATTGAAGACAGTCTATTAAGAGAGTAATTGAGATTATAGATTTTAGAGTCCTCTACTTAGAAGATGTGAAAGAGGTCAAATATATGCTCTGGAATGATAGTATTGGAAAAAAGGCTTATGAAGCCTACGTGTGCTGGATAAGAACTTTATTTCAAGGGTGTTTTCTAGTCAACATATTGCAGAATTATTTCTGCTGCCACCTAATTTACATACATAAAAACAGGTATTTAGCAAACAGTCCTTTTAATATGGTGATGCTTTCCACTTTTTAATACACCTGTTTGAATTACTGTATTACAGGCCTCCATTAATTCCTTCCTCTTATGAAGTCGATGTGTTCCTTTTATAAAAGGTGAAGGGTGATGCAGTGATATTGGTACATCTAGCTAGGCATATATAAAACTGGAGATCGTAGCTCCCCTGTGGTTCAACTACCAGTCATATTTCTCCTGGGGGCAAAGAAAGATACTTAGAGGAGTTATCTACAAATTCTCAGAATAGTTAGGGGAAAATCTGAATATTTTTTCAAGACAGAATTCATTCCGTATGTAAAAAAATGTCGCACAGAATGAATCTACTTGAAAACAGAATTTTAAAAAATGTTTGTTTTTTTTTTATTTCGTGTGTTTGAAGTTGAAGAGGGGTTGTATGACTGAAGTCCACTGCTGAAGCAGCCTGCAGCGTGTAGTCAGGAGCTGAAAGGACAATACAAAAAATCTCCAAAAAGTCTTGAGGATGTCCATTCTTCCCTGTCACAGAGAATGCTTGTTCGATCAGCAGATGACCCATTGTGAGAGATGCTGGCACAGGCATGTTGTCTTGGTCTGCTCTCTGGGTTGTTGTGTCTGGATATAAGACCTGTCTGGAAATAAAAATCAGAAGGGAGTTGCCTTGAGTTGAATAGATTATGGGCAGGGTGAATATACCAGCACCTGCACATCTCTTACTGCCACCCGGGAGCGCTTGTTCCTTTCTTCACTAGAAAGAAATTCCTTGCTGGATGCTCCTGTCTCTCGCTCTTACAGGGGAAGAATGGGCTTTGCAGGCTTTTCTGTATCTTTAGCAGGAAAGCACTGGTTTATAGGTTTGCTGAGATCCACTAATGGAACAGTGCAACCACCTGACAGCTCACCCTTGTGCAGGACTTGGCACCCTGCAAGAATTAAGTATTCTCCTTGATAAACTCTGAAGGAAGAGCTTTAAAGAAGGTGTCAGATTCAGACACTAGCCCCCCCACCCCCTGCCCCCGGCGCTCCAGCACCTCATTAGGCAGTAATACAGCTTTCTTGTCTCCTTCTTGCTGATTACTGAAATACCCGAATAAAATAAGAGTTTCTCTCAGTTTGAGTTGGCCATTCTCTCTGCATTCAGTATTCCTCAATGTCACATAGCCTATTATCATGTGGTCTTAAATGTTTTCCTATGGTTCATTTTGTTGTGATCCGTGATTGCTTCTCTCATGCTGTTTTATCTCTTTTAGCACCTGACAATGGATGTCTAATTATAATGACCACCGGGAACTAGCAGGACTCGGTTTTACAAAGGTTTGTAATCCTCCAGATAAAAGGTCTCAAAACCACAGTTTGCTTTTGTTAAACAGTTTGCATTAAGTGCAATTTTTACATATAAGCTTTGCAAACACAGGTGTTTCCTGATCTTTATGTTAGAGACTGACTAATACACTATGTTCAGCCCATGCAAGCACAGCCTATAATAGTCTCTGCCTGAGACTGTTTTTGGAGATAAATTTTCTTGACAGACGTGGAAGAGTAGCTTTCATTATTATGCTCTATGCCATGTCTGCGTGGTCTGCAGAGCTACACTTTTCAGTACCAAAGCAACTATACCCAGAGCCATGCCTGTATAAATTCTCATCTTGTAGTTTCTATTCATAAAAAAGATGCCACGTGTTAAAGCATAACAAAACAAACAAACAAACAAAACAAACAAAAAACAAACCCACAGAGCAAAAGATGAGACATGAAAAGCTAAATAGTTGTTGAAAGGGTTATCACATGTAATTCAATTAAATACTATGTACAACCTAAAATTAGTGCCAACAGGAGACAAAGAAATGCCTAAAAAATCAGAGTTGATTTTAGATGTAAACAGTGTTGTCTTACAGAAAAACAAACAAACAAACAAAAAAACAAACAAACAAAAAACAAAATTGCTTTCTTATGATATTAGTCCAGAAGCTCTTATGGTCTTTTCCAACCTTAATGATTCTATGATTAGAGAACCAACAATAAGCTTATGCAATGCCCATTCTCTAACCCTGGGACCTTACCCAGAGTTTTTAAATGGGCATAGCAGTTTATCCTGGAAAAGAGCCAGTCTTGGGATGGTAGGATTAGTACCCACGCAAGAACACCATTCTTCATGTATGAAACTTGATGCTGTACGAGATCATTTTAAAATGGGCTCTCAAACAAATGATCTAAAAGTTGGAAGCCAACAAACAGAGCTGAATTCAGGTTTCTCTACAGAAACTTTGTGTATTTACTGTTGTGTGTACCCAGTCTGTGTAATTACTCAGAAATACCAGTATATGCAGAATTCTACAGCACAAACTTGTTACGTGCACATTCGTTTTACTAAAATTCCTGTAATCGGTGTTCAACCTTTTAAAATATATAGAAACCATGCATAGAATTTTCTGCAGTTGTTACAACGTGCATAGTAATTATGTTCACAAATAGGACAATTATGAGTTTACAGCTGGTCTTTGCCAGTTTTTGCTAACTACCATGCCATATCTTGTTTGGATAAAATTCACTTGTTTTTTCATGTAATATCTACTTTTATTCAATTTCTGAGCCTACACTGAACATTACTTGATCTATTGCAGGTACTTTCAAGCAGAAAATAGAACAGTACTGTGTTTTCTGGTATTTTCTTTAAGTAGTGGATTCTACTCCAGCAAGATGTCTTGAATAGTTTAAAGTTTTACCTTGCAGAAAAAGACCTCTTTATATGATTAAAAATGTTTGTTTGGTTTATTTAAATTTGTTTATTTTAGTCCTATGTCAGCAGTAAGCAGCATATTTTCAGAATGTCTGCAAATGAAACTGGGAGAAAACTATTTTTTTTTTCTAATTTTAAAATGATTACTTTTTCTCTAACCTAATTTGGCTTGATTTGTACTGTTTGCCTCCTCCGTTTAGTTGCTTATGTTTATTACACGGAGGAAGACTAGCAAAAGCAATCAGAAACAGCCAGTGGAGAATGTTTTTTGGCATGAACTCTGTCTTGGCATCGTCCAGCACATGGAGCATATATTGAAAAGTGTCTGCTAAAGTTTTCACAAGCTTCAGATTGTCTCAGAAGTGCATCCAAATGCTGTATAGTAAACAATAAAATTAATGTAATAACACTTTGAACAATAGCTTAAGGCTTCAAGTCTACCAGTTGCTGAACGAAAGGTTAAAAGTTCTGGATGAAATCATTACAAAAAAAAAAAAAGTTCTGCCAATATAATGAGTGATAGAAAAAGTTCAATCAGAATAGCTTTTGAGGTCTCAGTTGTCATTTAGGCACAGAGCAACTAGCACTATGTCCTAGGTGCTCCTTTTCCTAACTGCTGGTTTCTGCCATCTCTGACAACTTCTGCACTGAGTGACAGGCAAAGTAAGATATAAAATACGAGTTCCTCTCAAAAAATGGACATGACATTATCCTCAGATATCTGTTAAAATATCATAATACTCTTTATGAAATACCAGCAGAATATTCACAGTGAAAAGAGTGGATCCTGGCTTGATCAAGTCCTTTGCAGTCTGAATCAAACAGACTATATGATCAGACAGACTGTGATGTACCAAATTATGGTTCTATCACAAATTAGCTTTGATGTTTTCTTTAGTAGAAAGAAACTGATTATATAGATGGAGTCATTAAGAGGCTTTATGGAAGAAATGCATTTCAAAGAGAACCTTACAAAAGAAAAAGTTGGTAAAGAAAAATTTACAAGGAGTGAGAATGAATTTGCACTTGGAAAAAGCTGCAAAGGGTGAATAAACTAGTATTTAGAAGAAATCAGTGAACATAGAACAGTGATATATTAGTTCTTCTGGCTCCCATTTTGCTCTTTTTGATAGAAACCAATTTCTCTACAGACATAGAGACAATTTTCTGCCATGATTTTACTAAATAATAGGGAAACCAAGGAGGCATCAAAGAACAAAGGGTCATTAGTGGCTGAAAAGAGGTAAATTTAGAATAAAATCTGAGAGAAGACAATGTAGAAGGAAAGCTGGTTTATGACTTAGATGCTAGCTTTATAAACTGGAATCTGAGCTTCAGTTTCCTGTGATACTGTAGATTTTTGGGCATGTAATCTTGGGTTAGTCTCTTAGGGCTTGATCTGATAAATTCAACTGAGTCCTAGAATCCTGATTTTGAAAAGTCTAGTTAAGCTGATGAAGTCTAGAAGAAGTCAGAATTTTTTTAATCCTAAAAGTCCCTGAGCTTCTAGATTTGCTCACCTTTATATGCTCAAGCTGTTCTGATGTCTACTGTTCAGTTGGGGATGAACAACTCAGAACCTAAACTTGAACAAGATCAGGAATTACTTTTTTTTTTTTTTGATGTAGGTTGACATCCAGGATACTCAAAACACAGGTAACACTTCAACTGCACAGGGTCTGCACAAAACATGCTATTGTATTCTTTTGTGATTGGGCAGAAGAAGCGATTGGAGACCAGGCCTCCCATTTTCCACGTTCTTGTCTGAAAAACCTGATTACAGAGTCATCTGCTCAATCTCTCCGTGGTCGAATTAACACTGCATTATTATTTGCACAGTGACAGGAAAAGTCAGACAATCCTCACTAGCCTGCTTTCCTAGAAAGAGCTATACCTGATGGTTAGAACATCTCTGTAAAAGTTGACTCTGAGCTGTATGGAAAAACATTGAATAAAAATATTGAATCTTTCCTACTCCCACCACAAGGGCTGCAGCCACCAAACTGCTGTTAAGTAATGCAGTTCCTACCATCTACTCCTCTTAGGGGGAAAAGAAAAAAAAGCTTTGCTCAGCTTTTTTTGAAGACATGGATTCCTATATTTAGTACAGATTTGAGGTGTATTTTCGGAAAAGTATGTCCCTACAGGTCTGAGATGTGGGATTTAAGCTATATTCCTTTTGTCAGCAGTTCCTATCAGCTAGTTGTAGGTAGCTGCAGCTTTAAGTGGCTGCCTAAAAGTGTTCTCATGTACTTAGATCATACCTTGAGTTACAAATAATGTCTAGGTGCAGCACAGGAAGCAGATGTACCCACCTGATCCTGTATCAGCCCTAAAAGTAGAGCCTTCTATTGAATCAGTCCCCTTGGTTCAGATAATAAAATAATACTGAAATCAGTGAAGGGGACAGAAACATTAGTGGAGAAAGACATGGATAGCAGTATTATTTGCCCCAGTAAAGTCCTTGGTGAAGGAAAAACATTTTTTTTCCCACTGGCCCAATAAAATTACCTCAATCTATTTCCTTGGGTGATCAATGCTCATCTGGATTTTTATCACTGTCCTTTTTAGAGGATAATTTAATTGTTTTACATTTATAGAGGCAAGGTAATAACCTTAGATTTACATAGAGCTAATTTCTTTCTTTGTGAGGGGGTTCTGCAGGATGTGAGCAATTAAGCTTCTGTGGGAGTATACAGGAAACATGATTAATGGATCAAAGAGACACCATCTAAGGGAAATGGGTATAATACCAAGGGAGATAATGCTCTATTTCATAATAGTTATGCAAATATGCCAAATGTTGGAGAATTCAATTAATATTTGACAAATTGATTTTCTGTGATGCAGAGTAAACACATACTGGGGAAAAAATAAACCTCTATAGCACGTTATCTATCAGCTTCCTCTCACGCAGACTGGGTTGGCTGGCCAGGCATCTCATTCCACTGCAGGTGGCAAAGAAGAGCTAGGCATGAATCAGCATCACACAGTGACACATTTTGGTTGAAAGAGATTGACCAAGGTTAAATTTTATGCACACGAGACCAATCAGCACTTATAGTGCTTAGGTCTATTGCTCAGTCCTCTGCTAAAAGCTAAATTTGACTCCTTGTAAACAAGAAGTTGTTTCATAATAAAAGAGACAGAATTACACGACATTTATGTTCTTGGTTTTCTTTTTAAATTCTCTTACCTGTAAAACCAACATTTGTAGGAAAAAAAAAGACAACATTTAAATAAGAACAGAATGCCTGAGCTAGTGGAAGTCACTCGGTTGGGACTCAAAAAACCTGAGCCTTGTTTACCCAAGTATAAAATGAGGTTAATAGCAGTGAGATATAAGGGTAATGACTCATTTAGATAGTGTAGTGATGGGAGATGCACAAGTATCCAGATTTACAGAAAACAGAAGTTTCTTGTTTGTTTCCTAGCTTTCATACTGGATATGGTATTTTAAGCTCTATTCTGAAGTATTCTGTTCACGTACTAAAGATTTGATAAAGAGGTTTCATAAAACCACAGAATGGTTGAGGTTGGAAGTGACCTCTGGAGGTCATCTGGTCCAAACCCCCGGCTGGGGGGGGGGTGTTGTTCCTCCCCAGGTGCAGGATTTTGTAATTGTTGAACTTGAAGAGATTCTTGTCAGCCCACCTCTCCAGCCTGCTGAGGTTCCTCTGGATGGCAGCATGGCCCTCTGGTGAATCAGCTGCTCTTCCCAGTTTTGTGTCATCTCTGGGTTTACTAAGGGTGCACTCAATCATGCAGATCATTAATAAAGATATTAAATAGGACTGGATTCAATACTGATCCCTGGGATGCTCCACTTGTTACTGACCTCCAACTAGATATTGTGCCACTGACTACTACTCTGTGGGTCCAGCCACTCCGCCAGCATTCAATCCATGCAGGCTGAGTACAGCTCAAGCCAGTTTCTTTCTCCAAAATTCTTTTGCTAGTTGTTTAGTTTTTATACTCTTTGTTGGGCTGAACCAGATATGCACTCCCCTCCATGATGGTCTAGGTAACTCAGGGAGACATACTTACCCTTTTAATCATAGAATCATATAATTTCCCTAGTTGGAAGGGACCCACAAGGATGGCCAAGTCCAGTTCCTGGCTCCAGACAGGACCACCCAAAAATCAGAACACTTGTCTGAGAGCGTTGTCGAAATGCTTGAACTCCGTCAGGCTCGGTGCCATGACCACTGCCCTGGGGAGGAGCCTGTCCCAGTGCCCAACCACCCTCTGGGTGCAGAACCTTTCCCTAGCACCCAGCCTGACCCTCCCCTGTCCCAGCTCCACGCCGTCCCCTCGGGTCCTGTCGCTGTCCCCAGAGAGCAGAGCTCAGCGCCTGCCCCTCCGCTCCCCTCGTGAGGGAGCTGCAGGCCGCCATGAGGCCTCCCCTCAGCCTGCTCTGCTCTGGGCTGAACAAACCAAGGGAACTCAGCCGCTCCTCATAAATCTTGTCTTCTAGATCCTTCACCATCTTCACAGCCTTCCTTTGGACACTCTATAGTGGTTTTAGGTCCTTATACTGTGGCACCCAAACCTGCACACAGTTCTTGAGGTGAGGCTGCACCAGCACAGAGCAGAGCAGGACAATCTCTCCCTCACCCAGGTAGCAATGCTGTGCTTGATGCACCCAGGGTGCGGTTGGCCCTCCTGGCTGCCAGGGCACACTGCTGGCTCATGTTCAGCTTGCTCTTGACCAAAACTCCAAGATCCCTTTCTGTGGGGCTGCTCTCCAGCCTCTCATCCCTCAGTCTGTACGTATATCCATGATTACGCTGTTGCAGGTACAGAATCCGGCATTTGCTCTTGTTCAACTTCATGCCTGTCAAGAGCTCCTCCCAGTTTTATATGCTCTACAGAGTAACTTAGTGTGCATTCCGATGAACTGGGGAGAAATGTTTACACCACCAGCTGTTTATCTAAAACAAAGGCCACCCTCTGATCCCCTTTGTGTTGAGATAATGCCAGCTTCTTTGCCATAGCTGTGGCCAGTCACACTCTCCATTATTCTCAGAGCTCCATGGGCCCATCACACTTGCCCATCTCCGCTGAGCCTTCTTCCATGGTAGGATTTAGTCACTGAGTCACATTCCGTCCCTAGGGGTTTAGCCACTCACAGCTGTGAGACTGAAAAGAAAACGGAGTGCTGCCAGGATCTGGACACATGGAGAAAAAGGTGAGGGGACCTGCGAGTCAGGCAAAGACTGAGCTCTCTGCTGTGCTCTGAATTGTCAACGCATTTGGCATTAGGCAAGCATGAGATGAACATTCAAAGATAATGAGGGAGTTGAGATCACAGTTTAGGCTTGTTCTTCAGCCATTACATTCCTCTAGAAGGAATAAGCTGTGCTCAGTTAGGCTGCTCCAGGAAGGCTTTGTGCTGTGCACCCTGAGCAGGCAGAAGCTCCCAAGTCCAGGAGAAGGGAAGTGCTCGGACACAGAACCCTCAGGATTTCATCCTGGCTGGCCACCAAGACCTTATGTGGCATTCTGGGCTACCCTGGGAATTGTCTAATTCTTTTCTTTGAGAATATGGATCTTAGATGTGTAATTTCAGTTCTTCAATTCACCCCGCTGAGATCAGACTTTGTGATGTCCATAACAAGTGCATACATAGGTGCTCTGCATCTCGTCTGTGCGTCAAGAGTGTATTTTCCCTTTGCTTTTGACTGTAGAGAAAGATATAAGCCTTATTTTCTACTTGCAAGGCACATGTTCAATCACTTTGATTCACTATCATCAAGATAGAAGCTCTTAAAAAAATCCTCTTCTCTTCTACTAAGCCATCTATTTAAATAAGATATAATAAATTTTAATAAACATTTATATTTTCCCAAGTTTATGATTTCCTTTAACAAGCAGTTTTGCTGTGATCTTTGAATTACTGCCTCTAATAAATGACTTCCCTGTTGTCAGAGCTGGTTCTGTCTCAAAATGTATTAATCTAACCCACACATACGCTTTAGTTAAATGTATCTTGGCAGACATCCACCACTGGAATCAAGTGCTGAACGCCACAGAGTATTTTTCTAATTGGACATAAAATTCATAGCTTTATCATATGATTCTTTGCTATACAGTATGTCCAATTAGATTTAATGAGCTCATTTTCAGGACAAGTTGGCCGAACCAGTGCTATTGCTAATTCATAGAGGCTACAGTAAAAGTCACTTGATCGATTCCTTTCCTAAATTAAATCCTTCTAAGAAATATTGTTGCTTCTTTTTTCTTTCAGCATGTGAGTATACAAATACTTAATGTTGGAAATAAAAACTTTTCCCATTGTGCGATTTCCAGTGATTGTTGTAGTATCCTTGCTTCTTAATGAAAACATTTTGGCAACAAAGTGTATTTTAGCTTATCAAGTATATTCTTATATCATGTTGATAAAACCAAGCTAAGTAGCACGATGTGAGTAGCAATGAATTGCACAAACCAGCTTGAGATCCTGTGTAAGTACTTGGCAGCTGGTGCCCAAGCTACTTGAACTACACTGCCAGCTCTAGATTTCAGTGTAAAGACGTTCTTGGTTAATACAGGACTGTTTTAATGATGTTATTCTCTGGGAAAAAAAAAAAAAAAAAAAAAAAAGAAAATCTCACTAGACGCAATCGTACTGGCTAGGATATGAGGAAGATTCAGCCACACAGTCCAAATACACTAGATCTTGCAAGCTAAATGAGCTTGAGCTGATCCATGCTGTACAACAAACGTAAGTCAAATGATCATAGCTGAACCTCTGGAAAGGTTAGAGCATGGAAAACCACACAGATAAGAGACTTCTTTTGGCTTCCTTGTCACTGCAGTGCTAGCAGAGGGGACAAAGAAGCAGACTTGTAAGTTATTAGTTGGAGATGCAGTGCAAAACATCAGAGTTAGCACACAGGTGAGAAGAGTGGCATTTGGAAAGAAAAAGGAGATACAAATGCTTGAGACAGTGGCTAAAAAGTAAGGGTTCTTTAGCGGGCTGATGCTGTTTTATGTGGTACCTTTCCGGTTTTCCACCTTCCACCTAATGCCAGTGAATAGATGATGAGAGCTGGCAGGTCAACTTTCCCGTGGTGAGAACAATGATGGGAGCAGCTCCATGGGATGGCAGCTGCAGGAAATGGCAGCTCTGCTTCCACCCTTCTCTTCCTTGCACTTGGCTGCATGGTCTCCTCCCAGCTCATTCACCCAGTACTTTGCTTTGACAAGGCATTAGTCCTAGTGGGATCACTTTCCACAGCTGCAAAATAGCGATGCTACACCCAGTCTTGTAAAATGCCTTGAGAACTACCGGCATGAGCCTCAGAACAGGAGTGCAAAGTGTCGTTATTGCAGTTTTACTTTCACAAGTTTTACTACTTGCTTTGTGACAGTTTCACAACAGAAAGGCATTGTGTCCTGGGCCACGGTTGCTTCATTAATTACTAGTTCTGAGGTAGTAGTAATTAAACAGTTGTATTCTGGTTTGCACTGGATAGGTACCTGCTAAGGCTTTTATGCCTGGTATCCTTGCTACTTCTTCCAAAGATGTTTCTAATTTATATACAGAAATAATGAGACAGAAAAACGTTAAAAGGGTTGCCTGAAAGCTGCAGATCGCTTCTGGCAGTAATTATTTATCAGACCACCATTTAGTCTGTGTATATTTTATTCTTCCTCACCATATATATAACAACAAATTACTTTGCAGAATGAAAGCTGCTTATTTAAAAGTTACGATGTTCTCTTGGACCTGTCACAAACAAAGAGCATAGTGGAGGATATATGCACGTTTTACACTTCGTAATATTTTGGTATTAATTTATTTATATGCATCTGGGTGCTTTCCCAATATAATAGGCCAGTCTTCCTTTCATAATGAAAGCAGTCATGGGAAAATTGCTAGAGGTGCTATAATGAAAGCCGATATATTACAATATGTCTTTAGCAGAGTGGGTTAAGCATGAGTACCTTGTGTGTTAACTGTTTGTTTCACCTGTACTGTACAAATTTAACATTTAAAATAACAACATATTAGCATTTTGCACAGTAAAGAGTCAACGTAACTAAATATCCATGTCACAACCCCAGAGAGAGGAGAATGTCATTAACCTCTTTTACAGATGAGGAAGCAACGTTGGATTAGCACTGCAACTCCACTGATGGAGTTATTCCACATTTACACCAGTAGGAATAATACTAACAGTAGTCCCCAAAAGATTAAGCCATTTGCTTATGGTTATCCAGCCATACAGCTGCACACTCAGGATTAGAAACACAAGACGTCCGTGTTTCCTTCCCTGTTATTATAAGATTTTCTACTGAAATAGCATCTTTATACCTTTAGCTAGGATAATTTAAAAACAAACAAACAATAACAAAACCAGAATCTTACCTTGTTCTACCACTTGTGCCTAGAAATAATTGCCTTGTGTCTAGGTTTGCATCTTATGGAAATAAAGGAAGAATAAATTATTTTTCATGAACTTCTACTTGACCAGCAATGTGAATGTTTTTCTAGGTAAATTTAACAGCAGCAAAGAAAAATGGGCTTCTGAAGATTGCCAATGAGCAAAGAATGTGAGTTAAAAGCCTTTTTATATGCAAATACTTTATTATGTTTTTTTTTTTCCTTTTTTTTTTCCTTTCCATTTTTCAAAAGCAAAAGCACAATGGGACATCAGTTATTTCAATTTGCATATGAATACCGAGAATTCACTTTCCACTTACAGCTTTCCAGGCCCTGGTGGTACCTGTCAGCATTTGAGGTCTGGAGTAAAGTGGGTGTGTGCTGACTCCTCTAGACTGAGTGCTCTGCAGAAATTAAGGGTCTTTGCTGTTTCTGCAAAAATAGAAAACCATTTTGCAAAATATCTGTTTATTTCCAAGTGAGTGGTGGTAACAGCATTATTTGTGAAGCAGTACAACTTGAAAACACTTACAAATACAACTATCATGTCTCCTAGTTAATTTATTTCCAATTTATACATTATAAAAATGCTTAACTGTCAGTTATAGTATACTCGCTACAAGTCTGGGAACTAGAACTGAAATTCAGCTTTACACCAAGGATCAGCTTCATGCATGAGCCCTACTCAAAGCAAGGTTATGTCCTACTGATTATTTTTCTTGTTCTTAGGGGCACTTATGGGTTGAATGGTCAAGGACTGCACTGGTCGCTCCCCTTGCCAGGGCCAAGTCATACCCTAAGCATTCAAATTCCTTCTTGAAATTAGGTAGGAAGGTAACTGTAACCAAATCTTGAGCATTTGCGATGAAATAATACTGGATCTGCAAACTGCAAAATTGCTTTCTGCATCAGAAACCAACATGAAGGCCAAATTGTATGAAACAGTTCAGTGACGCCAGTGACTATACATATGTAAATTTATACAGAATTTGGTCTGCTGAAATTCAAATTAATATTTCAATTGGATTGAATATTCTTTATATTTATTGATATTTAGAATCAGAAAATCTAAATAGGAAATAAAACATTTATTTATTCAGACATTGTTTCTCACATTAAACTCCTTCCAAAGGTAAGTCTACAAGAAAACGAATTATGTTGAAGTCATTGCACGACCGACTTTGAGTCAGAAAATTAAATCCACTCAAATTTTAGCAGAACTCTGGAGACTGTGGTCTATTTCCAAAACTTTGCAGAGATGACAATCAGAAATTATGAAAACCCCAGTAATCTCAAAAACCAAATGCAGCATTTTTAAAAGTATGTATTGATTTATAGTAGTACTTACGTATAGTAGTACTTATAGTCATGTAAGTAACAATTACTGTAAATTTGCCAAAGTATTCACTTACAATAATAATTAATATTCAAAACCTCAACTTGTAAAGGGATTTTGGAAAATACTTACCACTGTTTCATTATTTCTATCACCTGTAAGTGCTGCTTTTCTTTCTCTATCAGAGATGTCTCTTTCCTAATACAGCTTATCATCAGGTAGGATTTTTATCTCTTTTGTATGCAGCACTTGAATGCATGAGAGGTGCAGGAAAGTCTAAAATTTTGTGTGGAAAACTTTTCTTTGTAAACAGTAATGACAACCTTGCTACACAATGGTATGGAAAGCCTTTGGATTTCCTGGTTTTAGTTAAACAGCCCAGAAGGTGAATTCTGTCTCATTGGCTGATGCTTGCTTATTCACCTTTATTTCTAACTAATTGTACTCATAAAACACAACAGGTTTTAAGTGCTAAAAACTGAGATACAGAGAATGAGATAAATTCTCCCTAGGGAAAATCTATGATTTATACGTGGAACTTCAGTCTTACATGGTGGGGAAGTGACCCCATCCCACTCTGTCCTTTCTCTGCCTTCTCCTGGCGTGGCTCGCAGAGGCACGGGGTGAATCAGCTAAGAGCCCGACATCACAGCAGACTATCCTTTTTCAGGCTCAGCATACCACCAGATGTGCAGTGTGAATAACCCAGGGGCTGCACTCACCCAACACTTAAAGCACTCAGCCTCCTGTTAAGCTTGCTTTCTTGCAGGGGTTTGTCATAATATAAACTGGCAAGTCAGCCTGGGAGACGACAGGATCAGGCCAGTGCTTAACCAAGAGTACAGAATTTGGATTCCTCCAGAAGTGTGCTCTTGTAGATGTCCTTGTGGCTTTCAAAAGCACAGAGCAGGAACTGAGCAAAATTTGAGCTGCCAAGGTGAGCTTCCTTACAGAATTTATCTTACAAATTCCTTAGTATAAAATGCTCTAGGATGGTTGCTTGCACAACTGCTGCAGTAGCAGCCAAATAAATGTATCACAGTAAATGTGGTCCTAATCTCCCACGTCTCGACATTTAGGTAAAATTTATTTTGACAACAAAAGATGGCTGGGAGTCTGAAACTCTTCTAGGATAAAGCAATGTTTCCCATCCAGAAACAAGAATTTTCACATCCCCTCTATTTGAAGAGTCCCATGGCTGCTGTGCAGGCAGGGAAATCAGAGGATGCGGGTCCTAATCCCAGCTCTTCTACGAACCTTTGTTTGTACTTGGGCAAAGCAAACAAGGACTGCTCCAACTCCTTCTGCAGTCAGTGGGATCAACTCCAGTTGACTTCGCTGAGATTGGTTCAGGCCCTTAATCTCTCTGAACACATTTCCATTCGAACAAGCAGCAGGTATTGATATCACCAGAGAAAAGGAGGGTGACATGAATCTATTTCCAAACAAAAGAGATTTAGGGGCTAGTTGGAAATAAAGCATATCTATTTTCTTTAAAGCTAATGAGTGGCATGATCCAGTAATAATTTTACCTTACACTTTTCATAAAGCTCTTAAGGCATTTCATAATCAATTAACAGCTCAAGCACGTCATCATTACAGAACATTTTGCAATAATCCATTAGGAATTAATGTAGAGCGAGCAATCCAGCACCGTTAAACAAACTGCTACACGGCTAGGATTCACGCCAACCAGACGGGCTTTGAATTTTCTAACGAAGATTACGCCCTGCATGCATATTGCCAGGACTTGCTATTCCCCACCACCTGCAATCTTTGTTTTGTTTTGTTTTGTTTAGCCTTTTCTCTTTCCTCTGGTGAGATTAATAAAATCCAGGCTTGCTGTGCTGCATTACCTTTGATTCAAATACTTAGGCCAAGATGGATTGTAGGAAATGCAATATGGGGTAGTTATATTTCTGGAATGGAAATCAGTCCCTAAAGTGGCTTCATATATTTCTGAAGTATCTCTTAACCACTCTGTGAATACAGCTTTTAAATACACTTCTGTTGCCTCTTAAGTCTTACTACCTTCCTATTTTTTCCTGTAAATCGTCCTGGATGTATCCCTACCTCCTCAGATCAAGCTCAGCAAGAGGGAGAGAGCATCTAGGTAGGTATTTCCTAGCTGTTGCCAGATCTAGCAATTAAGTGTGTGGCTCCCACAGGTATTTAGAACAGCAGTAATGCATTTAGGCTCCTTACAGTACAGAGACAGTCTGGATCTAAAATTCAAGCTTGCACCTAAACAGCTCCCTCGTCTGGCAAGCAGCAGGCTGCTCCCTTCCCATGTGAGCTGATTCTCATCTTCTGCCCAGCAACAGTTTGTCCCTATCTGCAGCAACAGTTTAATGTAAGCATCTTGCCCTGAGATCAGCAGCAGGGATTTACAGTGTGATTTACAAGGAAAAAAAGCTGCTTCTTCAAAGATTAAAACTCCTTTAGATGTCTGACGCTGGGCGCCCATACTGACAACATCACATGGGAGGTAACTTTTAAGCGGTTTAAACATGACATGTTTTTTGTTTTACAAAGGCAGCACATGGGTCTGTTATTAATATTTTGCATGAGAGGCATGGCAGTTTCCCCACCGTTATGCCAGACAATATGGTTTGATTGCTTCTGCCTCCTGTCAAGACTCCAACTGTAAATATATAATGTGAAACGAAGTGCATCAACACAGATAAGGATGCAATGAGGTAGTTAAAACAATGCAGGGGTAATTAAGGATCAGTATCTATACTAGAAGCAAAATAAGCCTACTGTGTTCAAGGTATGATTAGCACTGCAGGACTGTAAGACTACCAATTATACATACCCTGTACAAAGTTGAAGGAGAAAAATCATCTTAAAAGAGGAAAGTTTGACACTAAATGCTGCACACTGGGAATGTTTAATTTATTTAAAGGTTTTCAGGAGAGGTTTTCTGCCAAGCAGAAACAGGAATAGAAGATGGGGTTTGCAGCAGCTGTACCAGCAAGTTATACAGTGAGAGGCCACTCTGATCTTTTTGCTGACATGTACTGCATTGTTATGATGTGCTCAGACCTATGGCAAATGTAGCAATAAGAAAGGAGAATGAATGCCAGTGGCAGAAAAAGCTAGCAGCAACAGATTACATAAAACATGAGAAATTCCTCTTGTGCATGCCACATTTGTAATAAATAAATAAATAATATTAAAAAAAATGATCTCCTTCTTTCTCTGCACGGAAAAATGATGAAGTAGTGCCTAGAAGAGCAGTGCTAAACCATGAATTGCTCTTATTAATGCTATATCATGCAACTTCAAAAGCAACCTGCTCTGGAAGGTGCCAGAATGCAAGCAACGGAGTGAGGTTTACTGCTAGGTTTCTGATCCCCGACTACTGTTCTTCTGCATCTTTTTTTAGAGATTGTATTTGTCTTTGGTACCCTGCAACTTTGCAAGGATCGGTCCCTCCTGTGTCCAGCTGCACTTCTTTGACTCTTCTAGAAAGTCATTGATTCCTGAGTCTTTAATTCTATATTCACAAAGTGATGATCCCTCTCCTTTGGAGAAGAAATCCTGTGTGCACACAGCTGTTGGGTTATACCCTGAGCTGGGCGGTGTATGAAGTGTGTGTGGGAAAAGGGGAACTGGGGAAAGGGTGGAAGCACAGACTCTCATTGGCTTCAAATGGCACGTATGACCAATAAAGAAAACAACATCTCCTTTCAAAAGATAAAGGAAAACTGAATGAAACGTTTCCCTCCAAAAGACACACTGCATCTCCTTCTCCCTCCTGCTAATCATGCCTTGTCTTGTACACGCTGTCATCATGTCTCTCTTTTAGACGAGGGGGATACTCGTGCAGTGCTAGCTTCGCTCAAACTGAGAATATTCTTACTTTATTTCCCAAAGTGAATGTATCAATCGAACCAGCTCGTCAACTGGAAATTGCTGTGCTGTGAGCCAACCCAAGCTTTCTGTGTTGTCAACGGAATGATGCAGATTGCTGACAAGCTCGACAAAACAGGCCATTTCACAGTTGTGAGCTGCAGAGGGATGGAGCCAATGCAGACTGCCAGCAGTGTGCTTTCCCAAAGAGCTACTGCTTCACATCCCCCTCGCGACACTACAAGCATTAGGGGCGCTCTACCCTCATTCCTTCTGCCTGGAAAAAAAAAATACTGCAGTGATTTTTCTAAATAACGATTAACACCAGAGGAAGGAATATTAATGTCAGCAGTGGTCCTGTGACTAACGTACTGCTGGGAGGCTGCTTAGATTAGATTCAAGGCTAAGCTCTGCTGGATGGTCCTGATAAGTCCATTCTAGCTAACAGCTCTCTGATAAGGAGCCTGGATTTGAATGCAGTCCAGGACACAAATGGCCCAGTTTCTTCTTTTGGCTGAAAGGTTTGAGGTTGTTTTCCCACAAAATGCCGTAATGACCAGGTCACAGAGCACTCTGAGTGTCTCTCTTGATCACCTTTGCTGTTCCTCTTGGTGGAGGATAATCAACATTCACTGGGATCTGAGAAACTATGGCTCTGAAACGTAGTGATTGAGGTAGGCACTTGGAGAGGGGATGGGGCTTCTTGTCTGTTCTCCAGGGAATGTATGACTTTTAATTTACTGAGTATGTGACTGAACATTTATGATGAATGCTAGATAGGAAATGTACAATGACACAGGCTTAAATTTGGTCATAACGCTACTCGAGGCCAAACTGCTGTGGTAAAGGAGCGTCTTTTCTACTTGCTTTTCTGACGTGGATCTGGTGCCTTCTGAAGTAACTTCAAACTGTGTTCAGTGCAACGCTCCTGGGTAATTCCCATTTCTGTAGGGTTAAGAACAACGGCACATGGTCAGTGTGGTGGTGGAGTACCTCCCTCTGACTACAGCTAAAGAAGAACGAGGCAGCTACAGGCTCCTTGGATGCACTGGGGGATGTTTAAGCATTTTAAATTATCTCCTGTTACATTGCTGGGCAGTGAAAGCAGGATATGGCAAATCTCAATAGGTCTCTAAAAAGTGAAACCTATTTCCATTTTTTTTTTTAATGATCTTGACACAAGTATTTTGAGTTATAACACTTTGCAAAAATGATTGATTCAATATTCAGGAATTAGTAAAAGATTCCTATTGATTTCAGAGGCTGACAGAAATTACCCACTCCAAACCTGCAGAGTTCATCTTTGAGAATCAGTGATAGATGAGACTAGTTACATTTTTTTTACTGAAACAATTTTCTTTGGGAAGTGCCATTTCTACAGAAGTGGAGTTTTTATGTGAAACTATCAATTTCAAAACAATTTCTATTAGGAAATAGTTGAAATCTTCCTCTTTCAATATTCTCCAAATGAGACACGTTGATTTTTATCTTCAATGCTCTTTGCCATTTAGCCACGAAGCTTATATAAGAAAAGTTTAAATTGAAATAGAATATTTGGAATTGATTAAGTTAAGACATCAAAACTCACCCACAATTAATCAATTAATTTATTTTTATCTAACAATTTAACAGAGACAATTTTTAGCCCCCTCATCTCCCTGCTGCTCAAAAAATAAAAAATAATTAAAAAAAAAATCCCTCATCCCTCTTGGAATACAGAAAACTTCTGTCCCACAGGGAAAAAGAAGAGTTTCCTTCTAGGTTTACACAGACTGAGAAAAGCAATTCCCAGCCAACTCTGTGAAATAGACTATTGTGTCTCAGAGCTGTAAATACAGTTTGCAGATCTTGCATCTGTTTTTTGTTTATAGTGATGGCAAGATATCTGTATAGATAGATAAGTCAGGTTTTCCATGACAACAGTGTGCACTTCTACATTTCTAGCCGGTAGTGGTGGTTCTTGAAAGCACAAGAATAAAAGAATACAGACAAGAACCTTACAAAACAAGCCAACCAAACAAACAAAAAAACAGCAAGAATCCAAAGAGAAAGAATTAGGTAATGCATAGAGTAGCTGAGCTTGTTCAAGTAGGTAATTGTGTTAGTATTGACTCTGAGTAACCATATCTCGTTCATAAATGAATGCTTTGCATGACTGGTTTTCTGTGAGTATAAATGCATTGGATTTTTTTCTTGTTATTGAATTTTATAGAGAAAAAAACACAGCATAACTCTACTGCTACATAGATGGAGGTGAAAAGAGCTAATCTCTAATATTTTTGTATGAAGAACACATGTAGCAATGAATCTAAATGTAACCAGAGATTATTTCAACTCCTAGGGTGCATCATCATACTTAACTCCGCTGGAAAAGATCCCAAACAAGAACTACAAATCTGAAACTGTCAGGAATGTGCTATCTCAAATACCCTTGCACCTGACTGTGAGTTTCCACATGGGTCTAGTTTCAAAACAGCATTTCACGCCCATCTCATCGTTGTGAGATTGCTCCTGTAGCTGAGTAGCACCTACTCATGCAAGTTATTAGATTGAAGGAGAAGGGATTTAAGAGTATCTCCCCCCTTCATTTCTCTCAACATTGAAATAAAGTGCAGTATCTATCTTTGCATTATAAATATAAAACCTTGGAGGGAAGAAAGGTTATGGACTTAGACTCTGGGATTCTCAGGACTGAACATCCACAGATATAATATCAGATATTATAACCATGATATAATGTGGAGAAATACTTTAGAAATGAGCTCAGGCGAAACCGATGAAATGAGACGGAATCTCTTACATTTTTCCTAAAATCTCAAAGTCAGACATTAAAAAATAAAAAGGTTTTAAGTCTGGAATTAAACTTGCATAGTTTTATGAGGGACAGGTCTTTACTGACTAGTTCAATTTGCACAAGAGAACAACCCTCAGACCGCCCAAGCTTTCAAGAAACGTGGTAGTTAGGAAGGTAAAGACCAAGGGGTTGGTTAACTCACCAAATTCTCTTCAGCTGGAGCTAAACAGGAACCAGACATTCTGTCTTTACCATTATATGTATGTAGGTGTCTTATGGTGCCATCATCAGCGATATCTCCAGAAGCAGCTGATCCACAGCCAGAATCTACTCCATTCCTCCACCCAACTGCAAGCATAATCTCCTGGCACCCTCCCTTCTGACAGAAACACACACATCCACCTTGCTGTCCAAGCCTGAATGATCCCTCTTCCTAAGTCCAAAGTTAGCTTGTGGTAAAGATGTACCAACCAGCCAGCCTGAAATCATTTCCCATGGGCTCCCTCTCCAGTCCATGCAATCCAGCATCTCACCCTTGATGGTGTTGATGGAAGAGGAAAAGATAAGTAAAACAAAAAGTAAAGATAAAGATAAGTAAAATAAAGCTACATCTGCTCAGTTCCACACAGGCAAGTGAGGGGGCAAGGAAGAGAAATCTTCCTGATCACTTCAGGGAATCAAGATCCAAGGTATGAGATTTATTTACCCTGTACCATGAGCACAGCAAGGACCACATACACAATTCTGCTCACCATGTAAGGACCCATGAATAAACACTCCCCAGATTCATATTTTCTGAGACCAAAAGGAACTGCAATATCTCCAGCTCATAACCCCAGCACGCAGGTTGTACATTTCTTCCAGATGACTAATGCATATTTTATAAAAAGGATATTAACACTTTTAAAAAACTTAAATTATAATGAATCTACGGTTTCCTTGCTAAGGCATCCTACTGTTTAATTATTCTCACAGATTGCATTTTATTTCAAGGTTGAATCGATCCCACTTTGACTTAAAGCTTTTGCATTTTGCTATGTCATCAAATGTGAAGGGCTGTCATAAAGAATTATAGTGACATCTACGTCAAAAAAAGCACACGACCCATCTCTCTGTTAAATATGCTAAGGACAAAGCTGGATAATATCGCTATGTGATTTTCTAACATTATCTGGGGATACCTACACTCACTAATTATATTATTTTACTTCCCCAGTCACTGTGAGATGATCATCAGTGAAGCAGGAGGAAGCAGAAGGCTCCATAATCTGCCAGAAAGAATAAAGGGCATGCTGTAAACAGTATCTGTGCGCCAAATGCTACTGGACCTTTCAACAGATCATTGAGCAGTCAACAGCTCTGGCCTGGAATTAGGCTGATTGTTTAGAGAAAAAGTCCTCAACTGAATCACCCTTTCGGATATCTGGCTGCTACAATTTAGGAAAAATACAGAAAAGCTCACGGCATTACTATGTTTATATACATAAGGGAGGCAAATTATCTGCTGAAAGTCATGGAACTGCACGTTAACTTTTAAAACTAAAAGTTTTTGTCCTCTGACACTGAAGATAGCATACTGAAGGAAACATAACAACAGAAGAAGATGATGACTGGTGTGAGAGTCGTAAAAGAAGCAACAGTAGGTGCTTGCACATTAAGTATATTTTTATGTCAAAAAAAAATAAAAAATGTCAAACTATACCCCAAAGTAACCACAAATATGTAAGTTAATAGAATTCATTTGCACTTGATTCTTTAAAAGTCTCAATTCTTCCTGTAAATAGGTGAATGCGTTAAGTTCCTAAAGATCAACAGGAGCTGAAAGCTTTTAGCAACTTGGAGGAAGTCGCTCAGCACTACACGACTGTGTTTATAGTGCAGATTTTGAAAGTCTGGCTGGTATGACAGGTTCTTCAGAAAGAAGGAAATCTTGAAGCAAAGAAAATCTTTTATCAAGCATTCATCTACAGGGATTCACCACAAGTCACGTAACTGTTTATATATTGATGATGACTGACTGTGGAAATGTTGTACGTAGACATCAACTCTCAAAATGGTTGTGATTTAGAGAGCTGGAGGAGCTGCTTCTGTAAAATTCTTATAGTTCAGTGCCAAAACAAGAGAGAGTGTGAAAAATTATAGGCAGAGCTCCTAAACAACTTGTATCAATAGCCTGTACTGAAGAAAGCTTTGTCAATGTCCAGGACTTATTTCTCTGCTTCTGTAAAACATGGTACAGATGTAACTGTCTAATCTGACTTTTAGTCACAATATTTAGCTACCTGGAAGATAAAGCATAATGGAACATCATACATTTCTGGTCTTTCAGTCTATCTTAGCTTTGGAATTTTGAGCCATTGAAAGTAGATGACATGCTCAGTTATTATCAAGTAAATTTTTTCCTGTCTTTTGATCACTTTTGACAGCAAAAGAAATGTAAAAAGACTAAACATGCACTGCACAATTAGCCTGTGAAAGATAATCATTATTGTAGTGTATCCAATGTATAAAACGTAAATTAGCTCTTAGAAATTTCTGAATAACATTTTAATGCTTTTCAGATAAGATCAGCAAAAGTTCTGGTGATGTCAATTTTCTGTAGTATCTTTCAGAACTTTACACATTTTATTTTAATGAAAAAGGGTCTGTGTTGTCCTGCTGTAAACAGGACTTTTAGGGAAAAGAAATAGCATCTCAGTTTGTTTCAGTCTTAACTTCAAATGTTCATAGAACAGAATTTCTTCTTGTATAAATCAATATATTTTCATGGACTTAAGTGGAGCCATGCCAAGTTACAGCAGCAGATGAATCCAGTCTTTTGTTTTCTATCACAATTGACATATTCTTCTAAAGGTTATTTTAGTCTCTACACTGAGCAAACTGTAGAGATTGTGAAACTGTTTTCCAGACTTCAGAAGAAAAGAGTTCTTGCAGCAGGGTGACAGTGCAAACCACTTCTTGTCCTTGTCAATATGGGCATACTTTCTGTTTGAATAACTTATCCCATAGTTTGTAAAGTCAGAAGACAGCATTGTGATAATTGACTCCAACTTTCTGTATTTAGAGGTCATCCCAAGTTCTGGGCTCAATTTTTGTTGGATCTACAGCAATTTTTTAAGGAAAACATCCTGTTGGAATTTATCCATTGTTGGTATTGCTAGAACTTTTCAAGTCATCCTGGTTTGTATATTTCTCTCCTCATATATTTGCTTACCTCTTTTTAATCTCATTCTTACTGTGAATATATTTAGCTTTAACTTTCATCTGAGAGCCTGAAGCGTTTGTTTCTGAAGTCTTGTTCCCCACATAGGTACTTCCAGCTTACAGCCAGTTCACTACTTCAAGCATCTCTTTGATAAACTTGGTCTACCACCGTTAGATCGAGCTCCAAAAGTGTCTTCTCTCCAGAAGACAGCAAAAGAGTAAAGTAATCTCTGGGACAGTTCAGTGAGCAACATTTATAATGAACTCATCTTCGAGAATATAGATGAAGAGCTAAGTGGATTCTCTCATTTTTCAGAGGCTACCAAACTACTTTTAGAGAGTAATGGCTAATGGTCACTTGCCTTCTGAGGTAGCTGTTGAGCTGGAAAAGAAAGCGTTTGTTATACATCACCTCAGGTGCTAACCACACCTCCTGTCAAAAAATAATTCAGGACCTTATCTTTCACTACTGAAATTAGTAAGAGTTTGTCTATGGCTTCGCTAGTGACAGAGAAGTCTCATAAGATGGAATTCATCTCACCCAGCTTTAAATGTCAAAATCTGATCCACTTCTTGAGTACTTTTTATAACCAGGAAAATATTAACAGGCACTTCTGTGGCGTAGCCCTCCCATCCTAAAATTTTCAGTTGAATATCACCTATCGCATGGGTATCAGATATGAATACAGGAGGTCTCCTGGATGCTTAGAGATAGAATGTGTTTAACATAAGAGAATGAAGACTCTGATGATGTGCTTCAGGGAGCATCCCACAGGAGTATGGTATGAACGGAGTAAAGAAAACAAGAGTCCAGAGTCAACCTGCAGAAAGTGTGGAACCAGAAAGAATTCAAAGAAAGGTAAAGGACTTTTTGAAATAATTTGAAAGGTAAAGACACCAGCAGAACCCAGAGGTGGAACTGCCTAGAGGTGGGGTGGTTTTGCTCTTGCTCCCTCACCCTTTGGAGAAAAAGAACTTCAGAACTGCTGTAGTCGGTAAAAATAAAATCCAGAGTCTAGACAACCCACATCTGTTTCTTAGCTGGAAAAGATGTTATCTGGAAGGTTTTGCCACTGTAAGGTCTCTGAAAAGGAAAAGATTCTCCATGAAAAGTCTCTTGTAGTGTTTATAGTGCACCCATAAAATTGTAGTTTGTATTTGAACTTGTAACTACTACAGGAGTCATTGCAATTTGATTACTGTTTATGTGTGATTTTTTCTCTTTCTCTCCATACACACAGATTTTTAAAAGCATATGTGCATATTAAAAGACTAAGCTGCTACCATCACAGAGGTATAATACCAAAAAAGAAAAAAAAATCTGAATTTAATAATAACATTTCCCATCCTTTTATGCTACTGCATATAAAATCTATAAAGTCTAAGCAGGTTTAAGGGAGGATTACTGCACACTGATAATTCAAAACAATCTGAAAAGACTTTTTTTTTTTTCCTAGATTAAAAATAAAGTAATAAAGATTACAATATAATCCTGGCAGCAGATTTTACATCTACATCCAAAGGAGTTGCAGGTTTATTAAAGAACAGTGCAATGTCTTAAAATGTGAACCAAACCTTCTACTGAGCTGTACCGCAGACTCCGCTGCTGCAATCAATACTCCAAACAACCCTATTTTTCTTGGACAAAAAACCATACATATATCTGACATTTGAGGAAGCCAGGTGAATAAATCAATAGCTAAACAAAAATGCACTTAATCATATCTATTGTGGACAGATGCAGATTGGAAAATCCTATATGGTCCACATACATCCTTCTGCTTAAAGGTTAGAAATGAAACTGTTTCCTAAATGGCAATGTCCTGTTGTTACAGAGTAGTCCTGAAGCTAGAATGATTACAGTAGCAATTACCTGCCTGCCACCCAGCGCGGGTCAGATCTCTCCCTGCAACAAGTTCAGGTGTAGTTTGTTGTTCAGGTACTTCAGCATACATGCATAACTTAATAGCCAACACATTATGTCCTTTATAAGGGTAATAGCTTTACTGGAGTATGCAGGAAAAATTCACACGTACACTGTAATCCTAATGTGACTGAACTGCATGTTGTTACACAGTCCAATCAGTCCAAGGATGAATTCGATATATGCACACTTCATCCTTCCTTAATGGTTTTAAGTGATGACCACTATAGGACATTTCTCATGCCATTGCAGGTGATCATTAAACATACATAATAGCCCTATTAAATGATTATGGATAACTTTAGTGTCTTGGCCAAAAAAATTCTATGTCCGAAGGTACATTTGTGCACAGAACTGCTGCTTTGCTTAAAGGTGCTTTGCTTTACTTGACATTACTTCATAAAGCCCTTTGAGATAACCACAGTGTGAGAGATGTTTTAGAAAAACACAATTTTATTTCTTCTCTGCTTTAGCCCTAAGCAGTTCAGTGTTATTTGAACATCAGGAACAGCACTTCCTTACAACTTCAAAGTCAGATTCTAATCTCAAATTGGCAGTACACCTCGAGATTAAAAAATCTGCCCACAACTGGAAGAAATGGATGTTTTCAGCAGAAAGAAGTGCAATAGGAAGTAACAACATGACACTCCAATATCACTCAATTAGAAGGTATATTAAGGTTACATGAAGGTGCCTGATGAGAATGCTCTTGCAGGAAACATTTTGAACTCTGAGAAAAGCATTAGGAGAAGGATGACACCATTAAGCTCGGGAGCAGCTTTGTAGCTGTTATTAACCTGGGAGAAGGGGGAGATCCCTCCCGACTGACCTTTTCAGTGTAAACCTCCATGCCAGGCATTCGGATACCACGGAGCCCAGGTGATGTCTCCTATTTTCAAAACGCAACCCGGCAAAGGGGAAAATGCAAACAGATGCCCGAGATCTTTTATCGCCTACCAGTTGCAGCTACTGTCTCTTCAGGAACACAGCAAGGGATTTCTTCTTCTCGGTGAGAAAGGAGAGCATCTCCGCGGCGGAGCCAGCCTAAGCCATGAAGACCATGCAGCAGCTACAGATGTTTGGGGTCCTGCTGGTGCAGGCAGCAGCTTGGGGTGGGTGCAATAGGGTTTCTCAGTGAATTCACACTCCCACTGTCCCCATTCACTTGGAGGACATGGGGCATCTCTCTATGTGTGTTTGGGACGATCATTTCGGAGTTGGTAACAAGCGCTTCCCTCCCAATGCTATGCAAGAAAGTAATGTCAGTAATCTCCACTCTAATTCCACCTCTTTTCGCACTCCCTTATTTAATGAACAGACAAACGCACTTGTGATAAGCCTTTTACTGCAACACCAGAGAGAGAGATCTCCTCAGGAACAGACGATGATTTTGCGCCGGCCTTTCCAGCCGGCTGCCGTGCACCTGTCCCGTATGACCAGACACAGCGGGGGGCCGGTGGGGGGCTGATGGGGGACCAGTGGGGGATCAGGGGTCCGGTGGGGGACCAGTGGGGGTCCCTTCACCCTCTTCTACCGAGAAAAGCCGCCGAAGGGCTCCCCTGGCCGGTGCCCCCCCGGGGAAGGCAGCGCTGAGGCGGCGGCCTCCCGGCCCCTCAGCTTCCCGCCCTCACCTCAGGGCTCGCCTCAGGGGCGCCCTGAGGGGAGCGGGGCGAAGCTGGGGGGGGCAGCGGGACCCTCGGCGGGCGGCAGAGGGCGCCCCGAATTCCGCCAGAGAGGGGCCGGGAGGAGCCTCCGGCTCGGCTCGGCTCGGCTCGGCCGAGGAGGGAGGGAGGGGAGGAGGAGGAGGAGGAGGAGGGAGCTGCCACGTCCTCTGCGCCGAGCGGCGCCAGCCCCGCGCCTCACTCAGCCCCACGTGTGGCGGAGCGGGGAAGTTGCGGCGGGGAGCCCGGACTCTGCCCCTCTCTGGCCGCCCGTCCCTGCTCTCAGGAGGGCGCAGCTCAGAGTAAGGACTCGCGGCTGTCCCGGGGAGGAGGGGAGGGAAGGGAAGGGAGCGCTGAGGGGGGAGAGGTCGGGGCTCCGGGAGCCCACTCCGATCCTCCCCCCGGGGGGAGTCGCCGAGCTGAGGGGCTCCGGGCCGGCCGGCTTCCCGAGGACTTCCAGGGGGGCTCCGAGTGCTCCAGGGTGGTTAAAAGCGGAAAGTTTTGAAGTGAGGGGAAGCAGGGAGCCGGCCCCGGGAAGGAGGGACCCGGCTGTGAGGCGCCGGGGGCGGCCCGGCCCCGCCGGTGTTGAACGGCGACCCTGCAGGGGGGATCCGTGAGGAAAATAACTCTTGGAAATGAGGAAAAAAATCTCCTCAAAAGGCTCGAAACTTCTTCATCTGGCGTCTATTTCTTTAATTTCGCTTCCTCGGTCGCGAGGACGATCGTGTGTGAGGAAGGACCGAGACTTGTGTTTAAGCAGCCGACCGAGGGGGAAGTAAGCTCAGGAAAGCATTAAAAGGTGACCCAGGGGAAAGAAAAATAAGATAATCCGTTCTGAATGCAAATATGCTGCTTTTACCTCTTTCTTAAGCGCAGTGAATTCATTTGTTCGTGTGTTGTCCCTGCCGTGTGCTGCCGTGAGTTCAATTTGTAGCTTTTTTCGGTTCTCTGTACAGTTGGGTACCTTAAAAAATAATTTACTTTCCGCTATGTTTCTAAAGCCGTTATGCTTCACACCTTTTAAGACGGTAGGGAAAATAAATGTTGTCATGTTATGGAGATTTACATTCCGTGGTCCTGCCCCAAATTTGTGTCAGGTTTTTGTGGGCTCGAGCGGTGCCCGGCTGTGTTGGGGCCTCCTGGGGATTTTCGTGATCCTCTCAATTTGGAAAACCTGATTGTGTGTTATTTTTAGGTCTGTTGAAATTGTCTCCTTTAAATAAAACAAAAGTCTTGCAGAAATTCCCTGACATCCTATTAAAAAAAAAAAGTTTCTAATTAGTGCATTTTTAATAACTTTTTCTCTCTCTTTTAACTGCCTTTAGTGGCCTATTTATACCACGCAGACCTCCTAGACTGAAGTTAAGAAGAAAGCAGGTTTTAGACTGTTCTTAAGCTTTGTAGTTAGAAATTTCGCTCATCTTTGTCAGATAAATGAACAGCTCATTGTTATAGCAATTTTAGTTTTAACTTTCCCTCATGATGTGCAGGAAATGTAAAAGGGACGTTTACCAACAGGGATTTGGAGTGTGGTTGTCAAATACCCTTTATAATGTAGGGAATTCTAGGAACTACCTGTTTCTTTAGTGCTCTTTCCAGCAGGGACTCGCACAACTGTTATCTTCTGCTCCTCAAGAGGGTTTTGGCGAAGCTGTTGACTGCAAATGCAGAGTGATATAGAAGAGCATGGACAGCACTGATACATACAGAGGTAAAAATGAGCCGTTTACAGAGCTCTGGGCATCTTCAGAGGCTGCCAGAGTGGCTGTCGGAAAGCCCTGTTTCTAGGGAGTCCTTAGCAGAACACCCTCCTGGGGTGTGACCAGTGCTTGCAGGCCAACAGGACTGTCCCTGTTTTGCCCCACGAGAGGGTGAGAGGTAACGGGCACAAACTGAAGCATGGGAGGTTCTGGCTTAATATGAGGGGGCACTTCTTTACTGTGAGGGTGACAGAGCAATGGCACAGGGTGCCCAGAGAGGTTGTGGAGCCTCCTCCTCTGGAGATACCCAAAACCTGCCCGGATGCCATCCTGTGCAGTGTGCTCTAGGTGATCCTGCTCGGCAGGGGTTGGACTGGGGGATCTCCAGAGGTCCCTTCCAACCTCAGCCATTCTGTGACTCTGTGACTGACTTGCCTGAGACAAGATCTTAGCAGTGGCAGCGTGTCTGTGGAAGAGAACCTGGGCTGTGAGGTGATCCCAGAGCACTGGGCTTGAGCGGAGGTTGCGCTGTGTGAGGCAGCTGCCCTCAGTCACATTCCTGACTGCTCGTTTGGAGGTGTGCACAGCAACAGGTGAGAGAGTAGACGATCTCCTGGTCACTGCCTTATCAGTATGCTAGCAAAATAATATATATATACTTAAACTAATCATGTTTTTCCATGCATTAAATAGGCAGTAAAGTGCTTTTGCATATCTATACAATATACATGCTAATTAGGTGGTATGAGCTATCTCACGGGATGGTCGATAGACTACACAGTAAATCTTTTGGCTATGGCACTCAATGCGTAAGGTAACAGTTTATTTGTTAATTTTTGTTGCAAATTTTCCTTCTCCCTGGTCTTTCTCCCTTGCGTGTTACTTCGAAGCCCAACAAGACTTGGCCTGGTGCTGTGTGCATTACCTAGAAGCAGTGCTGTAGAGAAGCTGAAAAGGGAGAGTTCTCTCCACGAAGAGTCGCAGGAGACCTGCCCTGGTTCAGCAGGTAGCAGTGCTGTCATGGGGACTGCACTTAAAGGAAGATTAATTTATCTTTCACAGTGGTATCAGGGCTTGAGAGAACTGAGCACGAATTCTCTCTGCTGAATTGGCTGGGTTTGCTTTTTTACTCTTACAGCTGTGTGTCCCAGCTACTCCCAAAGAGTCTGAGCTCTTCGAGAATGGATCTGGCATTTCTTGATTCAGCTATAAGGTCTCTGTGCTCCGGAGCAAAATGATCTGTCTGTCTCCCTGCAAGACTCTCCATGCACTGCAAGAAGTATCTGTGGATTCATTGATGTCCTGTTGTCCCCATAGCAATTTGTGTTGCGTGCAGATCTGAGCTGCTCTATTTTTTTGTGATAATAGTTTGATTTCTGACAGCACGGAAAGGTTTCTGTAGTATCTGGCAAAGAGATCTTGGTTGTTGTCTTCTCAGGAGGTCTCCTGATGTTAATTGCTGTACAGGGCCACCAAGGCAACAGCAGGGCTGCCCTGTAAGACCACAAGTTCTTTAACCAGATGACATTTTTTATCACAAAATAAGGCATCCTGAGGGGCCTCCCTGATCGTGATTTCCTGTGTCCATCCCCCCACCTCACCCCCCAACTATTATTATTTTTTTTAATAACCATTGCAATATCAGCTTTCTTGTAAGTGCTCAGTAAAGCTGAGAAGTTACCTTCCTTTCAGCCCATATGGGAAGGAGTTATGTTGACAGATGTGAGCTCTGTGAGGATTTGCTGAGCTCTTAATCCTGTTTGTGGCTAATAGGCCACGCTAATGTGGAAGGGCATCTCTTCCAGTGTATAAAGGTCTTAAGTGCTGCTACCTTAGGGAAAGGTGCTGTTAAAATCCTGGCATTGTCTTAGCAGTAGTGGCAGTCCCAGAGGCTGTCGGTGTAAACCTCTGCAACAGCGCAGGCCTCCACCCCTACTTTTTGTTTTTTCTTTGTAAGAGAGAATTTTACTTGTTAAGAGAAAGCCTGAAATAATTGCTGTAGGCAATAGAGGAAGGAGGCTCTGCACACTGGATGTGGCAGACAGCCAGAGACTGGATATTTGTGAGCCCTTTAGGCACACGTGTATCTTGAGGGGATGAGAATGTGTGATAATATTCTCTTTGTTGTCTTTTGCCCTACCCCTGGTTTGGTCTCAGGGTTTTTTATTCTTCTCCATCCTGCTTCGTTTGATTTCTTGTACAGTGTTTTTAGTTGCAAAGAAGTTGGTCGCTTCTTTCTCCCTTTAAAAGGTGAGCTCTGTGCTTTTAGATGTCAACGTGACTGGAAGTTTCTGGCCACTTGTTATCATTAGAAATCTTGGAGAATTTCTCAAAGCATAGGGCATGCTCCGATTGAATTGTTCTGTGTTAAAGTTCTGAAGGGCTAAGCATAATTTTAAGTATATTAGCAACTTGGCAGAAACTTCTCTGCCTGGTCCATCAGTATTCCGGTCAAAACCTAATCTAAATAAATACTCTGCACTGATAGGATGTTCCCTGCAGTTCCGTGTGAGTGCAGAAGACACCGCTGTCTGCCCTGTGTAATTATTGTGTGACCTTTATTGGGGTCAAAGGAGTTCTGTGTAGTTAACTAGTGATACTCCTAGGGGCTGAAAGTCTTTCAAGCAAAGTAACCTTTTTCTTGTTGCTAATTTGCAATATTAAAGACGTGCAAGATAATGAGTGGCTTTAGTTCTCTGCTAAAACCAAATGGTTCGTGAAACCAGGACTAGGTGTATACATGGAAGACTGAGAGTGATTTGTGACACTGCCTTGCAATATGCGAGAAGCTCATTTTTTTTCGTTTCTCTTGAGTAGAGGTAGCTAACAGTGCCAAAAATACCTTTATTTTTGCCTTTATATCAAGCACTCACTATAATAGCTGCAAGGGAAGGCTTCTGTGACCATAATGTATTCCTTCTCTAACCGGCTTATAAAAATTGGACAAAATAATAGGGAGACTCAGTGAAAGTGTCAATCTTGAGGAACTCTTCTTTTCTTTAAACAGGTGGTAATGATAATGCTGGGCTTTTCTCCGTCCTTCACGGCTGCCTGTGGACTTTCTGAGGTGAAGGGGTTTAAAAAAGGGCTCTGCATGCAGGTTAGAGTGGGCGGGCTCTGGCCCACTCAGGTGGGTATTGGCTGCTAGAAAATTATGGCAGAAGGTGAGGAGACGAAAGCCCAAGGTTTTGTGAAGTGGCCAGGCATGCAGTGGAAGAAATGCTGAAACTCATTATCAGACTCATCAGTGCCTGGGAGCCGGGCTGGAACATGAACCCGTGACTGTTGCCTTAAGCCCTAGTGCCAGCTAGCCTCTTCTCTGCTCCCTTTCACAATTTTCATTTTATCTCCTGTTTGGATTGCACATGTTTGCCATTAGACTTTTTCTAATGACCCTTTTCTTTGCACTCCAGTTATCTCTGTATTTCTTCCCTTTTTACCCCCAGCTGTTTTTTGTCACTTTGTCTAATATTTTTAGTCGTATCGTTAGATTTTTTTTCCCCTCCCTCTGTGTCTCCCTCCCACAATGTTGTTTACATTGGTTCTTCCTTTACTTTCATCTTCTTATATTTTTCCCCTTTTAACTCTCATCCTTAGAGGAACCAGTTTTACTTTTGGAGACCAGCCCTTTTGTATTGATTGCCAGCTGCTTTTATTGAAACTAATTTGCATTCTCTGCTCTCATTGTGCTAGACAGAGGACTAGTGATTTTGAGTAGAGCTCTTTCCCCAAAGGCTTTGCTCAGAAATTGTCTCAGTATTTCACAAAAAGAGTGGAAAATAAAGAGCAACATCAGTGCAAAAGCTGCTTCTGCCTAAACCGATGTGTTTGCGCCTTTGTCACATGAAGAGCAGAAATGTGGCCGGCCCTGCTGCAGGCACGAGTGACTTCTCCAGGCTGAAGTGAGCTGGTGGCGTGGAGGAGTGCAGAATGCTGGGGCATTGGATTTGCTTACGTGGGCACCCCTTGGACTTGGCACTAGCAAACCCTTAGAAAGCTCTTAAAAAAAATAAGATCCTTAAAAACAAGACTCTTAAGAGGTGGACCCTTAAAAATATTGATGGACCCTTAAAAATAAGACCTTTAAAACCCTTAAAGCCCTTAAAAAATATTAAGAGTGCAAATATACTGTGGGTAAAGAGCTGAAGAGCTATGGCTGCAGGATGGTATAATTGGGGGAAAAAATTAAGCAGGTTAGGGTGGGCTTTAACACTCTAGGTAGCACCTGCCTTCAGTTAGGCTCTCTGATAAGGTCTAAGGGCCTTTAATAAGGCTCCTTGAGCCTTGTATTGCTACCTATAAAACCCTCGTGTTCAGCCCATCTTGATGTGGGCCTTTGTACCGTGTTACAGGTATTAGATAATCACGCCTTGGATGTACCAAACCTCAGGGTGTATTCATCTTGTTCTCAGACTGCTTTCTATTTATAAATTGGTCTCACTGCCTTTTCACCGTATGCCTTTTTTTTTTTTTTTTGACACCTTGGCTTTGTATACTCAGAGAGCAGTTCTCTGACCATGATACGGTGCTTCGTATCAGGCCTGGAGAGGAGGCGTGCTGTACAAATGCGTTATTAAAACTCACTGAAGCTCTTTGCCTCTAAAAAAAAGTTAATTTCCTAGCTTGTCTGCCTACTAGTCGTTAGATGGCTGTAGCATCTTTTGCTTTGTGTAGCGGCTTTGTGTCGTGAAAGACTTTGTGCTTGGTTTTGCCACCCAAGTAAAAGGATGACAGAAATAAGGAATGGTTCAGATGAAGCTGCGGGATGCAGCTTTTAGGTATAAAAGGACACCATCAAACATAGCTTGGTGCATGGCTCTTGCCATACAAAGAACGCTGAAGATCCCAGAGACTCT
This sequence comes from Anser cygnoides, assembly GCF_040182565.1. Taxonomy (NCBI): domain Eukaryota; kingdom Metazoa; phylum Chordata; class Aves; order Anseriformes; family Anatidae; genus Anser; species Anser cygnoides. Next base: position 201,093,063 of record NC_089873.1, read on the forward strand.
TCTTAGATCTTACTCGTGCCAGTATTAAGTACGGCTCTTATCCCCCAGCTGTGCCACAAAAAGGCTCGGGGAATACACGTGTAGTTGGTCATTTTTATGACCTTAGGTCTGCCTAGAGACCTTTGCACTTACTGTACCGGGTCTCTCCACAACCCCCCCCCCCCACCTGGCACTGCAGTGCCACTTCCCTAGCAGTGGGAAAGCACGTTGCTAAACTTCAGGGTAGTTTAGGACAGAAACTGCAGATCTTAAATGGCTGGAGGGGGTTAGGTGGCGACGCTGCATAGCGCTACAAAAACAGGTTTACTGAACTGACACTTTAAAGGAGTGGCCTGTAGCTGCAGTGTTATGATCTGTGAGGTGTGTTTGAAGGCGCGGAGTTATTTGTGCGGAAGGGCCTTAGCCTGGAGGAAGGGGGTGCAGGTCAACATCTTGCCTAAACGTCTCGGTTTGGGGCTGCTTCTCAGGAGCCTGGATGCAGAACTGAGATTATTTCAGTCTGCACACCAAGCCTTAGCCAGCTTCCCTCCATTGTTCAAATCTTTCCCAGAGTGGTAAGAGAAACATTTGACAGGATAGAAAACACTGTCTGTAAAAGTAAGATTTGCCCTGAAATCTGATTGCCTTGAACTACTTCTAAGCGTTTTATTTGTTTAAAAAATGGAACTGGCTTACTCTTTTTTCTGTTGCTAGTTTATTTAGCATGTTAACTCATATGGTACCTTCTAGCAGAAACACTTCTGCCTTTTTTTCTCCCTTAATGACTTAAGTTGGGGAAAAGGGACAGAAAGATTTGAATACAAGCATTTTATTTTTTGTCCATGTCTTCCAGCTATAGAACTGCCTTCCTGAGTGGGAGAATCAGAAAGTGAGACCTTTCTGTTCTGTGTCCAGAGTAAAACGCAGAAGCCAGCAGTAGCAGTTGGAGTGAGAACCCATTTGACTTTTTGGACCCTTGCCCTTGTTAATAACAGGATGGGTTATTGCTATTGAAAGTGGTGTGATTTTTTTTTTTTTTTTGGTTTTAAAGAGCGGTATTACATTTATTGCGTGTTTAAGGGGGAGCAGGGGTTGTTTCAAGCACCCAAAGAAACCTGTAGGAATAAATCTTTGCAGGAAATTCAGTCACGGGCTGAAATATTCAAGTCGGTCTATTTATTAACATGAAGTTCCTCCCGGGCTAATTATCCCCCTTCCAACACCGACAGCATGTAGCTCTACAGTGCCTTGCAGACGGACCTCCAATTCTGTCTACGCTCCTAAATAATTAGATAGGAGTTGGATCTTGTCTGTAAGCCACCTAGCTTTGTTATTTCGGTGCTCAATTTAAAAAGCAGTGCTGAGAGACTGGCCTTTTTAGCTTAGGCACAGCACCTCTCTAACGAACTGCTGCAGCTTTTGAACTGGAGCTGGTTTGCTTTGGATCTTCTCTGAACGGGAGAGAGGAAATTTGGGACCAGACGATCCTCACGGCTGGTAAGTTTGGGAAGCTGCTAGGTGGTGTTTGTGTCCCTTCCTCATCCGCTGTTCTTGCTCCTGAGGTGCCCAGCTGCCAATGGGTAGGTACCCATGCACTTGATGCATACATTTTTAATGCCTGGATGCGTTTTCTTGGCAAAGATTGGTTTTCCAATGCCTCTCTTGCATCAGTAAAAAGAACCCGGTGGCCCCTAAAGCTTTTCTACTTCATGCACTTTGCCCTTTTCAATCACTTTGTGGTTTTGCAAGGATACAGTCCTGGATATTTTACAAATCCTGTGTTGCTGAGCTAAATGACATTTAAAAATAAATTATTTATTTATTGAGAGAAAGGTGTGTGCTTTGATGAAAAATGTGTGTTTTTCTCTGTATAACTTTATCTTTGCTCTGTGCCACGCGATCGTGAAGGAGAAATTCAGCACGAAGAGGTCTTCTGACAGGTTTTGGCCTTAGCAGCCCTCAGAAGCACAGGAGAGCAGGAGAGGAAGAATTAAGAGGAAGAGCTGCAGCGTGCAGAGTCTGAAGAATTACCATCAGTATTTCCAGTCCCTGTTTCATGTGCTGTAAGGAGAAAGTTGACTGAGGATGAAATCAGAGAGCTAGATAAGGCCCTACAAGCAGCAGAAGCTTTCTGGGCTGTGCTCAATCTTCTAAAATACAGTTTAAGAAACAGCCAACAAAATGTGTTTTCCGGGGGCTGAAGAGATTTCTAGGTGGTGATTCCTGTTGATCTGTAAGCTTCAAATGCATTTGATAATCCCCATAAAATGTGATTCAAAAGTATTTTTAAGCTTAACCTTATTTTAATTAAAAAGAGGCATCATGGCAGGATATTCCACATTGCATGTTTGCTGAACCACATATGCTAGCTAGATAAATGACAGGAAATTTTGCTCTCTGCTGTTTATTTGCTGCTGTCTTTTGTGCCAAATTTTAGTTGTTGCAGGGTTGTTTTCTTTGGGAATTGAATGGGGATGCATTTTTTGCTGAATATCTTCATTCTGTGAATGTTTTCATTTGTCATGTGAAAATACGATGCTGCGTTACCAAAAATAAAGAGAAGTTAGGTTGTAGGCATGAACTGTATTGTCGCCTACTTTTTTTCAAGTAATAATTTCAGTAAAGACTGAAGTTTTGTTAGTCTTGGGGAGATACAGTTGCTTTCCAAAATAAATATTATGTATGGAAGTTTCTTTCAAGTCATCTACGGGAGAGTGAACACGCAAGGTGGGGGGTGTATGATGTTTCCTTTGGAACATACCTTTTCCGAATATATTTTTAAAGGCTGCTAATCTGTTTCCTGCCTGGGAAACCAAGGAAGTCAAGGCGAGGAGGGTATGGCCATAGCTGTTACTTGAGTGCTGTGGCGTTTCTATGACTTCCATCTCCTACGCAGTTACAGGCTCTGCAGGAAAGGGATATGCAACTTGTGCTGAAAACTTTCAGGTTTCCTATTTTTACGAGCACGCTGGTTTCTGGCTGAGCCACTTCTCTCTGGCTGCTGGGCCCTTCTCATCTTCCACCGCCCAAGGAGCTTCGTGGTCTCCACAGGTCCTCACCACCCTGGGTAGTTGAAGATCTCCTCCCTCCAGCCTCACGCTACCAGCAGCGTAGCAGCATCAGCTATGTGCCAGTCCCTCTGAATTCTGCTGCCGGTAATATTTCTTGTGAATAAAGTGTTGCTGTTACAGAATTCCAGGGAGCCCTGAATATAAATGTATCAATTATGTGTCAACACAACAGCATCTGTCGTTGAAATTGGGTATCATTTATTTGGCATCAGCATAGCGAAGATTTGGCTGGCAGCCAGGGTAAAATATTCCAGCAGAAAAAGCTGCAATGGGAGCCATCTCCGAAGTAATTCTCTGAAATTCAGGTGCTCTAACATCATCTCTTAATAAATTCTTAGACATTAGGGACCTTAAGCAAAAAGCTTTTCAGGTTTCAATTCATGTCTACTTTTATTTCTCTTTCATGTTCAATTATTTTTTTGTTCTTGCTTTCTGAAGAGATGCAGACAAGGTGCTGGGATGTATACATCCTGTGATCTGAGATCCTTTTTTGACTTTAACTTTGCATTTCATATTCCAAGACTTGTTTATATAAAAATTCCAAGTGAATGCAATCGGTGATAGCTGCTTTGGGGAAACTTTGCTTAACTGTGAAAGAGGCAGGGCTTTTACGATAGGAGAGTTAGAAATGATATCTTTTCCCCTCAAAGGTTAGTGATTGTTTTTTCTTTTTAACTTGTTCTCTCTAATCTTGCTTGCTTTTTCTTAGACCTTACCTAACCTAAGTTTCATGTTCCCAGAGATGTGAGTGAGTCAGAAAGGTAATTTCAGAAAGTTAGGAAACCCCCAAGTCTGTGAGACACCCTGTTTGTCATGGATGCACTTGCTGTGGTTCAGTAAGCATTTTAGGGCACCTGCGAGAAATCAGAAAGAGATGACTTTGCTTTTATGGAGGATTCTTATCGTACTCGAAGGAGGTAAAGAAGCAACTCTTCTGTTGAATGGAATAGCTTGTAATGGCCAGCTGTTTGGTTCTGATGTAACTATCTTTGAAAAAAAGAATATAGGAAGCTCTGATTTGTCAAGCAGAAAATGTGTCAGAAAGATTTGGAGGTCATATAATGCATCCGCATTCCTACCTCGTTTCTTTTAACCGGCTAGGCTCCAAGCAGTCTCTGTCCCCTCACCAAATTAACGATATTCACTTGTGTGCTGAAGAATCTCCTTTCTAGGAAAGTGTTAAGAACAATGCAGAGATAAAAGTAGTTGGCAGAAAATATGCATTGGGTTTTCAGCGCTGGAAGAAAGGCTTGTAGAATAAAGATGAGCTTTTTTATATTTTTTATTTTTTTTTCATTTTTTCCACGAGGTTTGAAGTCCTGTGAAGTTCAGTTTCTCTCAGAGGGGGGAGAACACCGAAAGGGAGGGAGGTCTATGGTAGTCTCTGCATTTTAATTGACTTGGTTTCTGTTTGGATAGAAAAGAAATAGTAAATTTGGATTAACTCTTAACTTTGTCCTGTCACAAGAAATCACAAGCCTGGAGTTAAGTAATGAAACCTCTTTAGGAAAATCGATGCTGCCTTATCCAAGCTCAATTTATTCAAGAGGTCAGCTCTGCTGCTGCCCTGGCAAAGCTTGAATGTAATGATTAACCTCTTTGTGACCGTTCACCTGACTGCTGCCTTTCCACGCGCTGTTTACGTAAGCATAAGCCGAGATGATAATGGAATGCTGCAGCAGAATTGTATGAGCTATCTGGGGGAAAATCTGTTTCCGAATCCTATATGCTGCATGCATCAGCCCCGGTGAAAGCAAGAGAAGCCCGTTCAGAAATCCGATTAGCCGTCTGCTCTCCAGATGAGTTAAAATCGCTGTCCAACGCGGTTAGCAGGGAATCCAACCGGCGGCTCGGCTGGTAACAGTGCTGTCGCCTCGTATAGAGAGGTGAGGGCATTCGTTTCAGCCACGTCGAGTGCCAAAGTGATACCCTGTAATAAATTTTAAAATCCTCTACGGAGCTGAACCCGGCACTGCCTTGTTCTGTTGTGTTGCCCTTCCATTCAGCAGATATCCTTGTGAGAGCTTCCAGAAGTGTCGGGTAAGCAGCGCCATTCGAGAGGAGGGAGAGCGTGCTTTGGGTGAGAGCAGCAAGGAAAAGTGCAGCGTGAGGTCCAAGGTTCAAAGCAGAGCGGTGTCAAACAGTAGACGGTGTGCTTGCTGCAGCTGTGATCGTCTCTGTGACTTTCTGCAGCTTAAAACAAATCCGTAGTTCTTGTGTTTACTTCCCAAAATTCTAGTTCAGAAGTAGCTTTAGTTAATGAAATAGCCTGTAAAGTGTAAGTTGTTTTTCTATTAAAATGGAGAGTATCAAGAAGAGTAATTCTAATGTCAGCTGTACCTGCCTCCCTCAGCCAGGGATCTGCAGCCCACTTGGGATACGCAGATGCTCGTGTCCAGGGAGAGACCTGCCTGAAACCTGTGGGTACCAACTGAGACAAGCTGCCAGACTGGAAATGAACTCATTTTGCTTCCTTCATCTGCAGTTCTTCCCACACGTGCATAGCCCTGTATCTTTTGAAAGTATCTTCTCTTGGTAGTTGTTGCTTCCCATCGGTGTTTATCTTCTGTCTTCCACTTGAAGGAGAGGAACAGGGACTGCCTTGATTCTTTTTTGGTTAAGTGCTGTACACTTTTTAACTCTTGAGTTCCATCACGTTACTGTGAGCTTTGCCAGTGCTAAGTTAGTTTGTGCTTCGTTCTAAGCTTGCTCTGCTGAAAGACGTGAATACCGTGTCCGTTCTGTCCAGAGGTTTGTGAGCAATGCTGACTTGTTGCTACCATCTCCAGTTGTTTGAAAGCTGGTGTGTTCCCTTGGCTTAATTTAGCACATTTGGGTGCTGGGTTGGTGGTTAGCAAGAAGCCCTGCTAAACCACTGCCTGGTTCTCCAACCAGATGTTTGGTTTATTTATCTCCGTGCTGAACATCCATCACTTTTCTCGGTCTCTCTTCTTCCTCCCAGTTCAGATTAGTTTGTTTGAGGGAAATCACGTTTTCCTTTTCCGTGTTACTGGAAATTCAAATGACAAAATGTCCCATCTTCACTCTTAGGAGCTGAGAAGTGCTATTTTGAAGTGCCCTCATATTAAATTTTGGGGCCTCTGAATCTACTTTTGGCACTGCAGCTCTCGTCCCAAGGCAGCGCAGCTTTTACCTTGAGGACCAGCCTGTGTGGAGCAGTTTGTGAAGACAGTTCAGTACGTATCAAGTCAGCCCTGGAACCTCACACAAGCCGGTCTCCATCCACTTACCTCAAGGAGAACTGAGGTGATTAATATTTATATAAAAGCTTTCATGTTTCCACAGTGAAACTGCCTCACTCTCAAAAGAAAAGGTGGCTTTTCCCCTGGTGACTTGGTGTGAAAACGCTTGCAAAGGCTTTCAGCGGCGCTGCATCCGAGGCAGGCATCAGCAGAAAAAACTAAGGTCGTCTTTAATTTGGTATTTCATTTCGTGAAATTGCCTACTCTGAGAGAAATAAAACATTTACATGTATATTAACCAATGTTTGCCAGCTCCTGGAATAAAGCCAGTTCTCTCAGGGCCAAACAAACACTGAGTGAATGAGTAATAATCTGCTATTGTCACTCCTAATTTATGGATGGGCTGATAGAGCAATGTTTGCCATTTTAAGTTGTCCTATTTGCTTGAAAGGCTAAAAACCGTGATTAGCTATCAGCCTGGAATTGTGGAGGATCTGCAGCATGCCCGTTTATAGCTGATTTCCTGAATGTAGCTGGTGCAAAACTTCCAAACCTCCCCGCGTGGTAAGAAGTGACTGTGGAAGGGGATGAGAACACAGGAAGGTTACAGGAGTTTGGGGACAGTAATTTGGAAGCTGCAGGGAGAGGCTGAAAAATATATAACAGTGCCTCTAAAATGACCTGCAAGGTCCCCGTGCCTCATTTAGTTTTTGAGGAAGTCTGTTATCTCTTTCGTGGTGGTACAGAGTTAAAAATCTGTGGATTCCTGAGATAATGGTTATACTGAGTTTGTATGGTTAAGAAGTAAGAACGAGAAGGAGAGCGCCACACTGAGTACTTTACAGACATGTTTTATTGCGTCTCTGAGCCTTTTTATTTGCTTAATTTTTCAAGAAATGCAGTAAAAAAAAGTTTTGAAAACTTCACTTTACACATTTTTGTGTGGCTTTCTAAGCTAACAGCAATCTTTGCAAGATTGGGATGATTAAAAACAGCAACAAGATTTTTTTTATTTTTATTTTTTGGTTGAGAAAGCTGCACGTTTTTTAAAGGGAGTGCTTAAAATCCTTCCCCTCTGAGGCCCACATTAAATACTGCAGAGAGGCAAGTAGCACAGCATCCCTCTGGAGGAGGATCTGAGGCACAGAGAGTCACTCCTGGGATGAAATTTTCCTCGGGCTGTCCTGTGAATTTGTCTGCGAGACCACTTGGCAGGCTGCGGAGGAGCCTGCAACACCGCCCCTAAACGCATCGGCGGGAGCTGGAGGAGAATTCCAGACCTCACAGGACAGCTGCCCCGGGAAAATCCACAGTGCGGAGATGAGAACGATAACTGATGTCCCTCTTTAATGACCTGGAGCCCATCCACATCTTTTATTTAATTTCCTTACAGCTTTTTCTTCCGCGCGCTGTTTGGAAGCAGCGGAAGCTGACCCAGCAGAGGCACCTGGGGCTGGGGCTCCCTCTGAAAGGTCAGACCCGGGGCTTAACCCTGCCCTGCAGAGCCTGAGCTGCCTCTTGGTGGTCACGGGCGCTTTGAGGAGACGGGAAACTAATATATCTCTGATTTGAGAGGTCCGATTACACGGGATCCAAGCCCTGTGTCTGCAGGGTGATGGGCAGGCTCCTTCCAACAGCCATTCCCTGCACACCCACCGTTCCCAAACCGCCCACGGGCCCTACAGATGTAAATTGTTGCAGGTTCAGGGGAAAACCTGAAGTGATTTGCTTGCTGAATGCCTGCCCTTGCATTTAACCAGAAGTTAGCCTACCAAACGTGGCTGAGGTGAGCGAGGAAAGAAAGCGAGCTGCATTTTCGAGAGCAGGTCAGCTGGACGTTGATAAAAATGAGAAGAAAAAAGACAAACACTCTCAAAACAAAACCGAAACCCAACAACAAAACCCACAAACCCAACAGCTTGGAGGAGTTTCTTGAAGTTGCTCCAAAATGGGGAACTCTTGAGATTAATCTGCATCAATCCATAGGAAGAAAGAAAGATGCCTACTCAGGTCTCAGCAGCAGCAGGTGCTCGCAGTATTATAAATAGAAAGCAACACAAATTGAGGTGCTTATTCGATTTGCCTTTAGGATGCTTTGAAGAGTTGTAAAGGAACAGAAAAACTACCGCAGGAGCTGGCTTAGGAGGGTGGCTTAAATAGCTGTGCTGCCAAAGAAACCAGAACATGAGCTAGAATAACGGGTAGGCTTGTGCAGGAGAGGTTATCTAGCAGCGATTTGTCCCCACCAAGGAGAGGGTGACTGAGAGCTTTGGAGGGATGTGACTGAACAGTGGAGGGCTTAATTTTTTGGATGGTTTTAGTATGGTATTGAGCTTTAATGTATTTTCCAGGAGATTGCACTGTAATCCTTTCTAGAGCTTACGCTTCTCAAGTTTTTCCGTGTTTCCCTTTCCCCTAGCTGACCAAAATTAATTCTGTGGGAAACGTTCACGCTTGGGAAACGGGCTGGTTCAGGATGTTTGCTGCCTTTTTGGATAAGGCTTTGGTGAGGGTTATATGTCATCCAGCATTTCTAAAGCTACTGAAACCCTGTAGGGTCTCCACAGTGAGGTGGCTGAGCTAAGAAAGTAAACCAGCTCAGAGCAGCAGGCTCGGCTGACAGAGAAGCCATTAAAAATGAATAAAAACCTGCCTTTTTTTTTTTTCTTTAATGAGATGCTCAAATTGATTTAATTTGGCAGGGAGCACGCTAGGAAATTGCAGCGTGGGAAAATCAGACCGCATGTTTGGGAACCGTGAGTTGGCCTGTGTGAGATGCTGGATCCTGCTGCTCCCGGGGGGGATGAGATGTGCTGCGGGATGGTGTCGCAGATCTCCTTGGGCCCTACACCCTCTGAAGCAGCTGGTGTGCCACGCTAACCCCTTGAAATGATTTAGCTGTGGTTAGCAATTCTGGAACGGGACTGCCTTGGGAAAGTTTGGCTCAGCGGGGAACGAAGCCGGGACGCTGCGCTGGGTGCATCGGCGGTGACTTTGAGAGCACTGAGAACACAGCAGAGCACTTGAAAAACAACCCGAGCGGAAAGGAATAAATGTGAAGGGAGCAAATGAATACTGTTACGTAGGGAATATCGTGTTTTGGTCTGGGTAAGTGCTTTAGAAGATCACTCGTAATTTCTGGTGGCTGAATTCTGGTGTTGAATCAATAGCTGCTTGCTGAGCACCGAGAGGGACTTGCGAGGCCCCCTCCTCTGACTACCTGTGCTTGCTTGTAATGGACTTCCATTACGCACGCAGCTCCACACCGTTTGCTTCTGTCTTGAGTTGTCTTGAGCGTCTGGAGCAGATGGAAAGCCCTGGCAGAGGGCACGTCCAAAGGTGGTGCCAGAGCCACTGCTGCAGAACTGCCGAGGCAAAACCAGGCTTGTGTCTGGGGATGGCTCCGCTGGGAAACTCCCTTTGCTTCCAGCGTGCAAAACTTTTTGTTCATCCATCTCTTAATTTTTTATTTTTATTTTTTTTAGGTCTTAATTAAACTTTCTGCATTGAAATTAGTTTACATTAATGTCACACTGTCTTATTATGTGCAAATTGACGGACACTAACAGGGATTTGATCAGCCTAATCCAGCTGTATGTAATTATGTGCCTTCTCCTTAAATAATTGCAAGCAGAGTCTATCAATCGTGGCAGGGGAGCCTGCTGCTTTATTATAACGTGGGATTGTTTAGTGAAATGCAATAAGGCTTCAGGTTTAAGCCGGGAAGTAAACAGAATGAGATTTTAATGAGAGCACTGATAGGAAGACAAAACTCCCCACCCATCCTGTGTTGCAAGTCTCAGTCCTTACCTTCCCTTCCCCCCAAAGGTGTCCTGATTGCACTGTTGTCGCAATGTTTGAGCACGTTGCTGTAATTTGAAGGGAGTCTGGGGAAACTGCAGGTTTCTGGCTGTCAGAGGAGTTCCAGCCTCACCAGTGGTGCTGTTCTAATGCAAGGTGGGTTTTGTTTCACTCACTGATAACTCGATTACCCAGACCAAACAAGGGAGCGCAGAAGGCAGCGGAGGTGGAAATGAAATCAGCCACGCCACAGCAAAGCAAAACGCCGTGAGACGCTTGCCCTGCTTGGAAAACAAGTGGCTGAGGGAGGCTCCTTTCCTGCAGAGATGGGAAAGAGGTTCCTCTATCACACACGCTCACTTCAACGACTGTATTTGGGTTGACTTGTGTTAGTTCCTCTGTCCTGTCGTGCAGCCCTCCCCTGGCATGTGCGCAAGAAGGGAGAGACAGGCACGGTGCCAGCACTCTTTCCTCAGCCTCCTACTGAAAAACCAGCTGTGCCAAGAAAAGCTTGAAAAACCAGAACTTCAAACAAGCCCTGAAGCGGGTGAGTTTGAGATCAGAACCCCTTGTTCGGCTGCATCCAGTTCCAGGACACTCCATAAATCGGCAAGTTTCACTGTCAGGGCACTGCTGTCCGTTTTCCCCTGCAGGACTGGCTCGGGAGGCTTTCAGGAGCCCAGATACACATCAGTTTTGATTTCTGTTATTGTGGAGAGTTCCGTAACTTGAGCCAGAAGAGGGAGATTTCCCTTTGTGCCTTCTGAGGAGGCTGTTTCACAAGAAATCTGAGTCCAGCATTCACAGATTGTCTTGTGGTCAGGAAGCACACATGTTGTTTCTAGATGTTGTCCTGGTGTCTCGGGAGCTGTTTTTCAGCTTTCCTCTTCTGTTGGTCAGTCTCCATCGTTCCAGCAGCCCCGCTGCCACCTCAAGCTCATCCCTTGCCTTCGGGTTTTTGTGGTTTTAGGCTCCCCAATCCATTCTTGCTGTGGGCACGGATTTTTTTCCCTGCCAAGCTTTAGTCGGGACTGAATTTTCAGTGCCAAAGTTTTAATGACAGCAGAGTTATAATGAAAAGCAGTGACAGTCCCTCAACTCCCGTGTTTGCATTGCAAAACCCTAACGTCAGCCTTCAGATTTGCAGGCGTTCTGCCTCGCTCGTGTCTTTGGGATCTGCTTCAAACCTATTTGCAACGATGCCGTCTCACGGAGTGACTTTGTTGGGAAGCCGGTAGTTTGGACCAGAGGAGTGCCAACCAGAACGCATGTGCTGGAACATAAAAAAATGAGAATTTCCCGTTTCGGATGTAGAGTTTCCCATCACCGGCTCAGAGGATGAGTGCTGCTGGGGCGGCAGCTCAGTTTGTGGAGCTGAGGTAGCCGGGACAGCCCCGGGCTCGGTGGGCTGCTGGCCCTGGTGCAGTTGTAGTGGAAAACAAAACGCCATTTTCATGCCGTACTCCTTTTGCTGCACAGAGGCCGAACGCTTGGAGTTAACCTGGGAAAGCAGCACATGGATTTGAAGGAATTTGACACCGGTGGCTATTGTGTTTATTTAACGTGGCTATTTAGGAACAGTTTGAATTTCTGTAAACGCAGTGGAAAGATAAATGATTCGTGTCCGCCGGATTTTTGTCAGGAACAGCTGAGAAAGCTAGTTTTCAAGAAAACGGCTGAGCAAACACATGATGTGGAGTCATATGCTAGGTGTTGTGGTTTGCTGCCCTCTGTGCAAGATCATCTGTGGCTGCGGATGCGGAGAATGGCAGGCTTTTCTCTTCCAGCCCTGCCTTGGGAACTGAAATCGTGCAGAGACAGAAATTACATGTTTGTTTTCGTCGTGTTTTCAGTAAATATTATTCCCGCTTCGTCACTGGACTGCCTCTTGCAGAAACTGTCTTGATACCGATTCTTTATCTACAAGGAAAAATCTTGGTTATTTGTCCCCCTGTTTGGAGAGCAAAAGCACTCGCCTTTTCATTTTTTACTCAGTTCTCTGCTGTGTCTTTGCCGTACTCAGGGCAGGTTGGATTGCTCTGCACTGGATGTCTGTGCCTAAAATACCAGCACCTCGTCTCTCTTTAACGACACCTTCCCAGACGCAGAAATCCGCGGCTTTTTGTTTCTAATATAGGTTCCTCGCTGCCTCCAAGTCCTCGGAATTGTGAAAATCGTATTGAAACAGCTTTTTGTTTTGACGGCCTTGCACTCCCTGACTTCCTGGCAGTACTCAGTGATGGCTTTCATTTTCCAAATGCTGCGAGTAGTTTGGAGACTCTCAAAGCTACACTCGCAGTAAATGTGATGTTGCAGTAATGACGGGTCAATTCAGATTTAGGTCGGTAATTTGGCAAAAAAAAGTGAAAAAGAAGAAGTAAAAACAACCACCACCAAAAAACTCACCCCCCAACTTTCACTAAAAAATAATGCTAAACTGACTTCAAGCAGCATTTTAATAATTCCATATCGTTATGTGTGTAATTAAAAGCTTTTGCCCTTGAAGAGGGGGTTGTTTTGATTTGTTAATCCTAATTCTTTGCTGCAGTGAAATAGGCTGAGGTAGGTTCTTACGGTATTAAGGATCGGCTTCACGCCGTGGTGCGAAAATCCATTTTTCACAGAGCCAAAATTTTTCTCTTAATGCTTTTCCTCACTTTTAGCACTCCGAAATCATGACAGGTAGCGTCACTGAAACATGAAGATTTCAATTTTAGCACTGCAAGTATTGTCTTCAGCTACTCGCCAGCTCCGCCACGTAACTTCTGCCTGGAAGCCGTGGGCATGGTGACCCAGAGCATCGGATAGCGCAGGAGCCAAAGTTACCCGTGTCGCGGTGAGCTCTTCTCACACTCCTTCCTCACTCAGTTGCCTTTGTTTCAGTAGGGGGACAGCTCGTACGAATTAAAAGTTTATTTTTTGAGCACATAATGGTTGTTTCTCCATGTTAATGGTCCCCCGGAGCTGCGCGTCAGGGCCAGGAGGAACTGTCCTGCAACTGGAAGTATTCGCTTCATCGCGAGGCTGCTTTTGTGTTGCTGGAAGTGGGTTTGGGGGAGGAGGGAGGGAGGGTGTGACGGGGATTAAAGCGTTACGTTAATCTTCTGGGCAGGCCCGCTCTTTAGGGTTCAGCTGTTTCAGTCAAATTGACAGATCTCTGCTCTCTCCATCTCCGTCACCCACACAAAGGGTTGCATAGAACATTTTGCTCCTTCGGAGCTCGTCAAATAACAAAGGTTTCGAAACTTCTCATTTTACACTTAGTGTTTTAAAAGTAGCGTGATTGTGCTTGGACGTGGTTGGGAGTATAGCCGGACAGTGAGTGCTACAGTTGGATAAAAACTGTTAGAATCGTGCTTTTTTCTTTTTTTTTTTCTCCCCTCAGAGTCAGGTTTGCAGAAGCGTGCGGTGCCTGGTGTTGGACAAAAAACGCAGGAGCAGTTTTGGCTTGTGACTGCAGGAGCTGGGTGTTAGCAGGTCTGAGTTCTTCTGCAAGTCCCGCAGGGCACCCAGGTCGTGACCGTCTGAAGGAATGAAGGGAAGATGCAAGGGTTCTCACTTTTCTCTTACACCTGTGAAAACCGAAGCACAAGAAAAGCAAGTGGCGGAGCTGGACCTTGGCCTGGCTGGTCGGAGAGGCTGCGTGCAGACCCGAGGTCTCTGGAGACCCCATCCAGAGCTCTGAACACACATGTTGCTGTTTGGAAATCTGTCCTGAGCTCCTGCTGAAATACATTTTAAAATTCCTATTTAGCTGTATCTCTTAAGCTGGCCAAATCACATTAGAAATTGGTGACCTTGCCGGTGCTGTCGTAGCAATGGCCAGAGCGGAGAGCTGCAGGAAAGCCAATCCCCTGGCCAAAATGTGGTATTTCACCTCGAGGTGAAATCAGCTGTGGAGTAAATCTGTGCTCTGTGGGGTAGTCTAAAGCAAACCTTTCTTTTATTAAATTTTACCTGGGGCTTGTATAACAACGTCGCACACAGTTCAATCATTTAAAAAAAAATAAATAAATCATCTGTGTGGTTTCAAAGGCAGGAAATAAAGTGGGGTCTAAGCAGCAGCTAGACGTTAACGAAGGCGGAACCGTGGTGCTGTTATTTCTGCCAAGTTGCTGGCCACAGGCACCCTGTGGTGGCCAGTCCCTCTGTCACATTTCCTTCATCCCTGTCAGGAGCTGCCACCTCCTCGTGGTGGTGGCCTCTTTCCATCCTTGGGGCTCTGCTCCTCTTCCAGCCTGTAGGGCACTGCAGTGCCCTGAAGTTGCAAGTCTGGTTACAGAAAAAAGGAACAAGGCGATAGGTTTGTGGGTTTGGGTTCTTCCTCTTGACTTACTTTTGGTTCTGATGTATTCTAGTGACTGGGAACTACTGGTTTTAGGGGCTTTTTGACGCTGCAGTAAGGCGAAGAGCGTTGTCTGCTTACATATCTTGTGTCCTTTTTCCCTCCCGTTGGCAAGCAATTTGAATACAGCGTGTCCTCCTGGTCTCCTGTTCTGTTGTTTGTTTGTTTGTAATGGCTCAGTAACATACGTGGCCCTAGGGGAAAATTTAAATGATAAAAATTAATTCTTGTTGGGTTGTTTGTTTGAATTTCAAGATGATTTCAGTCCCAGAACTGTTACAGTGTCGGGAGCAGGATCCTGGGGCCAGGTTAATCCGAAGTGGCTCACAAACGCTTGTAATTCTGGATTTGGAGAGAAATTATTCAGCTTAATGTGGTTAATACATTCATGCTGTAACAGCAGTGATAATAAGTTCCTCAGATGTCTAGACGTGTGATTACACTAAGAGCAGATAAACGAAATCTTTTGGATTTGGATCTGGAGGAGATCCAGAAGTGCAGTACTCAGCGAGCACCCGCGCAGCCGGAGTCGGCTCTGCCTTTCCTGGCGCCCGGGAGCAGCCGTGTGAGGAGCTTCTACCTGCAGATCACTAATGGCCAGGGTTAATTTTACAACAAAAGGAGGCAGCGGATTGCCAGAAATTCAGGTTGGAAGATTGTTGATGTGTTTTGAAGGCTGTCAGTCCCCGTAGGTGTTACTACAGCCTCGCCCCTGCTTAACCACATTTGAGTTGCCTTAAGGTGTTGCCAGATGCTCCAGCATCGGTATGAGTAACTTCAGCAAGCCTACTGATTTGTGCTCTTAGGCTTTGAGGTTAGCTCTGCAAACCAGTTCAGAGCAATTTAACCCAGAAATTAGAATGAAGAACATTTTTACATGTAAAAAGCAGTTTGGATGATGGGCAGAGAGGAGAGTAATCGCACTGGCTAGACTTTGAGCCAGGACAGGAAAGTTGTGAGTTGTTATTGTGTTGAAGAACAACATTTTTAGGTTTGTCCTCACTGGCTTGAACTTTCCAGGTTTTGTTCTGCTTGAAACCTTAGTTTTTCAGGGTCAAGTTGGAGCACTGCAGTATCAGAGAGAAGAGGCAGCCTCTGAAATGGATGTTCCAACCAGCTACACCCAGTCACTGCTTGCCATTCATAAAAGGAGGGTGAAGTTAAAGACAGGCTGTTGTGGACTGCAGATGTTCCACTTCTACTGGACTCTGTTAATCTTTTCTGTTGGTATTCCTGCAAATGTCCCAGCTGAAGGAGTCACTGACCAGCAAAGGCAGTGGCTGACCCAGTTGGGTGTTCATTTCTAGCCTCGGAGGTGCTTGGGCTGGGTTAAGCAGTTCCTAGAAATGGGAGGCAGCCTCAGGGGGATGCATACAGCGTGTGACAGCACTTGGAGTGGAAAGAAGACTCTCAGCTTCTGTTTGAGGAGAAAAGGCGAGTTTCCAGCTCTCCTGCAGAGTGAGTATGCTGGTCACTGAGCTTGGAAATGAGTTTGCACAAGACTGGAGTACACCGAGGCCGTTGCTTTCTCATCACCCTTCTGAGAGCAGCTTGATCTGAGACACAGGCAGTGCTAACTAGGTTATTAATTACAGGCATCCTGATGCTATATTATCTCCTTCCACTCCTTGTCCAAGTTTGGCCTTTACAGTGGGCAAGTGGGACAATTAGTGGCCAATGAAGCCCATGTGTGGCTAGTGAGAGGCCTGGAAGTGGATAAGGACGGCTGTGGCCGCCCTTACTCTGCTTGCACAACACGGGCCACAAAATTATGTCTTATGCAGCTGAACATCAGTTTTTAAGCACTGCTCTGCACCAGCAGGAATACACCTGCACGTACATGTACAATGTCCTGGACCTTTCCTGTGGGTGAATTCTCCTGCAGAAACCACACGGTCTCCTAGAGGCAGCAGGAGCCTGGCAGCAGCTTGCAGAGCCTGGCTGCTTCCCTTCTGTGGTTTAGGTAGGATGGACCCCGAGGCTCATCTGGCTAAAAACTGTAGGCTGGTTTCTGCACAAGGCCATCTCCGCTGGTAGCGAAGCCAAGTAGCCCGGTCTATTGGAAGCGTGTTTGAAGATCGATGCCAGATTCCCAAACTGGAGAGCATCAGCTTGCGACTCAAGTGGTGCTGACATTTGCAGGAAGGCTTTATGTTCCAAGCCATCAGATGCTAGCTAGCGTATGTAATTAACTTGGTATCATTTTGCTTCACAATGAAATATTCAAAAGAGACTTGATGTTTCTAATGTCTGGGTAGCAAGTGATGCTGTGTAGAGCAAGGCATACGCTTATTGTTCGAGAGCTTGGTTTCATGGCAACTCCTGTTTGTTACTATGGTACGCAGAAAGTCCCAAAGGATTTCACTGTCCATCACTTCTTAGGTCTTGTGAGTAATCCAGACATGAAACCCACTGACGTGCGCTAACAGTAGAGACAGAAAACAATATGAAAATACGTGAAACGCATCTCTAGTTATCCCAGGGGATAAATGTAAAGCTCTGTTTT
This sequence comes from Anser cygnoides, assembly GCF_040182565.1. Classification (NCBI taxonomy): domain Eukaryota; kingdom Metazoa; phylum Chordata; class Aves; order Anseriformes; family Anatidae; genus Anser; species Anser cygnoides. The sequence goes on from NC_089873.1 coordinate 201,109,968, forward strand.
GCATAGTAGTTTCTCCAGAGTTCGGTAACAAAGCTTGTGACCAGAGTAGGAGGAAAATGGAAACTGGAGGAGAAAAACAGAGATCTGTTTTTCCCCAGAGGAAATCTAAGAATAAGTTGGAGAAGTGATTAACAAAACAACAACAACAACAAAAAAAACCAGCCTTCCCCCAAAACACAGTTTGCAGAAGTTGCAATACCAAAGACTTTCTCCTGAATCAATAAGAGAGATGAAGATTTGACGAAAGGAACAGGTAACGTTTAGAAATCAGGCAGTCCTATTTGATTGAACAGACTGGAACAGGGTGTGGTGTATTTGCTCCATCCCTTTCCTATTTGCCTCCTCGCTGTGAAGTTCACTGACTGCTTCTGGTCTCTAAATACGTTCTGCAGACTTTCTAAGACTTGAACTTTGTCTCCTCTTTTGAGAATCACCCCAGCCACCCAAATTTCCCTTTTATGCTTTATCAACACTGACGGGAACTCTTTGCCTCGGAGGCCAGGTTGAATTTATGGAGTTTAAGATCAGAAGAAGCTGGCAAGGCGTGCACATGGGATGCTGAAGGAGCAACCCCAGCTGCCCATGGGTCCTTCACACTGGGCTTGTTCCTCTGGATGGCACCCAGGGAGGACCTCGTACAGACAGACAGACAGACGTACAGACCCGCTGGTTTGCTGGGGGGTTCCCAGCGCCACAGGATCGTTCTGCTAGTCTGGTCGCTTCCGTGGCTTTGGGTTGGTGGAGTTGTTCCGCATCGTACCCGAACCGATGAAACATCTCGCCAACCTAACCGACTGGATGAGATTCACAACAGGCAGCTTGCTGTTAGGAGAAGGGATGAAAGAAAGGATGAAAGCCCTTCTGCAGCTGCAGCTAGCGGATAGGTGGGGATTCTTGTTTTGGACGTGGGCATTTTAGTCTGGTTTTGCTTCTGTCGTCAGCCTGACGAACAGGGTTGAGTGATAACATCAGCAGGAAGAATCTCACTTTCAGTGAAAAACACTTTTTTTTTCTTTTTTTTTTTTTTTTAAGGCAGTCGTAAGACAACTTGTAACGTTGACCAAGATGACGCATCAAGAAGAAATCGTGCCCGTGGTGAGCTGCAAGCGCGATGCAGCTTTCCTTGTTGCGTGTGCTCACCACCTGCAGCAGCATGCTAACATCGGGTGTATATTGCGATAGAAAAAAAGAGAGAAAGGAAAGAGGCAGTTGCAGTCGCCCACTAATTTCTTCAAAAGTTTAATTCCCGGTATGCTGAGCGATGGGAAACCATCAGTTCCTATTCAGTTGAACCGAAAGTTAACTGCACAGCAGCAGTAACTGTTCCACCCCCAATTTGTGCTCAGATACAAGTGGCCCGCATGCAGCGGCGGCAGCGGGGACATGGCAAGGAGGAACAGAGCCAGCCGGCGGGCCCTCTCCCTCCCCCAGCCCAGGCAGTGAGTTACACAGCTGCAGGCAGTGTCGGGGGAGAGAAAAACTTCCCTGCGCCCTTGGGTTCGGGAATACAAGCACCTCCTAATGCTCCTTCTTTCAGGAAGGCTTCACATGGTGCGGTGTTTTTGTTAATCCTGCCTGAGAGATCCTTCTGCTTTTCTAAACCGGTGCGGTTGATGCTCCAGAGCAACTAGCTTATTAATGACTGCTTGTCTAAGACAGCGATTTGTCAGCAGGCTGATTAGCACTTAGGATGTGTGTGGTTTGTTTTTTTTTTTTCCCATAGAAAAATGACAGCTGTAATGAGAGCGACAGCACTGAGTCACGTTATGGTTTAGGCTATGTTCTGTAAATTAAGCAGCTCTTTCCCCACGTTCCTTCCTGTTAGAGTACCCTTTATTCCCATAAATACCAGGTGTGGATGATAAATGCTTAATGCTTTTCCTTATGACAGGCTGTGTGCTTGCCCTTCCTGGTTCTGCAGATTTGTGGGGAGCCACAGACCTTTGGTTGGGAGCCTGCTGCTCTTACAAGATGGGGCAGCTGGTGCTCTGTGTTGACGCAAGACTAATTCATATTATTTTCATTAAGTCTTTAGCTGTGTTATCTTGTTTGCCTGGGAGGATAAAATGTATGGTGCTGGGCTTTGTTTCCAGCTTAATACAGGGCAAGTTCAGTGCTCCTGGGTGAATGGACACACCACGACAAACTGCTGTAGTTTATCCTGGGGAAAGTGTTGCTGGACATCGAGGCCCTGGAGCGTGTCCAGAGCAGGGCTACGAAGCTGGTGAAGGGCCTGGAGCACAAGTCCTGTGAGGAGCGGCTGAGGGAACTGGGGGTGTTTGGTCTGGAGAAGAGGAGGCTCAGACCTCATTGCTCTCTACAATTAGCTAAAAGGAAGCTGTGGGCAGCTGGGGGTCGGCCTCTTCTCACAGGTAACTAGTGATAGGACTGGAGGGCATGGCCTCAAGTTGTGCCAGAGGAGGTTCAGGTTGGAAATGAGGAGACATTTCTTCTCAGAAAGAGCAGTCAGGCACTGGGACGGGTTGCCCAGGGAGGTGGTGGGGTCACCGTCCCTGGGGGTGTTCAAGGAGAGGTTGGACGTGGTGCTTAGGGACATGGTTTGGTGGGTGACATTGGTGCTAGGGGGACAGTTGGACCAGATGATCTTGGAGATCTTTTCCAAACTTAATGTTTCTATGATTCTATGATGAAGTGAACGAACATGCTGCAATTCAATTTCATCGAGAAAAGCTGAGTGAGTTGATGCCGGTTAGGGAAAAGCTTTACCAAGTGAAGCTGGATATAGTTTTAATAACTCTATTATATATATAGATTTTGCTCAGAAGACTTGCATTTTTCCCCCTTCTCTTGCAGTTTGTTGCACAGCCAGCCGTTTGAAGGAGACAGAATATTTCAGCCCCTTGCTTCGAGAGACCTTGGCCCATCTTCTGCAGCTCAACTCCCCTCACTCCTCCGCTTTGGCAACCAAAATATCCTCAGGGGAAAATGAGGCAGCTAAGAGGAAAGCCCAAAAAAGAGACCTCCAAAGACAAAAAGGAGAGGAAACAGGCGATGCAAGAGGCCCGGCAACAGATCACCACCGTAGTGCTTCCCACGCTGGCCGTCGTAGTACTGCTGATTGTGGTGTTTGTTTATGTAGCAACTCGTCCAAACACGACTGAATGATGCGGCGCTTCAGACTTTCTACCTTTGGGGTATTAATGCTTTTATCAAGAGCCAAAAGAAACTCTCTGCCACTCCTGATACTTTACAAAAGAACTTGCTGGTGTCTTCGGTCTTTTCTCTTGGTTAGGGTTCCACAGTTTCTCTTTAGGAATGTAACATAAAACGTATTAGTGAATGTGCCAGTACGTTTTATGGTCCAGTTCATGTGCCTTTCAGACTTTTAAAATGGTGTTTTTCTGAAATCTGTTTGAAGTTCTATATTGTAAAAGGAAATTCTGTTCTGCTATAAATTTGTAAAAAAATCAGCTTTCAGCTTTTATCACTGTTATGGAAAATGTTGCTCCCATGAGCTCTTGTCTGTCTATTTCAGAACTTCCAAAGAAGTACATTTCTTCTTTGTACTTAATGTCATATGAAATGCTTTGATTCAGAAAGGATATATTTATTTTTTTGAATAAAAGAGAGAAGTCTTACTTGGAATGTTATTTTGCAAAAAAAAAAAAATGTGGCTTAATTGTGAAAGCCTACACTGTGTAATAATTTTTTCATTAAACACTATAGTTCACTCAAAAAAAATCTTTTTTTTTTTTTTTCTTTCTTTGCAATGAGATGAGAATATGCAAAGTGAATACTTCAGGATCCACCAGATCCAGGAATATCAGAAAAGTTGGAAAAGCAGATTCTACCATTTCTGCCATTTATGGTGAAATCGCTAGTAACTACGTAAACACAGAGAGTTGTTTATATGAATGTTAAATATTTAAATCCATTAAGTGGCAATAAAAGGTGGTTTTGGATAAAGCCCTTGGTTATTTTTTCAATTTTTTTAATGTTTCATAAAGGAAGGAAAAGTGATGGTATAACTCTAATCTCTTTACTTAAGTGAGCCGCTGTCCTGTGAAATCCCCTTCTTCCCCTGACTTAAAGGGAGCTGCAAGCACTGTTTAGGCAGTTTTAGCCTCAGAAGTCAAACTATAAATTCTGATTAAAACGCTTGAGTAATTCTGCATTTTTCTACAGCCCTTTCTCGTCCAAATATTTTAAGGCACTCAGTAAGCATTAAGTTCCGAAAGACTTGGGAGGAAAGAATTTGAGAACTCTTGACTCTTGCTTAAATACAGACCAAGCAAGAAAGAAAACGATGCTACAACACGTGGAAGTGTAGCAGGACGTGCTCCTGAGCAGGCAAAGACCACGCTGATCTTTGCATCAGGTGCCACCTTCCAGCAGTCCCAGTGAGCTCGGTGGGACTGTTTGTACGTCTGCCTGCGAAAAACTCAGCTCTTGCTTCCAGCACTAACCCGGTGCCCTGTTCTGTGCAGGGTGCTATGGGTAGCCAAAGCTGTTTTGCAAAAAACCCTCAGCAAACGTAGGCAAGCAAATGCAGTTCCCTGCATTAGGCTCTGCCCAAAGGCAAACGTCCCTGAAGTGGGGTGAGTCTGTGACCAGGTACAAACCAACCCAGTTCCGGAGGGGACGCATGGCCAGTGAGTTATGCTGGGATGGCCACTGCTGTTAATAGTGCCTAGAATTAAACTGGCTCTGCGGACCAGGTTGTTTTTGAGATACAGAATCTGCTTAAAGCTAAAGGGAAGAGTTTGGATTAATTGTTAGGATTTGTTTTGTTTTGTTTTCCACCCAGCTGGCAGCGTAGTTGGGATACCCGCACAGTAAGTGACACAGACAAGATGGTCACCCAGCCGCACGCTGCTGCGCTGAAAATGTTCTGTGGTTTTGTACTGAGAGCTGCTTCCTCCAGTTGGAGAGATCCAAAGTGATCAATCTGTAAAAGTCATTGCTCAGTCTGGGTTGTCTCCCAGTTGTTTCTGTTCTCCCAAAACCATTCACCAAACCACCATTCACCAAACCCTTCTCCCATTCACCAAGTGCCTTTTGTCCTATTTTCATTTTATCCTTATGTACGGCTGCAATGGAGACGTGAGAGTTTGCCTGGTTTTGAAAGGAGGCGTTCAGCTGGACTAAAACGTGTGTCCGAGGAAGTCGACAAAATTGTGTGTACGTCAAATACGCGTGTTCTGCAGGGTGCTTGGCTTCTTGGGCATCGTGAATGGAGGCCAAGTTTCCTCTGACCTCTTCCATAGATTCCTTTTCCTCACCTTCTCCTTCCCTAGATTCCTCACCAACATTTTCCTTTCCCTCCTTGCCCCATGACGCTCTTTCTGTAGGCTTTACCCAAGTTCCTTGTGAATTCCCCATCTCAGGAGCAGGTTTAGTTCAGTCAGTTCCACCTGTAGGGCTTTTTATTTTATTTTATTTTATTTATTTTATTTTATTTTATTTTATTTTATTTCATTTCATTTCATTTAATTTCATTTATTTCATTTATTTTCATTTATTTTCATTTATTTTCATTTTATTTTATTTATCAGCCCAAGCAGTAATTTCATAGATTTGCAAAGCTTTCCTTGAAGCTGTTCAGAGTCATTATGGTTTTTTATCCCCCCTTCATTTTCTGCAAGAGTTGAGTCTGTGACACGTAAGAGCAATTAACCAGCTGATAACAACAAAATAGGTAAAAGGTCAGTAGGACTTGATAATATTTAAGATTACTTCTCTAATTAGATGTTTAATTTCTGCTTTTCTTATGCTTTTCCTTTGTCTCTTGTCATCCACAACTTCTTCGGGTCACAGTAATCATCTTCTCAGAGCCAAATGTTTATTAGTACGAACCTAGAGCTTAATGCTGATAAGAGACTCTGTGCTTCAGTCCCCTGAAATGTGCAATTTTGCTGAGTACTAATTGAGAGGAACAGCGTTGCATATTCTGAACTGTTCATTATGCAGGAGTTAGAATTGGTTTCACAGTTTGAATCTTAAAAAAAAAAAATATATATATATATAATTTTTTTTTCTCTAGTAAATAATGAAGTTGGATTCTGACATTTTCTACCCTGTTCCCTTTTGCTAGCATAGGAGAATGCACATTTGGAAAAGTGGTATGAAGCCTCTGTGGACAGAAACTGTCAAAAATCACTGGGAAGTAATCAGGAAGTAAATTAATGGCAGTTGCCCAAATGTCAACTCTTGTGAACTTCTCTGCTTAAGGTGTAACCGTGTCTGGTTTTTAACTGTATGTATTACTCCAAGTGTCAGTTGTCTTCAGAAGTGTTTTAGAAATAGAGTTTCCAACCGTTTCCCAGCATACAGTAGCTTGTGGGCAAACTTGAATGATTTATTACAAGCATTTTACCAGAAAACTCATGCTGAGATGCTTCTTCAGCAGTGGCTTATGATAAGTTTTCCACGAGTGCTCATTTTCAGGTGAAGTCATTATAAACCTGCCATTGCCTTCTGATAAATCAAGTTATGGAAGCAATTTATTAAGACCAGTTTTTCAAAGCATAAATCGTCTGAGTCAAACAGAGATCAAGGTTTGAATGGAGATTTATGCATGTCTGCAAAATGCTGGGAAAATAAGGGAATTGTGTCAAACGTTCCCACCATGGGTGAAGGGCCGGCTGTGTTACAAATGGGCCCGAGTCCCCAAAAGCGAGTGACAGAAGCCAGCGACGCTGCCTGTGCTCTGAAGGAAGATCTACATCTGTTTTCAGAACTTAGAGAAATTGACGATCGGTCTTCTGTTTCCATCAAACTTCAAGAAAATATTTGCTTATTCAAATGCCCGTGGTCAGAAACCAGCACTCTTCAATACAGCAGGGAAATACGGCGCACTGTCCTTCTTCCAGAACATGTCCGCTGCGTGCCCAGCCGGTACGGGTACAGACTCAAATGCCCCCTTGGAGCTGGCGGAGGTGAAGCAGGGCCCGCACTTCCAATCTGAGTTCTGGAGAAGCATCTTGAAAAAGTTCCTTACTGGGAGAGCTCTGGGTGTGCGATCCCAGTTTACACGGCGGCACCAAACCACCCGGGGTCCGGCCATCCACTGCCCAGCTGCGTGTCGGCATCGCCGCTATGGGTCCAGGTTTTGCTGATCCTGTCTTCTGTGCACCACCTTTATTTGTACACGGTGGAAAAGTTTCAAGTAAAAAATTCTTGTTTTGGTACTTAGGTGGAATACCAAGGACCCAGGACTTCTGTAGAAGTTGTTGCTCCTTTTGTATTGTACAAGCAGCCATGCCAAGCCTGTAAGTAAATTCATAGAATCACAGCATGGTTTGGGTTGGACTGGACCTTTAAGATCATCTAACTCCACTCCTCTGCCATGGGCAGGGACACCTCCCACCAGCCCAGGTTGCCCAAAGCCCCATCCAGCCTGGCCTTGAACACCTCCAGGGATGGGGCATCCACAGCTTCTCTGGGCAGCCTGGGCCAGGGCCTCACCACCCTCTGAGGGAAGCATTTCCTCCTTATATCTAATCTAAATCTCCCCTCTTTTAGTTTAAAGCCATTCCCCCCATGTCCTATCACCGCACCCCCTGACAAAGAGTCCCTCCCCAGCTTTCCTGTAGCCCCCTTCAGGTACTGGCAGGCCGCTGTAAGGTCTCCCCGGAGCCTTCTCTTCTCCAGGCTGAACAACCCCAACTCCCTCAGCCTGTCTTCACAGGAGAGGTGCTCCAGCCCCTTTATCATCCTCATGGTCTCCTCTGGACTTGCTCTAATACTTCCATGTCCTTCTCATGCTGGGTTCCCTAGGGCTGAACACAGTAAATTCTACATCTGTTGCAGGAAATTCAGAGACAGGATGGTTTAGGACTGTTTTTTGCACAAACACTGGTTCTCATAAGATAAGCGGGTAAACACGTTTTTGATAAATCTGTTTTAAGGCCCCTAGCATTGTGGCTAGGAGTAGATAATAGGAACAAACTGATGGGTTTGTTGGTTTAGGAAGTGAGTCTGGAGCACCACGTGTCAGTGTCTAGGGGTGTTGCTCAACCCACTAATGGAATTTAGATGTGGTACATTAAATTACAGCCTATTTCTCGATTTGAGGGTGTCCATGTGATCAAACAGTACCTCAGACACAGTGATTAAATAACTGAGATCTGAACTCTACAGTGAGGAAAAGCCAACACTACTCTCCCACATCACCTTGGCCAATTCAAATGAGCTCCACCAGGAGCAAGCTTTAACTTAGCACTTTCCAAGCAGCCCGCTTTCTGGGAAGAGCTTTGCTAGCACAAGACAGCTGACAGGAAATCTAGTGATTAGCTGTTTTGCATGGAAAGACATGAAAAAGGTTGTGGAGGTCTCCCAAACCCACCTGGATGCCATCCTGTGCAACGTGCTCTAGGTGATCCTGCTCGGCAGGGGTTGGACAGGGGGATCCCCAGAGGTCCCTTCCAACCTCGGCCATGCTGTGATTCTGTGAGAACAAGTGATTGTAATGACGGAATTGGCTGCTGGAGGTCGTAAAGCTGCATGGGAACATGATCCCATGATCCGTATCGTAGGGGCTCAGGTCCTTCCTCTGGGGGCCACGGGCGGACGCAGCAGGACTGACTCCTGAATGGAGCGCGGCACAAACCGGGGCTGCCGCATCCAAAACACTTCGGTGACTGCCGTGACATACCCCGGACGTAGCTCCGCCGGGGCTCATCTCATCTGACAGTCTCTGTTTATGGCTTCTTCCTCCCTCCCACCGCTGTTTGGTCTCGCTGTGAATGACCGCGTGGTGGAGGGCTCGATTCTGTGCCCTGCTGCACCGCCGCTAAAGCAGCAGCGAGAAGGGGATTTAGGCCCTCTTGGGGTCTCTGACCACAGCAGAAATTTATCTTCCTTTCACTGGATAAGTTTAAGCCATTGCTTAAGTCTACACATTGGAAAAATGAGAAAACCGTGCCTGTGATTTTTCACGTTTGCCCATTTTTGTGCTGATTTGGCAGCGTTTTGTCGCTGCTGTTTGCATCCCTCGCTGCATTGCTCAGCGTGCCCACGGTCTCCGTGCTGCTCCTCCCTTCCTAAATTTCCCACACAGAAAAGAAGAGAGTAAGAAATGAAGTAGGAAGGAAATGTACTAAATAACCAACTTTCACCTGAGTCACTTTTACATGTTTCTCTTCGCTGCCATTCCACTGACAGCCCCATCAGCACAAGTTTTGGGAAGCAAATTGGGCAGCAGTGGCCTGGCAGCTCATCTCCCACCAACTATTCTGAAATTATATCTTCCCGAAACATGTTGGCAACTGTGTGTACGTGACCTCTGGTTTTGCTTCAGCAACAAAAGGCTGGTGGCAGTTTGAACCATTGTGCTCTTTATTTAAAACAAGCCTTTCAAGCGGGAGCCAAAAAAATGCTTTTTGGTGAAGCTTTGAAAAATTATAAAAGAGGTCCAGCAGCTTGCAAGAATTTTCCATTGCCAGCTATTCACAAAGTAGAAACCTTCTCCATCTTTTGACTAATCCGTAGCCCCAGAACACTGCACCTTGTCCTGTCAACTGAACTTACAATTAATAATTCATTTCTTTTTCATTTTTATGGGTACTTTCAGGCGTTTATAAGCCTTGGAGCTGTATGACGATTTTTTTTTTTTTGACACTACATCTTTAGTCCCTGTTTGCAGGTATATCATTTCTCAGTCTTTATTGTTTCTACCGTCCATCATTCTTTAACATATTCTTTAACATAGGCTGTACAAACGTAGCTGCTAGCTTAGCAACTTCTGCAGATTTGGGCCAGCGAAGGGGAAGGTGGTAGGAGCAGGTGGTACGAGCCAGCCCTGTGACCCGTGCTGACTCTGCACGTTTTTGGTGGAACACGCTCCATGCAGCAAGGACCGGGAAACAAGGCGGCTGCTCGGGCACACGTGCTTTGGGGTTTCGGTGCTTCTCACGTGGAGTTTATTATACGGCATTACACAAAAGCCAGGCTGAAACTGCCTCTGTTATTTCATTAGCCAAAGTCAGGAGCTTGGGCAGGTCTTGAAAAGCTTTAGAAAAAAAAACTTATTCATTTTTTGATAATTCCAATCATTCGTTCTACATAATCACACAGCCCTGTATCACGAGAGGGATCCTTGGGTAGTTAACTGGACTCAGACACATTTCTTTGAAGCTCTGGGGCATACTGACTTCTTGCTTGTTTAAGTCTTCAGCAGCAAAAGAATCCGGCTAACTGGCTAATATCATTTTTTTTCTTCTTCTGCCCTTCTGAAAGATAACATTTTGCTGTCTTTTTGCTGCTGCAAATCTTTCTGATCTTAAAATTAAGCTTTATTTACAGAGGTTCCTAAATTTCCTCATTAGTCCTTTTAAAACACCCAGATGCCTCTCTCCTTAGACTGAGGACACATATATATTTAGTTTGTTCAGATGTCCTTTCATCATCTTTTTATTCAGCCTTTATTCCTCCAGCTGAGTCTAGCAATTTCCCTGAATTTTCCTGTAAAGGATCTTTGATGTCCTCATTTTCATTGCTCATTTTATTGCAAACTGAGCCAAACTGGTATTTAAAATCTTGGTATTTTGTGTAAGTGTGATGTAGTATATTTTGTCATAATGGAAATATAACTTCCAAAGACAATTTACATTTTTGCTGTGGTCTTGAATATTAATGAGACTTCTTTTACTCACACACTGGAGCTGTTTGACAGTCTGGCATTATTTTCATCTAGATTTTTCCAGGAAGTTGGCAACAGTACATGCTGGAAAGCAGCACTTCAGCATCTCTTTCACTGAAATTGGTGGTTCATCAACACTGTCTGTAATTTGTTTTGCTTACACAGCAACAGAATCCAGTTTGAATTGCAAATAAAAGGAATCTCAATATTATGCAGTTTTTCAGCAAAGAATCACAGAACCACAGCATGGTTTGGGCTGGAAGGGACCTTAAAGCCCACCCAGTTCCACCCCCCTGCCATGGGCAGGGACACCTCCCACCACACCAGGTTGCTCAAAGCCCCATCCAGCCTGGCCTTGAGCACCTCCAGGGATGGGGCATCCACAGCTTCTCTGGGCAGCCTGTGCCAGGGCCTCACCACCCTCTGAGGGAAGAATTTCTTTGGAAATCTCACAACAGCAGAGCAGAGGGGGACAATCCCCTCCCTCACCCTGCTGGCCATGTTGCTTTTGATGGAGCCCAGGGTACGTTTGGCTTTCTGGGCCACAAGCACACATTACCAGCTCATGCCGAGCTTCTCATCCACCAACATGCCCAGGTCCTTCTCCTCAGGGCTGCTCTCAGTAAAGCGTATAGAGCTGAACTAACTCTGTTCAGTTTTACAATGTTTTCCTATGTTGCAGAAAAATATAAAGAATTTAGGCCCTTTCCTAAGACTCATCACAAGTTTTCTGAAGTAAGTTTTTTTCTCTATTCCAATGTAGTTAAACAATGTGCCAACGTACTATTAAAAGAGGTGCTTTTGAAGATGGGATTTAAAAATCATAAGTATTAATGTAAAGCATAGAAAGCACCCAAGATCACTGTCCCAAGCGAAGTCTATGGGTCTGGCAAAAGGAGTAATAGGGATGGCTTCAAAGTATGTTTGTGCTTTGTCTGCTTGTGTTCCTCCCACAGAATGGCATGGCTTACACCATAAAAAATGAAAAGCTCAGATTTCTCATTTCAAGCGTCCCAAGGGCTATAGAATAGCCAAGAATAACCAGAGCAAAGATTAGCTCTTTATGCTAGGAGCTATCACATGGCTAAAGGCCCCTATTATTCTTCTTCTGTGCGATCTAGAGAATTTCTCTTGGCTGATTATATTTTCGAGGGAATGATTCCACTTATTAGCCCTTTGTACATCACAGAATTGAAAGTGTCTTCATTTACAGTGCTGCAACGGGGTCTCAATTTAACTATGTGAAGCTAACCTGTGTATTTTGTAATATGTCTAGAGTACAACGTTTTGTAGCGTAGTCCAGTTGCAATATACCCAAATCTGCAGGATAATGATTATCTTATTGAAGCCTTCATGTTAAAATACTTGCAATTCGTGATGTGCCTAAAGACATTAAGAAGATAGGTGCAGATTTTAGTTCTAAGAAATTCTGGAGCGGTTACGCGTGGTTTTATTTTTTTGATTGTGTGACTGGCTTAAGTATGCCTGCTTTGTTGTAGCATGGCATATTTCTTTAGAGTGTTTTCAGAATGTCTCTGCAGTTCTTCAAGGTGTGAATTTAAACGTTCTTCAAACTCTTTTGTGTGTTTCTCTTCCTCTTGAAGGAACTTTTCTGTTGTTGCAAGGACGGACATCTCAGGAGAAGACTAAGAAACACACAGAAAGAAATAGTAAAAAACAGAAAGTTCAACAACGTGCTTGCATAATCAGTTTTTAAACTTAAACACATCTTAACACAGAGCAGCTAATAACCCTTTAATGCTTTATACATCTCCAAGAAAATATGACTTCAGGCATACGTTTTTAAATACACTCAGGCAGCTAAATAACATAATGTGAACATGATGTTTAAACACCTCTGACATTCACAGCACTGGGATGTAGATTTGCCATTAAAAATATAAATATCCTGTTAGACAGAATTAAGCTGCCTCAGAACCTCTTAAATCTTTGGATCAGCTAAAGGTCATGTTAGTCATTTGTGTAATTTAGACCAGGACAGAGGACAATAACCTGTTCTTTGGAACTACAGAATATAACTAGTGTTGGGTACTGCTGATTGCCTCCTGTAATTTTCTCCCTCTGCCTCTCTTCCATCTCATGAAATGCTTTCTTAGGAAAGGAAGAAAAACTGTACTGAGTTCAGCACTGTCTACTTCAAGTCCTGATATTCCGGAGAATGTACTAAACTTTATTCACTGCAAGTAGTTCACTGAAAAATTTTATTTCCATTTAATGAACATTTAATAGACAGAGACATAAAACATACGAAAATCAGTCTTAAAATGGTTGTCATGGGACTCAGAGTTGTATAAAGCAAAGGACATGAATAAATCTTTGCTGGAATGAGTTCTAAAACTGTAAGCAGCATTCTTTGTTAATTCCTTTTGCTAATATTTAAGATCCATTCATTGGAATGTCTGTCAAAAAAAAAAAGAAAAAAAACCCTTTTCTCTGTCTAAAGACAATTTGCTTGTTTAAATATATTCAATGTTTATTTGTAAAGATAAATATGATTCTATGACATGAATTTTTAACAGTGAACTGAGAAAAAACTTCATACAGGATCTGTAAAATATTAAGAGAAAGATATTTTTCTGTCTTTATGTGACCATATATTGAGTAAGAATATTAGAAATCATTATCTTAACTAAACCATGCGTTGAAATATTTTTAATAACCGTTAGAATTGTTAGTGTAGAATCTCTAATTTTGCTTTTCCTAGAATATAAAAAGGAGACTGCCGGTACATCAAATAGGAAGGGCCTCAAATAATTTAAATATCTAAATGGCTTGTAGAAAATGCCAATTCTATTAAACCTGTAAATGTTTATTCTAGGATCCATTATATCAGAAGGGGGTATTCCCTATTTCCACAGCAACTACAGGCAGATTCGGTTTTTGCTTCTGCCTGCTTTAAAACTGCCCTTAACAGCTTTTCAGGCCAGAAGATATTAACTAGAAAATATAGAAATGCTGTAAAGCACTATTCTATTCAAATGGTTTGCAGCAGACCTTGAGATGAAATTTAGGGATTTCCCATAGGAAATCCCCTTACTTTTCACAGTACAGCAAGAAATAAATTCTGGATGTAATACCACCCTTCTAGGCTGAGCCAGGCTTTCTGGACATACGGGGTTCCTAAAGTGAAATTCACAGATAAAGCAGAATTTTCCTTTATTCAGTGCCTCAAAAGTAAGTGTTTTAATGGGGCAGGGAAGAAAGCGACTTAATTTGCCAGGTAGGAATACGGAACCTAAAGGTATTGGTTTACCGTTTCCCACAACACTCTTGCACTAGCAGGGATATTCCAATGTTTGAGAAACTCTGGAGGGAAATCACCCACCTTTTGTTTTTCCCTGGAAACACGTGCATGACTCCCCACCCATAAATCACCATTGTTTTCACAGAAAGAGATTTTCCTGAGATTTTGAATGCTATGGCTACATGCAAATTTTTCCTCCCCTCTCATGGGCTAGGTCACATAAACATTTTCTTGTGATGTTTGGATTCAGCGATAGAGTTGGCGGTACTACTTTGAAGTGTTTTAAGATAGCTTTGCATTATGAAGAAGACACTGTACGTGGAGGCTTTATTTAAAGCAACACCATGTTTCACTTACTCTAAAATCACTGAGTAAATACTGAGCAAATAAAACACTTCCAGAGAGAAGCAAAGGAAACCAGGCAGATGTGCCAGTCTTCAGAAATATTACATCAAGTTACAAGAGGTTCTCAGAGATTCATTACAACAGTGTTTACAATTGCTGACTTGTCAGTAGAAACATACCAGCCTCGCGATGAAGCTATCTTCCTAAAATGCTACTGTCCTTTGCTTCAATTGGTACTTACTTCGATGTGTTTTTCTTGAAATACAGTGTGAACCCCAAATGAGACATTTCTGAATTTCCTCAGAGGAGAGAAGAATGTTTACCACTTGGAACAAGCAGATCGTGGCTCCTTACAGCTTCTTACCCTGAGGGTCAGACATCACTGACTATCATTTTAGATAGGTCCCTAATGCACTGTGTTTATGCACTTTGAGAGAAGGTTGTATCTAAACAGGTCTAAAAGGCAAAATTTCTTGTTAGCAAGTAAGCTTTGTTTTCCCAGCCTCTGGTCTGTTCTTTCACTATGTCCTATATTATCTTCACTTTCTGCGCCTGAGGAAGAAAAACTATAAAGAAACTGCTTTAATCCCTGTCTCAGATGAGACTCATGGTCCCTAGTTTTGAATTTGTTTTCTTCAGATAACACTTCCTTTATATCCTTCAGTTTTCTAACTGGAGCTGCGCAGAAATGGGTTCATTGGTAAGCTTTCAGCCTAACTGGTCGGGTAGTGAGGCAACAAGGACTCTGCTTTTTCATTACTACAGTGTCAGCTCCCCCCATGTTTCCTTGGTGTACACCAATAATGGGAGCCACCCTTTTGCCTCATCATTTGCTGGAAATGAAGGAGGGCACCTGATATACAGATGCATATCTCCACATGTGACATATGTCAAATATGCCTTTTCCTTAAACAGGAACTGCTCAAAATGCTTATGAGTTATGAAACTGGATTGGTGGGCAGAAGCACTCCGGGAAGCCAGGTCTGTTCTCTCTCACAGAGTGCCTAGTTAACTTTACTAGTGTTAATCTCTGTCTTGCCCCATGAATTGTCCCAACATTCCTGGATGCACATTTAGCAGCGCAGCAAGAAAACATTGACATTCAGGATAGTGCAATGTTTAGTGGTCAAATCGTGCTCCCAAGAGCATTAAAGTCTTCTCATGTTTAGCCCTTCTACTTCTCAGGAAAGTTCTTGTCACACCAAGACGACGAATTGATCTGGCTAATTTCAATTTTCTGGGGGCAGTTTCCTCTAACCCTGCACTGCAATACATCTTAGGCAGCAGGTACAGATGACTGTCTTCTCAGAAGAATGTGCTTCTGCTTGTATATGAAAATTGAAATTCCTGGGATAACTTCAAGCCACATAGGAATGCATTTGGAAGACCTAAATACCTTAGTAAGTAGGTAACAGTATTACTTCAAAGGCATGGACCACAGTGTTCCTCAGGGTAGGATCAAGACTGTCAGAATCATTCCTAATAACGTCCAGTGCTAGAATTTCCACAACGATCCATTGTAATTTATTTATTCATTTAGTCATTTCCCATCCTTAAAGTTAGAAAGTTTCCTAATGCCTAACTAAATTTTCCTTGCTACAGCCTAAGTCTTTCTTGTCCTACTAAGTTTTGAAAGCAAGAACACGTGATGTATGTCCATCATCTGAAGGGAAACATGACAAAGTATTTCTGACTAAAAGTCACAAATGAAGATCCAGGTTGGGAAGCACAATGAACATAACTGCTTGCTCCAGCTAATATAGAGAAATTATATAGAAATAGACAATTCTGAACCTGCCAATAATCTTCTTGAATAAATATATATGTATATAATCGATTTGATTTTGTTGATCTTCTGAACTCCTACTTGCTTTGATCCCTCTCATTTGGACTTAGACTATGCATTAGAAACATCCCTTGCTTTATAGTTTCATTCTGTACTTTGCCCACACACCAGCTGGAAATGTTTTCCTTTCAATCTAGTCAACTGTCTTGGCATCGACCCTGTCCTGAGTGCCAGCTGGGAAATAGTTTCCCTGCAGCTTGCAAAACTGTCTCAGAATGGGCATTTTCCCTGGGCTGGCTGGAAATAGAAGCTTTGTGCCCTGCTATCTCTGTCTGACACTTCTGACAGAAGAGAGGATGAGAACTGCTGTTTACCAGACTTTTCCTGAAATAGTCCAAACAGTTCTTTTTGCTACTAGCAGTACAAAGAGGAAAACTTCCAAGCCAATGAGAAACCAAAAGCCAATTACTTAAAATTCCTATGCGGTGTAAAAATGGAAATGAGGTCATACACCCAGGACTAGCTGGTTCACTCTGACTACTGGGACACAGCTGCTGGGAGCACAGGCAGTGAAGGGCTGCACTGCAACTCCCGCTTCCCAGGCAGGTAATCAGCATGTCGCTGCTCACCGGCCGGGAGCTTCTGGAGCATCTTCCAGCAGCTACATCTCTGATAGGAAAGGATGTGTGCACATTTATGAAGTGAACAAAAGAACTGGGGCACGACCAATGCAACCTGCCTGAAGATGGCTGTTGCTGTCACAATGCCTCTTCTGTCCTAATTAACGTGCCATGTGGCAAGAACATTGCCTACTGGTTCTCCCCATTAAAAGCTGAATTAGTCTTCCCTTTCTTCTCTCAACAGGACTCAGGCACAAACAGTTTGGGATCTCCTGGGTATGAAGATGCATATATCACTGTTGGACAGAGAGATGGCCACAGTCCATTCCTTACTAATCTGTAAATTCTATTAAAAGTAGGTGTGGTTGTGTGGTTTGAGGTCTGGAAAATGAGTGCTAAATCTTCTAGTGGAAAAAAAAATAGGGGCCTGTAGTGGATGCCTAAGGATGGAAAAAAGATACTAAGGAAGAGTGTAAAGCTCAAATTTAAAGAGAACTGAAGTCGAAGAATTCTGGAAAGTTTTTCCTAAGAAGTTGCCAGAGCCAAAGTGGGATTTATCCCACTTGTCAATGGAGGTTGGTAATCTGCACCCTATGAAGACTGAAAGAAAGAATGCTGCACTATTACTCTTTCATTTCAAGAAAAATAAGGATTACAGCAGTTATCATTTCTGTTCCTTTTCAAATACAATAGCTAACACACAGAAAATAGTTGCTGCAATTCCTCTAATTTCATCCATCAATCAAATGCTGTGGAAACCGGATTTGTCTAACAGCACTTAAAGCATAAGTTTGCAGGTATTATGGAAAGACATTTAAAGCAGTGCCCCTACAGAAGGCAACATGAAGCAGAGTGCCCCAATATAGAAGGCAATGAGCTAAAATGTAGAAGTCTCTCCCGCAGTCGCCTAATGGCAGGTAATTATCACCATCGTTACTAGTACAGAGATATGGCCCAGTAGGGGATGTTTAATCTTCAGAAAAACTGTGGTTATGTTAGGATAAGGTATTTACAGTTTTGCTGGGCTAGCACTGAATAAATAACAGTGACAACAGGAATAATCTGATTTTTGGTTCCTTCAGGATTGCATTTGGTCCACAGATGGATGTGGACCACTAAAAGAAGCTTTGAAAATATCTACGTTATAGAAAAACAGTTACTTACTGATAATTTGATTTCTTCTGCATCATAAGCATGGCTTAGTAAACCGCCTGTTGTGCCTTTTTCAGAAAACAGCCCGCCAAAGCACAAAGGATACCCCACTGGTGGTGATGGAGATTTATCATCCAGTTCCTTTTCGTGACCTCTGTCAAGTTTATAAGATAAAGCGATACCATTTTTTGAGCCAGTAATATTGCCTTGGCCATATAAAGTGGGGCTACGGTTTCTGTGGCATCCACTGGCTGTGAGCAGAGCAGTCTGTTGAGCTTTCATGTGCCATTCATCTTCATTTTGGAAAGTTCTAAAATAGCAATAAAAATATAAAATCAAAATATGAAAACCAGTTAAAACCCCAAGCTGTCAGAGCAAAGCCATGCTTTTTGTTCATTTGTGCGATTTTGATTACTCAACTGTTCAAACTGCTTCCTGCACCCAGGTATGGACATAAGATTATGCATTACCAAGCTGCAGCAAAAACACTTTCCACCTAACTTATTGTGATTGTCTGAGTGTGCATTATTTGTCTGCTTCAGCTGTACCTTAAATCACACTGATTTAAACTCTCCCATCGGCACTTAAGTTGAGTAAGCTTGCCATATAATTTTGCAGGATAGGATCTAAACCACAAACTTGCTTCAGTATGATGGGAAATAGATAGAACTAAGCCACACAAATACTAGAAATAAAATGTCGAATTATAAGAGAGCTGAGATTATTTGTCGTCTGGATAATTAGTCAGTTTTGATCTAATATAACTTTAAAGAACTATATTTGAATAGCTAGAAATTAGAATAAATGTTTAAATCAGTTAAATAAAAGAATAGTACAAGAAACTTTGATCCTAAATCTTTGCTGCAACACTAATTTTGCTACTGATTTAATGATAACCCACTGGAAATTAATAAAAGAAGATACACTGGAAATTAATAAGGGAAATGATGAAATCTTTAAAATACTTTTTTTTTTAATTACACAAGAACATGCTTTTGTAACAATAAGGAAAATCTTCAAGTTTATTGAATTTTTAAGTATTATGATGTTCCATAACTCTTGAATCCCGCTTATAGTGATCAGAATGGATGTATGAGCATATATTTGCATTCATTTGTAGCTCTGTGAAGCAAAAAACTTTTATGGTTAACTGTAACTTAAAAAAAAAAAAAGGAAACTCCTTGCTTCCCATTTGAAATTTCTTCTTCTGACAGTTAACCAAATAACTCTGAAATTACATAGATTAAAGAGCAGAAAATTTTGAGACTTGCTTGCCCAGATGTCTGCTGAATTAGACTAATTTTCAATTGGATCTTTACTTGTTTTATATACCAAAACATGAAAAAAAGACAATTCAATTATTTCAGATTTTATTACATTTCTGTGACAACATTTCTGGCTATAGTAGAAATTGCCACTGTAGGGAGGCCTGTGCTTATGATGAAATAGAAATTTCACTCTTGGGAGGTAACTACCATACTTGAACATGATAGATGTTTGAAAAGATGCTATCATTGAAAAGATCCTAAAACGCTTTGCTAATCTGAAATGCAGCTATAAAAGCTTTTAAAGATCAAGTTCTCTGCCACTAAAATGTGATTACTATTGTATCTAAGACTATGCAGTGCTACTCAGATCCAAGGAAAACAGATTTTATTTTTAATAAAAAAGGAAGAATTTGCCAAGCACGGGGAAAGGGCAGTGCTGTCTGCAGAAAGATCACACCATCATTTTCTAATGCTGGTTTAAATATTTAGTGCTGGGAGAAGGTAGCTGTGCAGCCTTAATGGCTCCTGCTTGTACATAAGCACACCGGGGCTGAAACGTGAGACTGAGTCCTCTATAAATGGGCTGTGCAGGACAACCCAGAAACCTGATGAAGAACATATTTTCTCTGATTATAAAGTAGTAGTGATTGTTACTCCGAATGCTACAAGAAAGCAAATTATAAGCATGATGCTATAATATTATTATTACTATGATATTGCTGATATGCATTCAAAGACAAAACTCCCTGAAAATATTTACCAAACCTTCCGGTTCTCTACATGACCTAAAATGTTTATCTTTTGGGGGGCAGAATTTTCTCTTTTCTTTCATGCTTTTCATTAAAATAAATATACTCTGTCCTTCTAGGCATAGAAGAATGCATTTTATTTTTTTTTCTCCTATTTTAAATCTATTCTGCCTATTGTTTGTATGAAGGGCACAGTGAAAAAACTGACACCTTTGAAGATAGATGGTAACGAATTACAAAATCAGACTTTTTTTTTTTTCATTTTGTGTTCTGACCTTTTTGGAATTAATTTCCTCTGAAAACCCCTAGTAAAGTCTGTGTGATCTGTGTTCATTTTCTTCCACAGAACTGGTTCTATATGTATTTAATAACAGTTATTACTCTTATTTTATAGCTTACCTCACTAAGACCAGAATTTTCAGACTTGGGTGCCTACAGTTATGGTAGCTTTCACATAGTAAAAAGACATACCCCCCCCGAAAAGAACACCACCAAAACCTGATTTTTTAAAGGCTCTACTTCCTATTGTATTCCATAAAATTGCTGGGGCTGTTTACTATCTTGGAAAAACATACCACCTACACTTAGGTGTTTCGATATAGATGCTATGCCTTCACTCAAGACAAATTTCACAGCTGGGGCTTAAATTTCTGCTAGTTCGATCCAAAATAAAATCTAAAAACAGAGTTCTAAGTTGAATACAAATGTAAAGGTAGGCAAATATCTGCAAATTTGTGAAAAAAATGACCATTTGTTAATACTGGCAATGCAAATTCACTGTAATTGCAGTTGAATAACTTATGCTTTTATTGGGGTTATAGAGCATTTAACATATACACATACTTCACAAAAATAATGTCACTGTTGGCATGGAGACATATGGGACAAGAATGAAAGAACAATGTCCTCACAAGGGGAATTTTAGAGAGAATAGATTTTTCCATACTCAGATATATATAAAATCAGCTAGGTCCCCATGAGATCAGCGACTTCCGTGGTGCAAAACAAACTCCTTACGCAGCTCGTGCTGCTTGACATACCTATTCCTGAGGACAGGAACAACAGATCTTTAAAGACCAGGATGTCTGCGGGATTAGTGTTGTTGCTTTTACCTTGCAAGAATAACTGGTAACTGGATTTTAAAATACTGCTAGTAAGTATTTTCCTGAAGAGATAGTTTTTGCAGCTTCCAATTTATCTGCTGCAATAACTGATACGGTGGTGAGTACGACTAAGAATGCAGGACTTCCAAAGGGTAGCGAAGACTTCTTTATGACAGATATGCCACTGTCAACACATCCTTTAAGAGATTCCCAGCTACCTCAGAAGGCATTCAGTCCTAGCCTTTACCCCTCACTTTTTCCACATGATAAAAGTGCACTTGGGCTTGGCCAGTTATCTAATTTGTGTATGTGTTTATGGTAACTTTGTATGGGAACTCACGTGCATGTTTTAATTTCTGAATAGGCCAAGCACACTGGCTTCATCAAAGAAAATCCTCCTCAATCAGGCCAAAATTCAAATCAACTGTATGTGTACTAAGTATGAACAAGGGATTAAAACTTTGGGGGTAGAGAATGCTTATTTTAATATTAATAAAATCAATGATCATATACGAGAACAGTAATTAATTAAAAGTGGTTATAGGTAGGATGTGGCTTCAGTCTTTTTTTAGCACAAAGATGCTACTTCTCCATGTGCTACTTTGTGATATTTAGAACTTCACTGCACACCTAAAGAAAGAAGAAATACCTCTTTCTAAATCACCAGTCTAACTTCCTGCAATTTTCTGTATTTTCTCTAGAGGTCTCCTATCTGTCTGTGCCCAAGCCTAGGGTTCTAGTAGCGATCATGAGAGAAGAATATTACGGGGTACACTCAAAGACACTTTTGTCCATTGTGCAAATATTTCTAGGCTTCTGAAAGCACAAAGGACAAACAAAGAGTACAGCTTCTGAAAATTACCACTTAAAGCACAACCTTCCTACTTTGCACAAACATTGGTTTTTTTTTTTTTCCTATGTAAAAAAAATATCTTTTTTGCCCTTTCTCCAGTACCATAATTACCATGGAAACAGAACTGCAAATTAAAACAGAAATAACATGGTTTATGCTCACAATAAAATAAAACATACCCCAGAGTTAAACCAAACCAACATCAATTGCCTGGTTTATGTGCTCACATTTGGTGGTTGAAAATTTAATTTTTTTTTCTGAGAAAATCTTGGGGTAGTTCCCCATCTGGGGAACAGAGAACCAACAGTATACATAGGGCTCAATCTTAAAAAGACTGCCGGTTGATGTATACATACACTGCACATGGAATTTGCCCTTTTTTTGTAATCTGTATATGATTTTTTTTAAAAATAAATAGCCTTTAACTTAGGAACTTAAATGCATGTTTTAGAACTTGAAAAACAGGCCCAATACACCGGTTTCATCAGATTAATTAGAATCATAATTTAACTTGTGTTCAGTAGGGGTGGCTGGGATTTCTGTTGTGAGGAAGGTTTATTTCTCCCTGTTTTGGTTTAACATCAGGCTTTAATGGCTATGAAATCAACATCCTGCAAATTACCTGCATAACTCTCTTTACACTTAATTCACATGAATGAAATTTCACAGTTTCTCATGTACAGTAAGTGTAATTACTGATAAAATGGGAAAATCTTACTTTTGCTCACTTAAAAGTGGAAGCATGCGCAAAAAATGCACTGGCCAATCTTTGGTGGAAGTGTGAGATCTACAGGTGCACAACAGTCTGTACCTTGATTTGTAAATCTTTGATTCAGCAAAGCCTTCAACATCATTTGAAGTTTAGTAGCAGAACAGACATACCAGCTGCTTCCATATATCTCTGTATGTGCATGTATATACGTGTATATGCACACAGATACACATATATACATTTATTTCCATGTGAATATTACCTCCATCACTAAACGTCATATTTAAAAGGAAATTTTAGACAAGACTGTATCAACAGATAATGCAATGCTTTTCTACTATACAGAAGAAAATCACTTCATGGTTTGCCATAAACTTGAATATATGACTTTGAAATCTTAACCTGTACAAATTTGGCTGCACTTTATTTAAACTTTGCTCCACAGAACTGTTTTATGTTAGTGCTACTGCATAAGTTCTTTGTTATAAATGATCAAAATATTTAGCTTTCTATTAATTTTTAATCTCCTGTACTGTGAAATATTGTTTAGCAGAGAGTTTAATTTTCTTTTTATTACTGCAGTGCCATGATTATAACACATTTGAAGGTCCTTCAGTAGTTCACTGAATACAGGGAATTAAGAAGTAAAGACATCAGTACCATACGTTTTCTGTGAGATGGAGTATTCTTAAGTCACATTACTTTTCCCTAACAAGTTCACTGTGGTAACAATTTATTCAGGGCATCTGAATTTATGTTTCTTTTAAAAATCAGATCACCCAAGAACACCAAAACTTCACAAGGCATTAAAATACATTTAATGAAACTTCCAACAAATGGAACTGGTAGGACACAAACCTTTCCAGCAGGAGCTGTAGTTCAAACTGCTTATTAAGATAACCTCCTGTGGAGCAGTTTACCTCTCATGTTGGTTTGTATATCCTTTCCTTGTCTTGTTTTTATTTGGCAATAAAAATTAATTCTGTCATGTTTTGCAAAACCTGGAGCTAAGAATAACTTAAGCAGTGTAAAAAAGGTTTTAAAACTATTTCACTTGAAAAATATTAAAATAGGCAAACATTTCTGGGACTTCATTTATTGCCAAATTCAGTTAGCCACAAAAATGTATGCAAACCTTGCAAATATACCAACTGGGTCTGATATTTGGGTTGGTGGGAGTTCTGAATGAGCAGAAAAGAAAATAAAAACCTTACAAGTTTGGTCCAATTACATACTTCCAGAAAGCTTATAGAAAGTTTCATATATAAGTACAAACTAAATATTACCTCTCTTCCTTTTCCTGCATCTTTGAACCGGCTTGGTAACTGTGCTCTGTTTCTCCATATATATCCATGCCACCCAGTATTGATGTTTCTGTGTCATTTTGTAGTTTAACAAGACTATTTTGAAATCTTACATTCTCATGTTCCAGTTTGTGAATGGAAGCTGTGAAATTTCCATGTTCTTTGTTAGATAAATCTATACTCTGTGAAAGGAGATAAAGCCATCACTAAATAGGCATATTTTCCACAATAAATGGGTGTTAGTATTTTCAACAAGCAAACACAAAACAATGTTCTATGCTAAAGAAAGACCTAGCTACCACATATAATCATGCAGCACTTATAGCAAACCAAAAGAATTGCCTCCAGAAAAAAAACACTGTAGATAAATGGGAAAGAAAGGATAACAGCCTCTACAACACAATAAAACAAATTAAAATTTCTCAACGAACAGTGCATTCAAAATGTTATTGTTGTAAATTCATCATCACTTGCATTGTAAAACTTATGACATAAAAGCAACCATAACAGCTATAGCTATAGACTGTATTGCTCCCTCCAGTAATGATTGCACCAAAAATAACAAGACAAATTACGTAAGTTCATTACTATATTAGATACAGTGTATGTCTACAGGCACAAATTAATATCTGTGTTGATAGACAGTCACCTTCAGTTTCAGAAACAGCAGAGCCACATTATCACTGTGGTCTCCACCTGTGTTACTAAATCCTGCTTTTTAGTTGGGTAAACCCACGGAGTATACAAGTCAAAATAATGGAAGTGCAAACAACGTGTGCACTGCAACCAGAGGCTGAAGAGGCCCATCCACTAGGATGCCAAGAGTGGAAGATAATTAATGGAAAAATTAGCTCTGATGGTTGACTAGCAATAGCAGTAAGCTGTCACCAACAGAAAATTATCTCAAAAGACTTCTCAGATTGTACACAAAAGGCTAAAACCCCATACATTTTATTATGAATGGCTTTCATATATTTCTAGTTTTACCTTATTCTTTTGGAACCCAGCAATCCATGAGCATTAAAGATTTGGTTTTAGCACATTGCTAGCACAACTAGGGTTCCTGCACCCAAAAGCTTACCTGTTTTTTGGATTAGTTGGTCTGATGTTATTTCTTCCTTGCCTTGCTTGGCTAGTTTTATGGCAAAATTATGAGCCAAGCTGGCATGGAAGTGCCAGAAAGTTTATAAAAAATTTGACATTTTGTCCAAGGATGGAGGCAGTGGCTCAGCTATGTCTCTCGTCCGGAGAGGTGAGGCAGAACAGGCAAAGGTGGCTGCTAAGTCACCCTAAAACTAATAGCTCTAGAACCAGCTCTAGTGCAGTTATAATGGCATGAAGCCCACAACTGAGCTGACAGCTATATATACACACACACGTATCTGTAACATTATATATGTATGTATAAATAATGTCCTGATATGCCATTTGAAGGGTATGGAAAAAAGGTGACATTTGCCAGTTTACAGTCAGACAATTACCAGGCTATGAAACCCCCAAAGACGTATTTACAGCAGTATTTACAAACTGCATTTTGGTGTTTTTCTAGTGACACACACAATAACTGCAGATATTCTGTAAGCAGGGAAGGTTTTAAAGCTCTTTGTGGAAGACAGTGTATGAAATGTTTATTACATCTGTATAAACTGTAATTCTACATTATATTGTCACATGGTTTTATGAATTAAAATTTATATATCCCGTTTGAAGAGAAATAAATACTAAACTCTGAAAATACGCTGGGTGGGGTAAAGTGTTGTGTCAGTTTTTTTTTTTTATACCATTATTTAAGTGCCAGATGAACAAAAGGGGAAAATAGTAAAAACAGACATATTTTTGTATCTGTGAAAATGACAACTGTTTAAAAATAGATATTTTCTGAAATAAGTGGTCAGTTACAAAAATAGGCTCCAAGAATTTTTTGGTATCTAGACAAAATAGCTGAAGAGTCTAGTTTACTTCTAGCTTACTACAATTAAATTAAAAATTATTCCTAGCTATACCCATCTTCAGGCTGTGCATGAATACCACCTGTCTTTCACTATGTCATACAGTTTATTTTTATTTATTTTACATGAACCAGAAACTTCTAAATCTGCCATGATCTCAATCTCCATTTACAGTAAGTATAAGTAACTGTTCTTCCCATTGCATAAATTAAAAAAGCAAAAATTACCATGCAACTTTTGCACTCCAGATTTTCCGCCATCTCTTTTAGATGTGTGTTTTCAGATTTGATAACTTTGTACCTGAAATCCAACAACTAGAAGAAGATTAAGTTCTTAGTTAGACATATGAATATTACTGATAATTTGAAAAAATACTGACTATAGGTATAAGTTTAATTTTGCAAAGCATACATAAGTAATTATGAATCTATTAGAAACTTTTTTTTAAAAATACATCAGTATTAAACCAGAAAGAAATATTAAACAATCTATGAAAGACATACAAATGATCTGCTGCCAGTTTTATTTACTTTTTTGAAAGAAATAATCAGTTAAGAAAACAAGGGACTAGACATAAAAAATACCAAGAGGGACAGACCTTGCAGACCACTGAAACTGTTTGAAACCCTAGTCACGAAGCCTAGGAACCACATTCACTGTTTTAATGATACCATCTAGCATATGGCCTGGTAAAGAGTGCCACACAGCAGCAGTGTCACATTTTCCCAAACACTAACTTTCCTATTGTCAAAAATAAAGTATTATGCCAATCACAGTTTTTCATATGTACCAAACCTCTCTGAAAACTTAGAGATACCTTTATACCCTTGATAAATATCAAGGTTCTTTCGGTTTACAAACTTAAGTAATGGAGATAGAACATTTCCTTTAAAAAATGAAAACTACTATTTCAAAAAATTAGTATCTTACAGTTTTCAGCTTTCAAATTGCCACGCTTTTCTGAGCATATTTGTAATATTCTTTAAAAAGCTTTAACAAAAAGCTTAAAAACTATGAAATATTCCAGATAATGTAACAAATGATTCTAATGATAAAGTACATACAATAACAACAAACTTGAAATTTTTGAGATCTTTTGCATGTTAAAATGGTGACTACAATTGATGGTCAGGGTGATTTGCAATTTAGATGTACAGTTGACATTTAGTGGTGCTTTATTGTTCCAGCATCAATTTGGCTGCTACAATATTTGACTGTACTATTTAATAAATACTACTACATCACTGCTGATGAAGATGAAAACTACAGAAAGAAAAGTAATGTCTTTTTTAACAGATAATGTATCATCATCAATAGTGTGGAGTAAAACGGCCTAGGCTGGTTTTGCCTGCTTGCATACCTGTTGTTTTGCTAACAATTTGTCTTTTATCTGTAACTCCATTTTTAACTGTCTTTCCAGAAGACTAGCTTTCTCCATGATAGTTGCTATAGTGATCTCCTTCTGATGAAGCTCTTCTGTCAGGTCAGAGATTTCTGTCCTTGTTCTTTCCTGCTCAGAGCGATGGGACTGCTCCTCTCGATAAAGATGGTTTCTTATCTGTAGCAAATACGTTTCAATAAGAAAAAATGTTGTGCAGTAAATATGACTGAATCACTAACCACCTACTACTGACTTTTTTTTATGGTCTGCTTCCAAGATACCAACTCTTCTAACCAAGTCACACATTTTTGAGATTTTATAATAAAATGTCTTCACGAGGCAGTGCACAGTCTTATTTATTTTTACGTCTTTTCTAACCCTTCTCATTTGCTAATTTAGTATTAGAAATGAACAGAATATAAAATATTTATATTAAAAAAGAATGCAATAATAATAACGTTAATTTCAAGAATTGGAAATTACGACAAAGAAAATCCAAGGAAATATCTTTTCACTAAACCTAAGTATGATTTATTTATATTGCTCCAAAGTTAATTTAGGCTGCATTAAACATGTCTTAAACCGAAATTAACTCCAGAGCAATATAAATAAATCAATCTAGAGGCCTTTTAATGAGAAACTATGATAGAAATAAGAGAATATATATGGTAAACCACTTTATGAGAATTTTTCTGCCATTATATATAAAATTTAAGGTCAAGATTTCTGCATTATCTCCTATGTAAAGGGTTCTTCAAAGAATCAACTCAAAGATTGTTTTCATAATCTTTCAACTAAGAACCAAAAATTTAGTACTGATAGATTTTCATATTATGTAAGAAACATAACTATTAAAAACAGCAAAAATACCTTTGAATGCATTTTAATAATTCTTTACAGTACTGTACATAATCAGTAACAGATGGCATTTCATATTTATTTATGCAAACTACACAGAAATACTAGAATTGTAAACAAATAGATATAGATGCAAAAAATCTGAGGGCTATATCATGATTATCATGCCAAAATTGCTGCAGCATCCAAGTCAGCTGCATCCAATTCCAGATGTGCCTGCTTACATTGCTACTCAGCAAAAAACACACTCTTCCTCAAAGTGTTAACCAGCCAAGCCATATGTCATTCCACAGTGCCATGCCACAACTGCTTGCACACAGCAGTTTGGAAACATGCAGTGCAATATGATGCAAAATTCAAACAAAGAAGCACTGCCCTGGATTGTGCAGCAGATGACTGATTATGCTTAGCTTTGTGTGGGTACCAGCCATAGTAATTTTATTGCTTGATCTGTTAGCATCTTATGTCTGAGACCAACGACAAACTGCTACTTACCTCCTACAGCCTATTAACTACCCATAGCCTTGGAGGACTTATTACTTGTAAGGTATTACCTAATCACAGTAATACTTAGGCCTGGGCTTTTCCATTACTTTCACAAAGTAGTAAGCTCAGTTGTTAGTGCGCAGAGTCAGAATACCAATTGCACAGCTATACAATTACCTCCAGGAATGCAACCATATATGAGAACTTTGTCCATGTATGAAAACTCCATACTCTCCTAAACCCTCAGTTTATCCTCCTGCTCTCTTTTGCACATGTCCAAGGTCAATACCTTGATTTTTTTTTTTTTTTTTAAATCCTAAACTGCAGTGTAAGACCTGGAAATACTTAACAATATGACATACCTTGTTTAGCACTTCTTGTTGGCTTTCTTGACTTTGTGCCGGTAGTAATAAGTCTGAATTTATATTTTCTAGTTGCTCAGTAAGTTGCACAGAAGATGACTGATGTCTTCAAATAAGAAGCAAACAAAATATGAAATAAGCACAATGTGTAATAACCTTTAACTTAAAATATCTTCTCCTCAGTGTAAAACTGGCAACTTGTTTGGGGATGAAAAAATCAAATCAAACCAAAACAAAAAACACGAGATTTGGCCTAAATCAGGTTGGATCTTGGGAGATTTCTAGAGATTAAGGACAAGGGAAGTGTGTGCAGAAAGAACCCTGAAATTTCTTGTCGATTAGTATTTCATGTGTTCTAAGACAGTTACGGTAGATTAGATAAACCATAACAAGATGAACATTTTACTCATAGAAGATTAGGAAGAATCTTAATTGCATGATTTTCAGTGTTTTAATGCCAAGAAATAGAAAGGCACTTGAAGCATATAAATAAAATAGGTTAAATACATTGATTTGCAAAGATCTACGCAATATAAGAACCTTTTAACAGAGAATGCACATACTGCCTTTAGTCGTCATATATGAAAATGTTCATTCAAAAATTGTTTAATAGTCTGACATTTGAATCCCAACTATCTTTTTCAACAGACTTAATTTAAATCAAAGGCAAGAAAAAAAGTTATTATCTTAGTAGTACTTGTTAATTTAAACATTCTCTTTAGCACACGTACTTTATTTGAACTTCCTGCATTTCTCTGATTTTCGATAATTCTGTATGCAATTGTTGGCATTCCAGATGTATCCTTCTCCAGAGAGCATCGCGTGACTGCAGCTCTTTTCTCATTTCTAAAAAGCTGGCCTCCATGCTCTAAAGAAGCAAACAAATACACAAATAGGCAAATGAGAGAGTAGTAACTCAAAATGCTGTATTTTAATGCATCATTTCTGACACCTGTGTAATGTGTATGAAAGGATATAAATGCTTGTATTCTGAGCTTTGTTTCTGAGGAAGGTATTGCTTCCACGTCAGCTACTTTCTCCAGAAATGCCATCTAAAAACCAGATACTGAACATTCTTTAGTTCCGATGCGTGTCTCTGAAACTATCATAGGAGACACCACTTAGAAGCTCTTTATCACACAAAATACATCTAAAATACATAGTTTGCTTGATTAAACAGCTTCTACACCCTTGAACATGCTTCATATGTAAGAATTAGTGCCGTAAGTAACTTTTATGTTGCATTTTAATAACAGCGTTTCCAATTTTAAAACCATGAAACTACAAAGCTATAGAAACGCAGGATTAGGTGCATATCTTCATTAAATGTTGCCTGGAAGTTTGGAGCAGATACCTGTAGACTTACACACATATGTATAAGTATGCATATTGTATGCGCTCAATCATCTCCAAAACAATTCTATCTCCATGTTCTATCTCCATGGAGGTAATTGCCTGGGTAGATGAACATCACCAAATTTTCACACAATCATAAAAATATTTTTCTTAGGGACTCCACAAATCTCATCTCTAGTTTACTTTTCATTTCTGACTGATGATCTATCATCAAGTTGTCTGTCACGTTATATTTGACATCATAAAATCTACTTTCCTATAGCAATTACCAAAAAATACACTAAAATCATACTAAAGATAAGAAATTAGAACTATAACTGCCAAACAACAAAAGTGGCAACAATAATCAGATTCTTGCAATAATCAGATTCTTGCAATAACAATAACCCAGAGAACATTTATTTTCTCTCACCCAAGATCCAAAAGCATGTTCCAGTTAAAAGGATTTTCCAAGTATGCTGATCCTTTGCCTTTAAAATTGTTACACTAAAAACTAGTATTTATCGTAATTTCTTCATTTTATTTTAATATAGTTTCCATGTTTAAAAGCAGAAATAAGGCTTTTAAACCTTTTAAACAAAAGACAACTCTAAAAAGTGAAATCCAGAAATGACTCCACAAGCAAGGAACTTCAAAGGTTTATTTCCCTTAGAACCTCATATTAGAATGACCTTCCTTCCAAGAAGCCTGTAGTTTTCCTGTGGCTGAAAGGGCTGCTGAAGACAGATATGAAACTTCGTTTTTTTTTCTTTAGGGGCCGCAAATACAGATTCAGTCATCACATCCTCTGTTAAATTAAGGCTGAGAGAGCTTTTTAAACTCAGAAATTGAAGTGTGGCCATATTCTAGTGAAATAAAGTGTAATAAATTGTTAAAATTCTCTGCAGAAACTTCCTTATGATCACCTTAATGACATTAACATTCAAGAGACAGCCACAATTAGTTTATAATATATAAATTTTTAGGGTGCGTGTGTGTACATCTCTGATTGGATTATGTGGTGGATAAGGGAAATGCTGCACAACTGTGTGGTAGAAGTTGAATCATCTGTGGCAGGCTGCAGTCAACATGCATATTTACATAAATTGTATTTTCTTCTATGAATTACAATAGTACCAGGAATAACAGCAGCCACAGCAGCAGCAGCAATAATAATTGAAACAGAATTTCAGGTCAAGAGTTTCATATATCACTTCAAAAAATCAATTAGATATGTACCATTTATTATTTTCAGAAATATCTATTGCATTTTGTTAAAATACCAAAATTAAGATTAATTTTGAACCAGAAAAGATAAGGTTTTGTTTAGAAAATATCCAATAAAATATTACATTTTCAGAGACTGTTTCAAGTTGAAAAAATTACCAAATGTTCTCTTTTCTTCTGTGAACATTTTTCCTTAACTAGATTGCTATGTTTGATATCAAAAGGAAGTCTCAAAATTTTTGAGATCAGCTCCTGTTCTAATTGTACTCAACACTGTTCAACCTTTTTAATACAATCATATGCTATATTTCTCTATAAATTAGTGTCCACTGACTTAATGCAGACTTTGAGAGTTTTGTGTGATGTTCTCAAGCTGCCTCTCGTGCATGGCTGCAATCAAGTTTTTCAGACAATTCACGCGGCAAAGAAATACTCTGTAGTTTCAGTTTGAATCTTCTTAAGTTTGTATTTTCTGTAGAGCCAGCAAACTGGTCTTCCATACAGTTCACTTTATCACTTCTTTCTTGCTAATCAATAGTATGAGAAAAATAGGTAGAAGCACACATGAAATAGTTGCAGGCAAAGAAGACTTGAGGCATTGCAACCAGCCTTCTCCCCACCAAGATGCCCATCTACTCCTCCCTCTTTCATCCACATCAGGTCCAGCTATCCTCAACTTCCACCCAGCATTCCTTCACGCAAACCTGCTTACTCCTTCTGGCTGACGACAGGCCCTGCATTTCCTTCTTTCTCATACAGACATTCCTAAAAAAATATTGTCTCCTAGCTGTTAGCACTTAGCTTATACTGACATTATTTTCACCATATATCAACTTTACAACAATGTCCCCTTCTGCAGCTGTTTGCAAATGCAGCTTTTCTAACTAACACAGCAGTTATCTCACAAGAACACCAGAGTTATTCTGTACCTTTCTGCTCTTTAGCCAATAGCGTTACATGTACCTAGCTTCACTTCCAACTAAAACATCTTCACATTCTGTTCACACAATTCCAAAAAAACTGTTGCCTAAAGATTTTCTTAAAGAAGGCTACATCACAGACAATGCCGTCTACTCTCTAAATGTACTCTCTACAACATCTACCCCCCTGCTCCATTCTCCATGTTTTGTTCCACTCTAAATATGTGTGAATTAAATGTATAAATGTCATGTGTGCAAAACTTGGTTGTTCTGACAACACCTGAAAATAATCTCCACCACGTATATGTTAATTACTGTAAAGCATATTGCAACTGAAGTTAAAACTCAGTAAGGTTGTCTATTAAGAGAAATAGATTATCTTTCCAGAGAAAGAGTTAAAGTCACTATAGTTCTCTTTATATATTACTGAATATTGAAGAGCTTAAATAAATAAGCAGAGGTATGTGACCAGAAAAATATAGAAATGAGAATCTTATTCCGGATCTGTTTCAAACTTCACTAATAAAAAAGCCTGAAGAGATCTTGTATTATCTCAATCTTGTCAGAATTCATAGATTATGAACAAAAGAAGAGACCCAAATAGCTGTCTTCATATATCAGTTGAAAAAAAAACCACAGTAAACTAGAGATAAGATAAAAACTGATGGATCTTCACATGCCTGGCAACTTAGAAATTCATTGCACTGAAAAATATTCTTACAGCAATAAGGTATACCATAGACTTTTGAATATAAATATTTAGTAGGTATAGGACAGTTTGTACAAAAAGAGGTAACCAGATAAAGAAATTTTATAGAAGTAATTTTTATACAAGGAACCAAGTGAATTAAAAAATTCACTCTCCGTCTGCTACAGGTATAGGAAAGGTATAAAAATCTAGATAAACAGATATGAATAAAATGTGCTACTATATATCACACATCTTTGTTTTCATGTATTACTTAATAAAAATTTACTGTTCACAGCTCATTCTGTGCTCCTGCAAAAAATTTATATATGATGCATGTACAGATCTTTTATATAGGCATCCCAGTACCACTTTTGAAAGTATACTTGTAAGTAATTAATGCTCCAACATTTTTACTACAGTAGTTACAGAAAAGAAAAACTATCATTACCTGGCACTGTTTTTGGAACATTTTTAGATCCTCCTGGAGTTTCAGATTTTCCTCTTGTAGTCTGTTCCTGTATATTGTTATTTCATTCACAGCTGCCTTTAGCTTTTCAGTAATTAACTCATCCTTTTCACTTGCAGGATGGCCATATGCAATTACCTCTTCTTGATTCTGTTTCTTATTGCTTATCTGGAATTGATAACTCTTGGTCTGCTTCTATAAAACAATAAAACCCTTTAAATGAAATTAAATAATTATATCTATATTGTTAGGTCAAACCATTACTACTAAAATCATGAAGCTATTTTCATCTTTTTCACCAGGTTTTTCTCAGAAAAGATGGCACCATTAGAACAGTTTGCATTACTTCTCAAAAGGATATCATCTTCTTTGAGCCTCAAGTTCCTTACCTTCCATGAGAATGTTTCAGAAACTTACGAGGTTGCAGACTTTTTCAAGGATTTTTCTCCTCTGTTGTGTTTTTTCCTAGCACTTAATATTAATTAGCCCCAAATGTAAAAGGGTGATTACAATGACCTAACTCAAAGCAGTTAACTATAAAAATTTTGGGGAGAAATGTTGCTCTTTGATACAGTGAACTCAGTAGGAGTTGTGTGTATGTGCCCCAGGATTGGTATTAACCTTTGACTAGAAGGCTAGTAGTACATAGTTTATGTATAAACAGCTCAGTTACTACAGTAACTGTACTTCCTTGATATCATTATCTTTAATCTTGTGGAAAAATCATTTGCACATTTGGCATCTCTGGAAGCAGTCACAAACTCCATTCAGTTTCTTGTACTGATTAAAGAGTCCTAGAAACAAAACTTGAGAAAATTGGTCTTGGTGGTATTTGTGAATTCATGGGCATTGTGAAGAACCAAAATACCTACAGTAACTGTTTAAAAAACCCATATGGATCCTCCTACTGGGACACAGTAGCAGTAATCTTTCAGAAGACTGAGAATTAGCTGAAAAATGATGACAAAATAAAACCTACAAAACATATATCATGTGCAGAGATCAAGTTGAGCAAGAAAACTTACATTAAACATAAGTAGTCGTGCTACAAATACTTTATTTGGGACTGCAAAAAAGCATTCTTTAGACTCTCTTGATTTCACTAAGTTCTCATAATTTGTGTTGGCTGAACACATAAGTAGAAGTGGCCACTGGCTGCATATTAAATAAAAAGCCTAAAGAAATTGGCAGGTAATTTTAATTTATGCAGATAATAAATTAAGGTCCCCCGAAATCTAAATTATGGAGTTTGACATACCATAATGTCAAAGCATCCTGTGAAAAAAAGTGCAAGTCTCCATCTGGAAATCAAAAACCTCAAAGAAAAGGAATTTGGGGCAAAAACACAGGACAAATTAATGCTTTTGAAACACTTCATCAGCTTTGTAATTAATAAACTAGCCAGTGTGATGTTGCAGTTACAATGAAAGCTCTCTTCAAAGAAAGTTCACTGATGACAGTCATGTGAGCCTTGAAAGAAAGATGTGATCATCTTGTGCAATCTATTTTGACTCGTCTAATTATATAATCACCTCCACATACATCAGTCAGTAGATTTGTCTAGTCAAAGCCTTGCTTTTTTTTCACACATTTGTATGAAAGTTCAATAATTGCAATATAGTGCTTTCAGCATCTGTAAATGAAACGTAACTGTCATCCTTGGAAATGCTGAATAAGGGTAAAGAGTCTCATATGAATCATTAAGAAAGTGTTTCACTAGATTAAGATCCAATGAGCTTAGTCCCAGTGGAAAAGAGGATTACCAGTCAGCAACGTAATTGGCTTCCCTGTACTTCATTATTGAGCTGTCTTGTAGACCCATTATTTTTTTAGTTATTTCTTGATTTTTTTTCAGAGCAGGGTATGTTATCAAGACACCATGAAATCAATATTTTATTCTGGAATGGAAGGAATTAAAAAAATAAAAATACGCTAGATCAATAGGCAATGTAAAAAAAAAAAAAAAAGTAATAAGCAAATTGGCAAGTTAAAAAGGATCACAAAGCCAGCCATGGTAACTTGAAAGCCGAAAAATATGATCAAAAAGGGATAAGTGATCCAACAAACATTTCCAAGTGTGATTTTGGAGCAGCACATAGGAATTCAAATTTCTGTATAAATTATACTGTTTATTTATGATCTTCAGAAAGTGAGGGATACCTTAGATTTGAGGGAAATTTATATTTCAGCCAACATAGTAGTGGCATGTACTGCTTACTTTGTAAGATACTTATCAATAACTTGTCATCGCAATTAATTGTATATTAATAGATAGCATAGAAGATAAAAGTATGCCCACAGTATACTTGAAAAAGTAAAAAGGAATGTGTATTGCATTTTGCAGTTATCTTTATCAGAAATATTCTAATTTTCATCATGATATTTATTCACGTTAAATGAGAAAAATAAAATAAAAATAACTTTATGTATCAACAGATCTTTCAGTATGGATTTGCCTTAAAACAATGTATCCATATTAATTTTTGATACTCACTATAAGCTTAT
This sequence comes from Anser cygnoides, assembly GCF_040182565.1. Classification (NCBI taxonomy): domain Eukaryota; kingdom Metazoa; phylum Chordata; class Aves; order Anseriformes; family Anatidae; genus Anser; species Anser cygnoides. The sequence goes on from NC_089873.1 coordinate 201,145,908, forward strand.
TAGTGTTTAAATTTTTAAAAATAAGTTTTAAATAATACTAGCTGAACTAACAGCTCATTTAATTCTCATCTTCCTTCTAAAGCTTCTTATTTTACCTGAAATAAATTACATTTCTCAGACAATAATTTTTGCTGAGCATCTAAATAAATGAGATGATTTTGGCAGATTGTCCCTTTCTTATCCCATTCTCTTGATTTTGCTTTAAATTCCTGAAAGACAGCAAAACAAAGTTACTGAATAGAGGTAGAATTACTTCTTTTCCTTAATCTAAATAATTTTGTAACTTGTATGGTTCTAAGAAAAATGCAGTTTTATAGTTAATACATAGTCTTTCCATAATCTTGGAAAGAAGATAAAAGGAACAATTATACGAAAAAAGCCATCCAGCCGCCAGCCATCCTCACCAGAAAAAAATTCTTAAGGGCTGTTAATCTGAAAAATTTGAGTGGTAAACATAATCATTGTATAGAAATGATAAAATATTTCAAGTCACTTAAAATTAGGGTAGATCTTAGAGTTGTGACAGTAAACAACCAATTTTATTGGAGGGTAGTTCCTGTGAGTTTAAAGTAAAGTAGAGTAATCAGCATTGATCAAACCCTTAATATTCAGACAAATGTTTTGAGTGCCTTCTTTTTTGTTCTTTTTCTTGAACAAGGAGGGCAGCCGCTACAGTGAATAAATTTTACTTCTTGCTCTCTTTTCAATTGCTGCTTCAGCTTCCAAATTTTTCACCTAAGTTCACCTAGTTTAAATAAAAACTTGTTTAACAAATTCTAGTATATCAGGTCTTGTATTTGTATTTATATTCCTATTTACACTATATCTGAATTTCCTTTTGTATCATATCAGACCTTGCATGTTCATGACTGGTATTTAAAGGTAGTATCCTACCAAATAAGTAGAACTCCACAATTACTAAAGTTGTTGCACTTTTTGTTTGCATGAAGAGTTACCAAAATAAAAGTATACTGTTTTATAAGCTTTTATAAAAATTTCCTTCTTCACAATGGAATTGTTGGTCCCCAAAAGGTAGATGAGTTTTTATAATTATGGCAAAATTGGCACATTCCTTGAGTTTTAAAAAATAAGAATTTCTTTGCAAATGAAATAAAATCAAATGCTTTCTAACATACATTAATACAAGTCTTAGCTTTCCTAATATCTGCTTTGGTACTTTAAACCAACTAAAATCTTTCCCTTTTAGCAAAATGTGATACAAAAGGACTTTCAGACTACTAAATGAGGACTGCAGATTCAAGGCCTTACTAAAGCACTGCTGAGCTTAGTAGATTTTCAGCACCGTAATTATTTCCTGAATACTAGAATTTGCTGTATATATTCCAAGCACTCATTTTTCATACTGCATAATTAATCAAATGATAGCACTGTGTCACATTATTTTCACATTTCAATCTTGAATAAGGTCATTCTCAAATTAGCTGGATCAGACAGTTTCACAGTAGCGATATATTTAGTCAACAATGGATGTATAACCCATTTATTATTCTTGTAGTAGCACATGTTGGCAGCTATGCTGAAGTCCAAGGCCTAGCAGATTTTCTGATGACAAGGACTCTTCCATGTGGAAGAGACATCAACATTTATGTGTCCTATATCCTACAGCGTAACAGAGAAGATAGGCAAGTTCAAAATATAGATCCTAAAATCCTGCTTAACTGCAGCTTAAGTATTATGAAAGTACTTAAAATCTATTAGATCTTTTTTTTTTTTTGATTGAGAAGTTCTCTAAGTATTTGAACTATCTACAGCATAAATTTACATAAATCTAAATCATGAGCCTCTAAGTCTTCAAAATGCTTAATAGCTAAGTAACTAGCTCACGCTGTTTCCACCAGTTTCCTCTGCTTACTTTCCCTACAGGACATAGTGTAGTAAATGCTTGAAGCACACAGTACTTCATCATGCTCTCTGCAAAGGATAGCCAGAGAATTTTTATTTTTTTTTTCTGATCCTTCTATGCTACATGAGACTAGTGGTTAGACTGTTCTCCTAAAATGGGGAAGACTTGGTTTAATAATCTTCCAACGTCTCTTCAAACACAATCTGAACCAGAGTCTTCCCAGGTTATTTTTCTACATAATAAACTATATACTAATTTTCATCAGGCTCTGGAATTCCTCCTTTTGAAGTTTCACTTTGCATAGGATATTAGAAAATATATTGGATAAGTAAGGAAGAAGAAAGGAAAATTAGTACAGCTAGAGATTAGATTGCTCAGTTATCAGAGGTGAGACTGGATCCAAGTTTCTGAGCCAGCGAATGTACCCATGAGTATTTAAGGAGAAGCCACCATACAGAGGCACAGCCTATACATGCCATTTCTCTGTGCTAGCTAGTTCTCCTATTGGCCCAGTAAATATTTGATTATTCCACAGATCACAACGTAAACTCAAACTATGACAAGTCATGGTTGGGAATTCTGATCAGAGATCACCGTCTTCTTGTATCCAAGAATAAGTCCTAAAATCCCTTCTGTGTCTGGATGGATAGGGAATGTAACTGAATCCTACCCTCAGCATCACATATTATCTAGTCCCTCACTCAGTATATTGGATTCTGTGGACTGTATTTTTAAGTGCCTTATCCTTCCTAATGTGTGACCTAGGGAAATCAGATACTGAGACCTAGGCTGTGGATTGCCTCAGGCACATAGGTGCTGACAAGATATGTGTATAACAAGCAGTTTTTCAATCCTAAATCCTTTTTCTATCCAGCCCTACACAAAGTTGTCCTGAAGTCTACAAACCTAAATTAATGGTAGGTATCATGTGACAATATCCTGCATATGTAAAAACTCTCAAGCCTCAATGGATATTGTTCAGTTTAAATATATTAATAAGGAAGGAAGTAAAATTTATCTATGTATGTAGATACATTTATGAAGCAAATTATGTCTATTAACTCAAAGCTACTAAAAACATTACTAAAACTTGAGTGAAGGAACAATACCTGGATATCAAACTATGCACCTTTTCTTGCCAGTTGAAGAAAATTTCATAACTTTTGTAGAATAAGCAGAAATTTAAAGTTTTGACTGAAATCAACAAATTAATTCTAAATGGATATTAAAAGTAGAATATAATGACAAAATATTCTTACCTCCAGTTTCTTGTTTAAGTTACTCAATTCAAATGGTGTCTCTAGGCTTTCCTCACATTTTCCTCTACTTTGAAGATTTTTTTGTTTTAACTGATGTAACCGTAGCTTTTCATAACTATGTGTCAGCTTTGAAAACTAAAAATGAAAGCAGAAGTGAACATGCAGAATCTGTCAAGGCTGACCATGTGGGCAAGGTTTTCTTTATGCAACTTCAACAATCTAAATATTTAATCAATACAACAAAGAATCAATTAATAAAATTAATTTCTTAGATGAACACGGCTAAGATCTCACATAAAGGTTAACTAACTGTTCAGATGGGTTCATCTGACAGATACTTCTGCCGAAGTTTTTTATGGTACTATTATCCATAGTGTCATTTCCTCTGCTGTTTATATGAAATGTTTTACACTTGTTTACTGCCATCTTGTGTTGACATTTTTAAAGGGTGCTTCGCTAACCAGAATGAAGGATTATCATTAACATATTTTAAACTTGAATGTTTCTCTTCTATTGCAAAAACTGTTGAAATGTTATGGATCAGATGATTGTTTTCTTCCAGAATCAGGAAGCACCAAAGAGTGTCTATGAGAACTGGACCCTAAATACTGTTCTGCCTATTGATCTTACCATGAAAGCATGGCTTCGGAGTCAGAGAAAAAGAATGGAAGGTACCAGCAGAAGTAGCAGCATCTTCAGAAGGTACCGGCCTCTTCAGAGGAATGGCCATTCTGAACAGTTTGCTGCACTACACAAGCTAGTGGACATTTATAGGTTTGATATAGTAGAAACTGCCATTGTCTGGTAGAGATCATAGAATCATAGAATGGCTTGGGCTGGAAGGGACCTTAAAGACCATCTAATTCCAACCCCTCTGCCATGGGCAGGGACACCTCCTACCACATCAGGTTGCTCAAAGATATGTATATCTGGTTTTGGAAAAAAAGAAAACCAAGGACATTATCAAAGGAAACACTAAATATATGATCTTGAGGAAAGCTAAGTGAAAGAACTTTGCAAAGAATGTTGACTAGAAAAGAAGCTTACAACTGTGAATACTGCTCATGTCTCTTGTTTTTTGGTTCTTTTAAATTCAGGTTATATATGACAGTTTATATTCTTGGTAATAATTAGGGCTTCACTTTAAAAATTCTCACTCTAACATGATTTTTTTTTTTTTTTGCCTAATCAAACAAAATCCATAAAACTTCATATTTTTGTTCTGCTCTAAGGTGAACTACTGTCTGGAAAAGAAATTACTCCCAAAGGGGAAAAAATAACAAAACTGAAATGGAATCTTATTGAACCAATGAATGAGTAATTGAGGTCTGCACAGAAGGCCAAGAAGGTCCAGAAAATACAGAGAACAGAAATGGGAGTTAAGAAATCATCTGGAAACCTCCTAGAGATATTTGAGATTATTTGAGGAACCTGTAATAGGGAATAGTGAAAAGAATTGAAAAGCTGACCAGCAGGTAGGCAGTCGTAAACTAGGAAGTGTCATGAAATGGCGAGACCCAGGAATAGATCTGACCAACTTGGAATTTCTGAATAGAAATCTTATAACATGGACTTACAGAGCTGAAAGCTCACCTTTTAATGAAATTAAAAGTCTTCCAGAGATGTTGTCTATATTTGAAATAGACCTTGCCAGAGAACACAGGTGAGATGGAAAAAGGGGTGGGATTTAAAATGTGTCAGATTATCCAAGCTCATATAACATGGAACTCACTGCCTTTGGAAGAAAGATATCTGTTTTCAACTAACAGGAGTTCTGCTCTTGAGTATACGATGGCATATGGAAACTGCCTGGGAAGAGCAAATCCACATGAAGACCGGTACTAGACTGGTCACACTAAAAAGGCTAGGAAATGTAGGACTTCAACACTTCAGCAAATCAATCTAAAATGGAACACATAAAATGAGAAAAAAATGAGTTTTTATATTTGATTAATTTAATGAAATGTGGATACTTAAGAAAGATTATAGTATGAATGTTATCCTGACCAGAAACTAGACTAAAAGCCAAGAATCCTCCCATTTGGGGGGCGGAGAAGGAGTGAATTTTAGTGACTTCTAGGGTGAGATTCATGTAAGTTCAGATTTCTGAAAGTTAGACATCCAAGCCTGAGCTACTCTGAGTTAGAAAGAACTATCTCCAAATGCTTAGACATTTCAGCTATCTTAAATTCTCATCAGACACTGAAATGCATTATATTCTAGGGGTGTCCAATTCCTTCCATCGATTCTGAGGTATCTCAGACTTAGACATTTAACTTTTAAATGCACTTAGTTGTTAAAGTTCTTAGAGCAAGAATGGATTCTTTTTCTTTTGCTGAAGGTTTTCTCTCATTTTCAAAACGTCATTGACTACTAAGTATCTCTATAGAAAAAAAAAAAAGAGAGAGAAGTAATAGAGATAATCCCCTAAAATTTTTGCTTTTTTAATTATGACAAAATGTTGTATATTTGGATGAGTGCAACAGTGTGGCCTAAGAGTTTCAGGTTACATAGCAGGAATTAATTCCCTAATAGGAAAAAAAATAATAAAGAAAAGGTTTTACTGCATTCGGCAAGCACATAATGAATTCTGTGGGAATGTTACTCATTAAACAGCTGCTTTTATTAGTATCAAGGGTAAAAAGCACTGAGGTCCACAGAAGCAGTGTTATCATGGAGAAATTTGTTCTGAATGGCCTTAACTTTCTTATAGCTAGAAAAAGCAATCCTTACTGTTTCTATTAAGATCAGGGTGGAACAAAAATTGTGAGAGATTCTAAGAAAACATCTGCACAGAAAACACCGTGCTACTGGGTAAACAGTAACATGCCGTATGTGCAAAATTAAATTGTAGCTCTTAAAAATATACAGTGTAGAAGGAGGTGTAACTTTCAAGTGAAGATAAGAACCAAAAGAAAGGAGACAAAGGACACAGGGCAAAGATTAATATTCTCAGTGGAGCTCAATATTTTAGATATGAGTTTGTGCAGCCTAAAATTGAGGACATTAAAGTCATTCTATAGTGAAGACTGCGCAGCACTGTCATTTAAGAAAGAAACTTAATAAGGAGATTTGGTGAAAGCTAGAACAGCAGAGTGGGACAGTACTACTGAGTAACACAAGCATTTGGAATTGTTTTGACAGGTGAACTTCCTGTTTATCTCACTGAGAATCTAGGAAGGTTTCCTAGCTTAGGCACCTGCAGTTTACTTCTTCAGTCACTGTGTACAGGATGGATACCTCATGAAGAATTAAGGCTGGTGGAAGGGAGGAATAGGCACTGGAAAATGAAATGCAAATGGCATCCGTGCTAGAACCTTTGATAAAATAAGATGACTGAAAGAGAAGGAAGTGGTGGGTGACACCGGTTGGGAAAGTGATGTATATTCTTAAGAGCCAGAAATCTAAACTTCTAGCATAAAGACAAAAGGAGAAGCAATCAGGGCACTCAGAGAAAGGTTAGGTGGTCAGTCTGGAAACTAAAAAGGAGAATATTGGCAAGAAGTGTAACCAGGTACACAGAGAGAAACTTGAAGGTTAGGAAGTGTCAGATACTTTAAAACAAACAATCAATCAATCAAAAAAAACCAAACAAACATAAAGAGAAAACAAATTGTATTTGCTCCTGAGAAGGACGTGTAGGGTAAGTAACAACTTCAAAATCAAAAGATTTATGAAAAATGACCCAGAGTCTAAATTTCATAAAGAACAGTGAAGATCTTAGCAACAACATGTAACTTAAAAGCAGACATTTTTAGCATGAGATAAAAAAAATCTAAGAAGTGAAATATATTGCAGGAAATGTGACAAAGGATGAGGAAAGAGCAATCTGCTACAGTGTTGGGGACAGTTTTGTACTGCTAAAGGCACTGTACAACTTATAAGTAAAACATCACACCATTTTTCATTGTATCTTGCTTAACTTCTCAACAACCATGTTAGACATTGTTTCTTTCTCTGTAATATGTGCAAACTATAAAACAGCTTTTGTTTCTAGCCACTTTCCCAAATGATTAAAAGTGTTAATTACATATTAACCAAAACAGTCTCTGCTTACTCTCAGAACTGTTTGCCAAATCAGTTTCCACATATAAAAGAAAAAATAAATGAAAGAAAAGACAATCTTTAAAGTAAATTATACATTTATTGGTTTGATGGATTGTGGGCAAGAAGTGTTATCACCTCTAAATGAAAATAATAATTTCCAATTTAAAAATCTAAGACAATTCTGTGGGAAGTGTGATAGCTGGAAAATTTTAATTACTAAATGTATGGTAGGAGAATTCAGTGAAGGAAACACTAGAATAGCAGGAAAAAAATTAGAATTTTGGATGTTAACTTGTTAAAATCTGAGAATTAGAATAGGCTCAAGCTTGCTAAGAATTTAAATTTGTAACTGAAGTGGAAAATAACGAAGAACAAAAGCACAGGCACAGAGCGAACAGTCAATAAATAAAGGCAAAACAAATCCACAGTAACAATATTCCAGGTTATTGTAGTTTTGATACTATGTTCCCTTATGGAAAATGATCAGGCCTCTTTAATAATCCCCGTGAAGCAGGCAAACTAAACTGAGAAAAGATCTGTAGCAAAGATGTGACGAGAGCAGTTTAGGTCTTCAAATCCCTAATGTGCATCCCAGTCTTATTAGCATGAATCTAATTATCTGTTCTATTAATTCACCAAGGTTTTAGGTTATTAGTCCATAGTCAGAAAATCTAATACTTGTCTTCATAACAGAAGTCATAATCACATCAAGATCCTTCCAAAGAGTTTGGACATGTCAGTATAGTAATGACAATGGAGCCAAGTAAGAAGTTGTAGTCATCATTATTAGCATGACACAATTCATCTTTCCCAAATCCATAAATGTTTTACAAAATCCATAAAATCTATACCATTAGGCATGTATAAGTTTTTATAATGCAATCAGAAGATAACGAAACTGACATTTTCCTTACTTGAGATTTCAGTGCATGAAGCTGCGTTTCATAACTCTGAGCCATTTCATACTTATTTTTCTGTAAGTTTTCCAGTTTCTGCTGAAGTAGTCCCACCTACAGTTAGAATAAGCATTCACCTTTACCTTTTCTGAAGTGTTCCAATCTACATTATTTTTGAAAGTCATTTGAAATTTCGAAAGACTGTTGCATAAAAGGTAAGTATTAAAAATATGTATTCATTCAGTAACTTAATAATAAATCTGGACACCACAAACCCAGATGGCAGCAACATCAAGATAGGGATTTTACAGTAAAAAATCTCATTGTATGGTTACATTATGATTTAATGATAATACAGTAGAAGTCTGTCAAGACTCTTTAATGAAAGCATTTCTGAACCAACCACATAAATGAACTGCTGTGCCCCAGTGTGAAAATTTTGTTTGAATGGTTTATATAATCATATAAATTACTTTCAATTACTTATGCTCAAATTATCAGGAGACATTTTAGACCTATTTCATTTCCCTAAGTACAGTGCTATTTGACATATCTTGAATTATCTGAGATTTTCACAAAGATCTGAGAAATATGACAAAGAGCACACATGACACCTAAGTTTCTCTGGAGAGGCAGCTGGAAGCCAGTTGGAATATGCTAAAATATTTCAGATAACATCTGTGCATGGGCAAATAAATTGATGTTTTGAGGATTGGCTAGCTGAGTTATTCTCTTGGCTCCTCTGACTGCAATGACAAAGGGCAAGTTCCTGTAATTGCTCATTAGGGAGTGAGATAGCATTTTCAAGACTCCCACTGGCAGTTTAGACAACTAGCTCACAAGAGGACACCTATGTGTAAACACTTAACTTCAGACGTCTTGAACCAGAGCTGAATGTCATGCTAGGAGTCACAAATACTTCTGAATGAATATTCAGCAGACATGACTGGGAAGTACAGATGACGTCAGGTACGCTGGGGTTTTCAGTTTGATAAGCAATTCTAAGTGGTGATAATTCAAATCTCCATTATTAATAATAAAATTAACGTTTAGCCAGTACAGAGTGTAAAATGATAAAAATGGAGTATAAACATGAATTACAAAGACATAATTTTGTCAAACTTTTGAACTGTACATTTCCTTTTAAAATTTCTGATGAAACTAGAAGTATTAGAAAAAAAATCACATTATCTTTTTACAACTAAACTATTTGATTTAGACTTCAGGGAAATAGAAGAATCACGGGACTTTCAATGACATTTTTACAAACACTTTTCAGAACTGAAGCACACTTTAAAACAAAACGGTAAGAGTAATTAGTGACCTTTAAAGGCTGTTTGGTATTTTTACATGATAGAACAAACAAGCCTACTTATAGAGCATTTTGAGAGTACTATTAACTACCTCTCAGAATAAATACTTTATAGAATGTGACATTTTAAAATACCTCTTGACCTTTTTGATCCAGTTTGCTTTGGGCTCTTGCTAGTTCTTGATCCTGGATATCCATCTTTGCTTCCAAAGCTTTCATCTTTCTTTCCCATTCCACTTTTTTGCCGTTTACTGTGATGTCAATTTGATGCAGTAACTCCTGAAGTTGAGTGTCACACGGAGGGGCTCTAGTAATAATAAAAAATAGATTTATTTTTTCAAATACAGAGTAAGGCAGAAAATAAATCTGTATTTATATTGCTAAGACTTGATTTTACTTCTGATAAAAATCATCACTTTTCAACATCAGAAAGAAAGATATGGAAAAGCTAAATGATGCCCTCAAAAACTAAATCTTAAATTTGCCTGAAGTCCAAATCAGAATATTTGTGGATCACTTCATTGTGGATCTTTTGCCTAGCTTAAAGGCTGTTTGATATCCTCTCACTCTGTCAGGTAGGAGCTCTCAAATGAGCATAAGTTAAGTAGAAGGTTTCCAAGCTTAAACCTAAAAGGACAATAGTAGGACAATCCGAATATTAAGCTGCACATGCGCACAGGACTTTCCACTAAGGATAGAGTAATGATGGAGGCAGTGTGCTGGAGGAAGTTATTAAACAGTTGGCTTGAAAGCTAGCCACTGTTCTTGATTGCTAGTTCTACTTTTACACTCTGTTTTCCCAATCTCTTCGTGGAAAATGGACTTAAATAAAAAGACAACTTCTATAATACTAGTAAGGTTTAATTGTATTAGGAACCACAGAAGTGAGCGCATTTTGAAAATGAACTTATCTTTGGGAGACCACGTGCTGGTTTTAACATAAACATTAGAATTTTTCCAAACTTCTGAGGTTAAATTTGGAATACATCCCTTACACCATAACTTCATTGCCAGTGATAGAATATTTTTTATGTCACTCCCTTAGGAATATGATGTGTCATAAGCATCAAAATAATGGTATATAGTTAATATATATATTAGAATATATACAGAATATACAGGTATATCAGAAACATAAAGCAGTCAAAGTTGCCCTCTTAAACTTACCCTTACGGAGGCACAGCATATTAATCTTACAAAATTAAACACTGGACAGTGTCAAACTGTTTAAATCAGATGGCGTACACTATTTAGCAGATACATAAAAAGCATCTGAATAATATGAAGCTTTCTTTATTCCATGTAAATTCAAACTTTGTATTTGATGATGAACATAAGAAAAAAAATGAAGTAAAGATATACATTATAGAATATTTGGTTCTGGATACTTTTTATGCAAGAAATTGCACAATTATTTCTGCACTCTAAATTTTATTTGTAGAAATGAGTGTTGTAAGTCTAAATTATACTGTTCTTCTCTATATATGAGATTTTTTTCTGTAAGTATTTTGGAGACTTTATTGCCTAATAAACTCAATTGTTTTCTGAACTGAGAGTTTCTCTGAATCTGTGAATTTATACCTGGCATTGCAGAATTGCAATGATTTCGTTAAAAGTCAGAATTTTTCTAGAACTCATGGTTCTATAAAACTTGCAGTGAAATACTCCAGTTAGGAAAAAGAAAATCACAAGATAATTAAACTGTTTATTAAAATGTTCCTAGCTATTTTATTTTTCTGATTTACTGCTTCTTATCCATTTAACCTAGGATTCTAGGGTTTGGGAAAAAGAAAGGAGACCACGTACACTCCTGCCTAATTCCTCTCCATATAATAAAGCAGGGGAATTTTATTCCATTAACACTCAAGGCTGGTTTTGGACTGCTATAAAGAAGACTTAGCTGTTGAGCAAATTCCTTAACTATGTCTGAGTGCCTATTAAGTTTCTATAAAAGTTAATTTTCATCAAGTTATATAGGAAAAAAAAAATCAGATTATCCTCTATCACTATGAGTAATCACACATCACCAAAAATCATTATCTGTAAGTCATTAAAAACTTCTTTTTGACCTCAGTTTACTTAAACTGAGATACCAGATCAGAAATAGTTAAGACAGTATTTTGATAAAAACCTTTGGCAGACTTACTCACCACTGTAATGCTCACTTCTTGTCATTTCTTGAAATGAAATTATATTTATCAACCTTGTATTTCTTTGAAAATCCCACAACTTCTAAGCATTTTTATTGTGTTCAGAGCCCATAGGATGTGAGACAGAGATACTTTTATACTAAGTACCAAAAGTGGCATTTATCTCACAGGAGTGAAGAAAAATCTTTCGCTGATTGTTTTTAACAAGTGGAATACTGTATTGAATCATTAAACTTTTCAGGAACAGCATCTCTTTCACTTCACTTTCAGCAAGTAAACATCTACTTTCGTCACAATTTTCTTTAGTGGCATCTGTTATTTGCATATGTCCTTCTCATATTAGTTAATAAACTTTCTTTTCTGCTTCTTCTAACTTTTTAATACCCTTCTTGTTTCCTGTTCTAGTTTTAATTGCTTTTAAGTATTTTTGTTTGATTTAATAAGAGATTATATTCATAAATTGCCCCAATACACAGCTCTACTATTTTCTTTAGAATACCTACCTCTATCTTATCTTTATCACATGCTGGAAAGTACTGAAATGTGTTATCTTTAGTCACTGCAATCTTATCTTGATCACGAAAAAAAAAAACACCTCACTTAAAATCTTCATTATTTTCTAGTATTATCTGATCATTGTGAAAATTTCTACATTTTCGCTCCGCAACAATTTAGAGATTACTGTATCTAATCCATATCTATCATATCTACATGAAATATGAAACCGCCACACCTACATGAAAGTACAAATAAATTACATTGTGCTGTTTCTTCAGTGTCAACCGTCTCCCTCTTAATAGATTATGCAATTAGTAAACAGTGGTACATCTGTTTTCTCTTCACCTTTTTTTTTTTTTTATTAAATCTGTCACGGTGCTTATTCATTGCACAATTAAAGTTTAATCTAAATGTAATTTCAATTTCCTCATACCGTTGCATGATTTTCAAGCCTCATATTGCTTTTCTGGGGGGTGGCTACAAGCCTACATTGAATTTCCTGTTGATTAAACCAGCAATTGTATTCTTTCATAAATTTGTTAATCTAAAATGATGCAAAAGATGTACTGTAACCTATTACTTCTCATGATAACATATTTAGCCTTCTGATAGACATCTCTTCATTTAAAATAAACTAAGAATGTTGTGTCATTGTTTCGAGTTTTGCCATGTTCTATTTTCCTCTCAAAAATATTGTTTATCTCACTGACCTGTTCTAAAAAAAACCCCTAGGAGTAATAGTCAGCAGTTATAGCGCTTTAATTTATACAGTTTTAAAAGTTATATATTCCCTCGACTGCTGATGGTACCTACATCTGTACGGCAAATTCCCTCATGATTACTTATCAGTTTGCAGTCATTCTAATACCTCTATGGCATGATGGTTTGCTAAACTGACCTTAGCTATTTCTTTTATTATTTCTTCAGTATTTCCTAGCTCTTCTTCCTCTCCTTCTGACTGGACCTGTAAATTGATTATTTATGAAATAATTGTCATAAAGATGGTCACACGGAGACAAAAGAGAGTGCACCATCTGCATAATGTAGCAACAAAGTACAACAAGGTTAATGAAAAAACACACAGCAACGTGCCTGTAACTGCTCAATCCTAGAGAGTATCGAAGAGGATTTCAGTATCCAAAATTAGCACAGGATGCTGTTTCGTGTCACGTATGTTACAATCTGGCATATTTTCTGGGGGGGACATTGCAACCACGAATGTGCCAAGTGACTAGGAATGCTATTTTAGCAGAACCTCACATATTCAAGCACAAAGCAAGCCATGCACTGAGAGGTAACACCCCTAATGCCAGGGAGACTTCAGCTGCTGGGTGTGCTGCCAGCACATCGCTGAAGAACACAGTACGTGTACTCACAGGTTTTACTCCTGGTGGTTGATACCACCCCTCAGGTAAACACCAGCATTTGGTTCAAGTTAACAACCGTGTTCAAAATGACAAATGCTGTGGATAAAAATGCCCCTGTGGAAAATGTTTTCTTTCTTTTCTGGTAATCTTCCATATCCTAGCTGTTCAGCCAGCTTCCCAGTTTCCTGCCCTCCCAGTGCCCATGCAGACACACTGAAGTCCCCTGTCTGTAGGATCTGCTCGGGTGAAGTGCTTGCCCCACACATTCCACGTATTATATCTTTCATGCTCAATTTCTAACTGCAGTACAGTTAAAAAAAAAAAAAAAGAGTTCCTTAACATGGAAACATGTTTATTGAACATATTTTCTTGGCGCTTAAGTGATGCATATGCCATGTTTTGATAATTATTACAGAAACTCAAATCTGCAAACCTGTTAAGCTTGGAAAGGTTTTATAAATACACAAAAATCTTAATGCCTTTTAGTTAAAACTGTTAGCAATGCCACTTTAACATTTAATATCAACCATAGAATAATAGTTACCAAAATGCAAGCCAAGTGGTATACCATGATGTACGTATCAGAAGACAAAAATGACATCCCGAAAATGCCTGAAACTCATCTCAAAATTGCATTAATGATGCAGCAAACTTTGATTCCTTCTGCGGGGAATTGGGGTATTATGAAATGGGATTTTAAAAACAGAAGATGAAGCTGTACTGCATCAGGACTACCTTTCATTTGATACTGCTGTTTAAGCACCAATGCCCTTCCAGGCTCACGTATTGTCAGGTGGAAACACACTGGTGTGCAATGAGCAGTGACTCAGCTATCTGATTTTAGCCTTCAGAAGTAGGTACTTTCTTCATTGTGTTTTATATGAACCATCTAAAGACTGCTGTGCAAGTGCAAATGCACTCTCCATCCCAGATCACCAGATTACCACTTTAGATCCACCGTGGCTGACATCTTCCCCTCTTGAGTTGTTTCACCTGTCCTTTTAGATCAACCCCCACAAGGCAAGTTCTGCAGCTGTTCAAGGACAAATTTCTCTCAAGAGTTCTTGCACGTTTTCTGAACTTAGAACCACCAATATATAAAAGGGAGCTCTTATTGGAAAAACATTTCTGAAACAGCTTGTCAGCCCTACTGTTTTCACCTTCACATCTTTGCCTGCTTCCTTACCTAGATCCTCTAGGCTAAAACAGGAAAGCTGCTCCTGAAGCTGTAGATTCTACTACCAGAACTGATCCGTAACATGGCTGTGGCATTACACATAGTTCTGCGTAAAGATTTATGTGGCTTCTATCCCCACCTACCACCACAGAAGTACTAAGAGCTGTTGTGACTATTATTTTAATCCCTTCAGTGCTTTGAAAATAGTGCTTACTATACCCCTCTCAGAATATGGTCAATCATATGGTATGAAAATCACGAGAATTTATTTTGATCACTGGATATAGAATGTGAAAAACTCTGGCATCTTTTGCTTAATATGCCATCAGATAAACACACAAAGAATAAGCTTTCCCATGAAGTGAAGAAGTATGGTAACCCATATGCATTCAGCATTCCCACATTGCTGAATGCATACATCAAATGCATCCTTTCCACATGGAAGTGATGGCTTGTATTTAACAAGTGGCATGTATTCTTTTTGGTGCATTGATTTTGACACAGTTCAAACACTTAAAAGTAACTCATCTTTACAGTGATGTACACAAACTCTTAGCCTTCTTTTACTCTTATTTCTATACCAGTGAAGATAAAGATGATTCATATTCTGTGGTCACTAATAACTATCTGCATAAAACATCTGTATGTCTCCAGACGTGGACAAACCAAAACCCAGACAAAAACTTTAACCAACTCTAGTCCTTCACGACAAATGATTTTTGCATTAGTTAGATCTTTCTAGCTCTGTTTATCCACCTTTTGCTTTGGAGTTCTGCACAGACCTGAATTTTAATGATTGTATCTTAATAGGCATAGAAAGAATATTCTTGTCCATACTCTTTAGAAAAAAATTGTAATTTAGAAACCGAAATTTCAAGAAATGTTTAGTTCATACTGTCAGTCTCTAGTTCATGCATCTAGTTCATGCTCTCAGGTTTGCTGACAAATAGAAAAACATGTATGAGCATATTTCTAAAAACACATGCAAAACTTATGCAGAACAATGTAAACAAAGATTTTCATCTTCAATAAAATACATTAATTCATTTTTGATCCTTAACCCATCTTCTTGAGCCAATATTAATTCCTTTTCCCTTCTTAAAAGTTGCTAAAAATTTATTTATACAATTATCAGCTACATACACAGTCATACACGTTTGGATGGATAATTTGTGATTTATGGGATCTTGCAGCTGGCAGATAATTGTCGTGATTTCTGCCACCATTATTCAGCTCTTTTCCCAAATTTTAAAGCTATCTGCATTATCTCTGCAATACTGTCAGCACAGACTGAAACATTAGTCTCCTATCATCAGATGTGTATCCTAAACTATTCTTCCAGATTCTTTCTATTGGTAATGGAAATAAAGAGTTGTCTAGAATACCTGTTTTATTATAGGACATATCACTCTCTAGATCCATCTGCAATGGCCTGAAATTTCACGTATGTCAATTACAACTAAAGCCAGCAGGAGGTGAACTCTTAAAATGAGCTTTTGATTTGTTAAATAGCAATATTTTGATCTTTTTAAATTCTAATTTTTAATTACAATATTTACCAGTCATATCACTAACAAAAAGAATGGCCCTCTAAGCCAAAAAAGGGCCACATTGTTCAGAATATATTTTAGTGCTGCATGCTATTTCTGTTCCATTATGAAAACTGCATACATTATTCTTCAGTACAACAGAGCACACTTTCAAATCATATTAAAGCCTTCCTGGGCCAGGTCTGATTGAATATGTGTGTCTCTATTATTTTAAGTTCTTTTACACTCAATATGTGCCATATGACCTAGGGCTGCTTCTTGGTAATAATGATATATGAAACCATTTTATATGAAAAGGAGGTATTAAGTTTATTCATAAATTATAATAGATAAATATTCTATTCAGCTTATATCAGGACGTACTCTTCATATCATTGTGTTCCTTGAAGAGGCTGGGTGGTATGAGGCCCTCTTTTAAATCTCCCCCATAGTTTGTGCTATACTAAAACACTATAACAATTAAATTTGGATTATATAAAAAAAAAGTTGATTGTGTTGTGAGGAAAAGTGCACTTCATACTTGATAGATCAATTTTGGTTATTACATATGAAAAATAAGACTATAGCTTTAACAATTATTAGCCCTGTTTTTAAGGCTTCAGAATGTTTTAAGAACTGTGTTTATACTGCTGTAGCCTAGCAACAACTTTTGAAAAACATTTAAAATAAAATTGCTTAACATCTTAATAAAACCCTGCATAGTTTCATTGTTTCTCTTTTGTTTAGATATGCAGATTAAAAAAAATTAAATAAATAAGATACAGTCAGTAGGGTATTACTGTGATAAGCCATGTTGTCTTAGTTATTAGTAACCTCTTCACAGTTTGCAGAGAAAGCAGCCAAAGAAATTGAAAAATAATGTTTGCTTCTCATATCATTAATATTTTGTTTTACATCTTTAATAAACCCACAAATTCAATTCTGTTATGTATTCAACTCTCAGATATTCTTTACTTACTTAGCGAGAGCTTGTTCCTGGAACACTTCCAAGCACTGTTGCATGTTATTGATAGTCTTTTTGACCTGTTGAAACAACAAATCAAATAATTCAGATTCTTACACACGCACATTTGCATAGTGAAGTTGTGTATACTGAATCGTTTGGTGCTTTCCCTTCAAATTCTGTAATTCTTCCATTGCAAACAACAGGAGCAGGGAAATGTGGCTCTACATTACGTCCTGGAATGGGCAGGATGAAAACTTCTGGAGTAAGCCCAGCTCTCCACCAGCAGCTTTTGCACTTGCTGCAACAGTGCGATACTAGAAGTGGTGCTAACTCAAGGATAAACTTGGATTTCCGCGAGGAAGAGTTTGTTTTGGATCATTCTCTGTCTCATAATGTCAATGATTTACCAAGACGCTCTGGAATATATGAATGCAAATTTGTTGTAGATCCGTGGGTGCAGTAAGCAGCCTTTTCTCCACTGCCATGGAGTGGAGGCCAAATTCCATACCTTCATACACTCTAATTAACCTATACTGGGCAACAATGGTTCCCAAACACACTTTTAGACTCACAGGAACTATTTGTTCCCTTGTCTGGCAAATGCAGCACGGACTCGTGGAGCACTCACATACCTTAGCAGCAAGGAAAGACCAGACTGAGCCTGACCCTGGAACAGGTCCGTGGGGCTGGTGGGACAGGGATGTAGGGCATGGACAGGGGGGCTGGACCAGATGATCTCCTGAGGTTCCTTCCAACCTCGGCCATTCTGTGATGGATGGCTGTGTGTGAGGGCAAAGCACAGGAGGGAGGGTGCCATGAGACAGCCCTAATTCCTTGGGGGGCAAAAAGCATGGCTCTCAAGGAGATGGATACCTGCATGCACAGGTGTGTGGACACTGCTGTGTGGCACCCGAGGCGACACAGGCGCAGTGACTCCACAGGGGACCGGCACCTGAGGTGACACAGGGCCAGTTGTGGCTCTAATGTGGACAGGCACACCCAGACAACACGTGCACAGGGGCACCGGCTCCACAGGGAACGGACACCCTGAGGTGTCCCAGACACCGGGGTGGCACCGGGGACCGATCCACGCCACGCTGCGACGGGCACCGACGGACCCCCCTCGTCCCCTCCCCGCCCGTTACCTGCCGCGCTCCTCCCGCCGCTCCCTCCGCACCCGCCATGAGCAAGGCGTGCGCCCTCTCAGCCCCTCGCCCCCATCCCTCCCTCCTTCCCTCCCTCCTTCCCTCCCGCCCCAGCTCCCGCCCGCCTCGCCCCGCGGCGGTTGCGGCCAGCGCCCGGCGGCTTCTCCGGTCGCCGCGGCAACGCCGAGGGCCGCGGGGCGAGGCGCGGAAGCGGGCGGCGGCCATGAGGGGACGGGCGGGAAGCGGTGGCAGGCAGGCTCCGGGAGGGTGCCGCGGGGGGCATGAGGGGGCAGCGGGGGGCATGAGCGGACCGGAGAGGGAAGGAGAGGGTGGCTGGGAGCGGGCTGGGGTGTGACAGGGCTGCCAAGGGGGAGAGGGAGCGGGGAGACCCCGCGGGACCGGCCCCGGGACGCCCCGCAGTCGCTTCTGTCAACGCAGGGCACCTCAGCCCGGGCTGAAAGCAGCCGGAGGGAGCTCCTTCTCAGGCAGCTCCGGGATAAAGAAAATTTAACTTAATTTAGGAAAACACTAGGCAGTTTTATGTATGTATGTATGTATTTATTTATTTATTTATTTATTTAAATGCTATTATCACTACACGAAGTGATCACTACCCATTTCTTTCTGACTATGCTTCCCTCAGATGGTTTCTCTGCTTATTAAGTGCGTGGTGCAGGTTTGGGTGACACTTTTACATCCTTGTGCGCTTCAGTGTGTCATATTCAACAACAAAACATGAAGAATCGCAGCTGTTTCAACTTCTTTCAGTAGCAGTTTGCTGTTCCAAACTTAGGGTTTATAGATCCCTTCAGACCCCAAGGGCAGCACAATTCACTTTGGATTTATTGTCCTGAAATCACATGGAGCATTTTCAAGAGCTGCTAGTCTATTTATTTACACCAAATTTTGACCTTTTGTTTTGTTTTGCTTAGACTGTTTACTTAAATTAGCTGAGTGAACTGCATTTTTAATATCAATTCTAGGGAATAATTTATTTTGCTTGGTTCCTACCTCCTGTGTTAAGGCAGATGGTTTTCATGTCAGCAGAAATATTGTTTCAACCTATGAATTATGGAAAATGTTTTTAAAATGGAAGATTAAAATAAAGTTATACAGAGAGTTTCAGGAAAGTTCCTGATAAAGTTTGTGTACTAACTCAAGAAAATGCTGCCGTAATTTTCCTTTGTGGTTTCCTTAAAGATTAACAAAATGTTTTTATTTTTGCTTTACATTTTTTCTTTCATTGCTGTATTTCATTGCAGAACTGTCCCGGGAACACTTCAGTTCTTTATTCGCCAGGCAGCAGCAGCAGGAGCAGGTGAGGGCAGGTGAGCTGGGAGCTGAGGGTGATGGCAGAGGTGGCCAGCCAAGCCTGCAGTGATGGGTAGGTCTGAGGCGACACCAGAAGGCAAGTCAGCAGCAGGTCAGGAGCAGTGAGGTGCCATTCTGAGCACAGACACAGCTACAGCATTGCTCAGACAAGGCTCAGGGGCATGGCCTGGAGCTGAAATCCTGCTCCTGAGCCAAGGGCAGAAGCCCCCAGCACAGTGTCTCATGGCTATGTCTGGTAGCAAGCAGCCTTGACCCCAGGTTATCGCTGCACCGTGTTAGAGCTGGCCTTGAGGACAAGCAGCCAAACCCAGGGGGATAGAGGGGGAAGAGGTTGCAGAACCTGTTACTGCACTCAGAGCCGTGAAAATATTTTCTTCATTACAACTGGCATCTTCAATTACTGTGGTAGAATGACGGTGAAGAAGTCACGCTGAAACATTTGATTATTAATACCTGAAATATTTCAAATATAATTTCCTCTATTTGGAATGCTGTTTTAAGATTTTTTAATGCTGCATATTAGAATGTTTTATTTAAAATACTTAGAATGATTCAATAAATTATGTTGTAGAAATAATTTGTAATGTAGCTGCCAGTGAATTTCCAGTTGTTCATCTGCAGCAACTGAAGTTAACTTTTCAGCCATGTTCCCAGTGCATATATTTTAATTTTCTCCCTATCTCATCCTTTCTCAGTGGTAATCAGTTATTCAGAATTTTAGCTTCCATCTATCGTGACCAAATAAAATTTGGGGGTGCAACTTAAAAAAAAAAAAACAACACAATTTTAAAATTACATATAAATGTTTTCAAAGCTTTTTAGAAGGAAAATTCCCACAGCAATTAACTAGAGTTGTGTTTCTAACTCCTTGATGTGCCTTTGAATATTTCATTTGCTATATTAAAAAAAAATGCCATATCAAATTGTTGACATTTTCTATTTGCTTTTGCTCATCAGCATCTATCTCTTGACTAGAGTTTGTCTTATGAGAACCAAATCTTTTACTTTTTGACTTTAGAGAGGCAATTAGTAATATTCAAAGCAGCTGGAGAATAAGCATAATAAATACAGAATAATTAAAGATTTTGTGGTGGGTATTCATACATGCTTTAAATTATGGTAGTCAGCAAAAGAAAAAAATAAAGGAAACTACTTTCAAACCAGTTTACAGATTAAAATTAGTGGAAAGCTATGAACACAATTCTGTAGAAACAAAGGAGGTAAATCAGGGCAGGGACTTGGATATGAGCAAACAAGATACAACATTGATATTTTTCTAAAAACAAGGGGAATGAGTAGCAAGCCAGGGGGTGTAAGGTTGTATACCTTCAACAGGACACCCCTTTGCTCAGTCTGGTTCTGGGATTCATACGCCAAGATGAGACTAACAGCTCTAGTAGAAAAATTGCAAGAAGCAGTATAAAAAGAAATGTTGATCTTTCAGTATCTGCAACTCTGAATTTATTTTTAGCTTTTTTTTTTTTTTTCTTTTATGTCGTATTGCAACACATTATTGGTGGGAGGGTGTCCTTTCTGTCCATCTAACAGAGCATATGCCACAAATGTTCCTGTTTTGGAGAGAACAATGGAAAGCGAGTTTCTTTGTACAAGATGTATTTTGTCAGTGGTGTGGGCTTTACATTACGTTGTTGAGCTTTTGTCAGTATAATTTGAGAAGCGTGTAGCTAGTTTAGGAGACATTGCTGAAAGAGAGGAAACCTAAATTGCGTTAACAAATCCAACAAATTCTAATAAGAGCTTTTAAGGAAGTCCTAATTAAAGTAATGCTTTTAGTCTGATAGTTATTCTGAGAATTTAGAACCCAGAATCATGGAATCATAGAACAGCCCAGGCTGGAAGAGGGTACCTTTCCTGGAAAAGCGTACCTGAATGAAATTATCTAACACCCCATCCCGTCATGCCTTGAAAACCTCCAGTAATGTGGATTCTACCACGTCCCCAAGGAGGTTGTTCCAGTAATTGATTGTTCTCCCTGTTAAGATTTCTGTCTATATCAGGACCTGTTGCCCCTTGTCATCTCCATGTGGCTCCTTGTGAAGAGAGAGCCTCTGTCCTCTATGCAGCTGTCTTCTAAGCACTGGAAAACTTACATGATGGATTCATCATAGCTCTAAAATAGTTTAATAATGACATTCTATACGTTAGTCAGTTTGGATATTTATGAACTTACCAACTAAATTTACAGAAGCTCTGTTAGAAGAGACAGATGGAAAGGAAAATGAATGGCTCAGTATAGGCCATTTGTCAACAAATGCACACAAGTCACTGAGCCAATAAAACCTCTGGCAAAATCCCTAAGACATAAGCAATAAGAGAAGAATGACATTTTAAAAAAGAACCTTTGCAAGAGGGATTTTTGTTTTTGAAAATTAGGCATAAAATCTGGCTGAGAATTCTGATGTTGCCTACCTAATTTACTGGCAGGAGGTAATAGAGGCAGCATAATAGAGACATAGAGGCAGAACGCTGTTTCTAAATGTTTTGTTTCAAGTTTAAACTGAAAAATACTCTGTTCTTAAGCAGCTTATGAGATCACTGAAGGGAAGAACAGACAGAGCTTGGATTTAGTTGGATTTGCCAGGTAAACTGGTTGATAAGCCATACCGTAGGCTGGGACCTGTTCTAAAAGTGGAGAACTGTCAGAATTTATCCAGTAACATATAACAGCAAGAAATCAGATAATTAAGGGTAGTGCTCTGAGAGAATGCAGAAAGGGGTTAAAGGTGCCATTTGCCCTGTTGCTGTGACAGTTAGAATTTAATCTTTTTGTGTCTGATGAAAAATAATGCTAGA
The DNA here is from genome assembly GCF_040182565.1 of Anser cygnoides. Taxonomy (NCBI): domain Eukaryota; kingdom Metazoa; phylum Chordata; class Aves; order Anseriformes; family Anatidae; genus Anser; species Anser cygnoides. The sequence continues at coordinate 201,168,265 of NC_089873.1, forward strand.
TAATATATGCACAAAAGAAAAATCTGCTTAAAGCTTTCTGCTTATGTGTTTTTCTAGAAACTCATGGTAATGTCAAGCATTACTGTAACATCTTTTAGCATGCCATAGTCTTTCCTTTGTAGTTGTTGCTACTGCAGCATAAAAATAATCTTGACGTTTTAGCAACATGGGTATGGTTTCTAGCACTCTATAGGCAGGAATATTTCTTGGTTAATTGGTTTTTATTTTTAAAAATGAAATGAAATGATCTCTTGTCTGTGATCAGTGGCAATTAAAAAAAGAGAGAAGACTGAAACTTCATATGGAACATTTCATCTCTGTCTATGTATTCTGCCACAGTTGCTTCAGTGCTACGATTTATTAGCTTTTTTTTAGTTAAAATAGGCAAGTTACAGAAAAATATCACCTACCCAAGGCATAATGTACTGTCTGAAGGGATTACAGGAAACAAATTGTACATTTTGTTTCATCTTAAATTCAAATTATTTTATATCCCTACAATTTTGTTTTCAGTGGTATGAAATGTGATGAAGATTGTAGAGGTAGCTTTTGGTAGCATTTGAATTTGACAGCTGAAGGGTGGATAATTGGAACTTTTGTCACCTTGCATTGATTTTGGAGCAAGCCTAGTATTTTGACTCAAGCACACGAAGCGAATATTCAGTTGAAATAACTTGCAGAGGAATAATTAACAATGCTGACATTTAAGATGTCATTCCAGGGTTTCAGAGTTAGCAACTGAGGAGATGACATGGGAGCTCACATTACTCACTTGCGTAAGAATGCACTCAGAGTGCAATACTTTATTGGTTATATTAAGATGGTATTTTCAGGTTATGCTTGGATGATCATGCGCTCTAACCTGGTTTATTTCTTTTACTATTGACTCATGCATTTAGTTTTCTAATGACTTGAATGTTTCTATTTTTAGAATTAGTACTGGGGTACAATTGTAGAGCAATTAAAACATATTGCTATGTTGCCCTCTACAGAATCCCATGATGAGTGATTTGGTTTGTCTGTCAAAGTTAAGTCCTCTTTTGACTTGACTGTAAAGGGGTTTTTGGTCAGTCGGCTTAGGGAGACTCGGTGGCAGGCAGATATGGTAATAGCTCTGTCACTCTCTTGCTTGTCTCTAGAAACAGAAAACAGTGCTTTTTAACAATCCAACATCTAAAGCGAGCCTTTTGACCTGGAAAGTCATTATTTTTATAGCAGAAATAACAGCGCAACATTTGCTTTTCTCCTTTGCCTTTTGCAGGCTCCTGATTGTCTACATACTCAGGGCTGTGTTTGGGCTGAGCAAATACAGCACCTACTTGTATATCAAGTTCTGCTTAACCGTTGACAGTTAATGCTGATGAAACTTCAGTTAATATGAGTGCTTCTCGCAGGGCTGACTGCGTTCAGATATAACTTCAGCACCTGCAGTGGAAATTTTGCTTCGGCTTGCTGGAAAAAGCAAGTGCAAGCAAGGCTTTCAGCTAACAAATAAGCTACATTTTCTAAAAGCTGAAAATGAGGGTTAGAGTGCTCTGCCACTCTTCAGCAGAAGAGCCAGACGTCTTCAAAGCATGGAGCCTTAACCTTGACCTTCCCTCACGACCTGGACGCCACCATCTCATTAAGACCACATTACAACTACATCTCAGATATCACTAAATAGTATATTGTGCACATTATACTGTTATGCAAAATAATAACTGGTTAGATATAAGCCACATTCCATTTATTCTTTTGCTGAGAGTAGCTGATCAAAGTAGAGGGAAAAAAAGTATAGGATTCATGGAGAGACACACAAACACACACGTCTACAGACACACACAGAAGTGCACGCTAAATCTTACACCTGTACACCTGGGCTATTGGCCACAGCAAAATATAGCTGGAGAGGAATGACTCCCAAAGGATCCAATCTTCCAACTCTGTAAGTGCAGCAAAACAAATCCTACACCTGATTCTGGCTTCTGCCCTTGGATAGCTTAAGGGTTGCCTGGCCAAGCAACAAGCTGGACGCTTGTGGGATGTTAGGCGGAGTTCTCCTTGAAGCAACTGCTCTCACCAACCAGATGCTCAGTTTTTCCTGACTGGAATATTCCAACGTGCCTTCTGTCCTTTGCATGTTCCAACCCAGCCTTGGCCAGGTCTCCAGACAAAGCAACAAGGATACAAAAAACAAAGACAGTGTATTTCCAGGGAACAGATTTCTTATACCACTAGTATCAAAGGCTGACTTTACTTAAGCATTGGCATTTTTTTTTCGCTCCTGAATGGCAAGGATTTGAGCCAGTTGTTCAATAGCATGAGAAGGAGCATCACTGTTGAATTTCAAGAACTTCAGCCTCTGGTCAGTTGCCTTTTCCATTGCCCTTTGTAGGAAACAGCAATTAGATCTGTTGTTCTCTCATGTGCACACTTTATAAGCTGATAACGTTGCTGAAAAGAGGTGACAAGAAAGCAGGAAAGAACTCAGCCCTGTTTTTTCTCTCTCTGGCCTTTGAGGAAAGAGATTTATTTTCTGCTTCCTCCTCCCTATATGAAACACAAGACTTGAGAAAGAAGATGGACCTGTATCAGCCTCCACAGACATCAGAGTGGTATGTGAAAAACACCTGGGTTAAAGGTAGAACTGAGAAAGGCTGAGGAAAAACTGGGTAGGTGAAAGGATAAGGGGAATGGGAGCTGAGCTGGCATAGACAGGGTAGACAGAATACATTTCGTACAGACCAAATTCATCTTTGAATATTTGGGGCTCTTTGGATGTTAATTGCTAGCTATCCACAACCTGGGGCAGGGCAAAGGAGCATTAAAAAGACAAATTATTTCTGTAGTACAATGTTTTATGTTTTGTGATCCAGTTTTATGATTTACCTGTTACGTTATTGTTGAGTCCTTAGTGCATAGAGGTACACTGCCTCTGGAGCATGAGAGGGTAATGGATCAGCTGAAACAGAGGACTGAGCGCTTGCAAAAAGGAAAATCAACCCTCATTTCAAACCTTTTGTAACAGGTATGGAGGAGAAGATTTGAATGTTGAATGCACTTTATTTCCAGAACTTCCTTAGCTGCCCTCATAGCATTCCATTAATAACAGATGTACTGTGGACATAGCTCTGCAGGGAAGATTGTGGTTCATTAAGAACTTAATTGTTTTCTGAATAGCTAGATAACAGTTGTTTAGTAACAAGGGAACTGTCATGTAATTGCTCTGTAGCAATCCTTTCACAGACTTCTTGAATATTCTCCCTGTGCTTTAGAACAATTCCAGTTCCATCTCTTCAACATCTTCTCTATTAATCCCTCACAGATTTTTACACATTCTTCTTCAGGAACATTCAGATCAAAAACTACCCGTGACTAGGATTGCTGTATTCTGCATCCTTTACCATCTCAAAAACCTGCACTTTTGTTCCCTTTCTCGTGCCACTTTTTAAATCCAACTATAGAATAATTAAGCTGTTGACTTTAAATACTGTCCAATGTTACTCCATAAGCACAGGATTTTGCATAAGATTATCAGTGTCCGAAATGCCCTTGTTTAGTCTCTTGTGCTAACTGTTTTTTGCTCCCAACATCTGATTGCTGCAATCTATGATTGAGTGAATATGCTTTCCTTTATGAATAGTTTGTAGAGGTCCTAGGGATCCTCTGGGACAAAGGCAGCTGCATACATATAAGGTGATATTAGTATTTTCCATCTTATCAAAAAAAAAGTCCACAGCTGGGGAGATATTAAACCAATATTTTCAGCTCTCCACATTCCCAGTAGTTTAAATTGAAAAACCAAATATACAATTACTGACTAAAAATAGCTTTCCCCCCTCGATTCACAGCATTATAAAGAACCTGCTGCATTACCTACTTCTCTCAAGACCACAGTGATCTTTAAAGGCCATTTCTAATGATCTTTATATCCAGGCTAGATTTTATTGACCGAAACAATGGCACTCTTCTGGAGATTTTCTTCAACAAGCAAGTAGAGCTCACTGCTGTAGGTATTTTTTGGTTCTTTGTCCAACATTTTCTTCATGTCACTTCTCCCTCTTAACAAATTCCTCTTCCCACATAATGTATAGACCAGTGCAGTAGGGTCAGCCGCACCTACGTTTCAGCAATTTTTTTCTGAAGTATTTCTACAGTGATGGTACGCCAAAACCATTCACTTCCCGGAACAGAACTATTCAGTAGGATAACTGATCTCCTAAAGTATCAGGGCATGCTTGAAAGCAGTTGGTCTGTTCAGACTCTAGGACTTGTTATATGCGGTTACTGCAAAAGAAGAAAGAAATTATGAAGGCCGGCTCTATCCAGCCGTAACCATTAGCATGTAGAGAAGGAGGGTGGTTCTGGGAACTCATGAGTTCTGGATTCAGCTCTGAATGTTATCATAGGCTTCATAAGCCTTTCAGCAAATCATTTGGATTAATTTTCAGATATAGAAAATCAATTACAATATTAATTTTATTCTCATTAAAAAAAAATAAAAATCATGTTGGCCTATTGCAGCAATGACCATGTCCTGTTTATTGTACACGAAGTATTCAGGAAACAGAGTTCTGGCTTGGTTAGCAAGTCCTGCTACATCCAAGAATTCTCTTGGCTGGGATTTAATAACACAGGGGCCATGGCATTAATTATTCATATGCATTCTACATTCACAGATTGTTCTTACTCACTTCAGCGAAAGTAGTTACATGAAATTTTGTCTTGCCTGCTAGAGAAAGATAAATCTTCTAAGACAAAGTAACATTTCTGTTAATATGTAGTAATAAAAAGGTGTTCCGCATTCTCATCCTGTTTTCCACAGAGGTTCACACATTTCATTGATCATTTCACAACACAACTGCTAGAGGTGTATTGGGATCCTATGGATTGCATTCACATTATCAGAATCAGTGGGATATTGGATTTTTTTATGTGGCTTTTAAGCATTGCCACGTCTGGAAATTATGTTTTTAACATGCTTTTCCATTTCTTTATTTTTCTATTCTTTCTAATACTAGTTCATTTGTGTGGAAACATTGTAGATAGGTCTTAATTGCTGTTTAGCATCTTTGTGTTTGTAAGCAGCCAGTTTGGACCATTTAGGATTAAGCTGCTTTGATGGTTCTTCTTGTAGAGTGTAAAAGTTTCTTCCCTTAGAGATTTCTGCTGGAAAAAATCAGAGAGTCAACTGACATACTGATAAAGATTTTTTTTGTGTTTTCCTTCCATTTTTTCAAATCTTGGGAAAAAAATCTGTTCTTTTGAGGTGTTGAATTCTTTATCAGCCCATAGAGAATAACGATATTTGCAAATTTGCAGTATGCTGTCCAAAAAGATTCACAACATTGCTCTCCTTCCCTTAAGCTTTGGGAAGTGAATGTTATTTTTATTTTTTTTTTTTTTAAGAGAACTCCCAAGCCACATGGCTAGTCATCTGTTACTGCCACATGCAGCCAAATCTGAGAGCATTTCTGTTTCTGCCTCCTGCCTCTTTTCAAGGTCTTGTAGGTTATTTTTCAAATTTATAAATCTTGTCATATGTTCTTGTTCAAGTGGTGCATTTTGAGTTATATTCTATCACTTTTAGTACTCAGGCTTAAAGTTCTGCATCTTTCTTACTGCGTGAAAAGCCAGCTACTGTTGTTAGCATGTTTGATATCTGCATAGTTTGTGTAAGTTATAGCGTGCATAGCTGGTGTAATGCAGAGAGAAGCTGCCTAAAGTGAAATCTCTGAATCAAGAAAAGGAGTTTACTCAATTGCATTTGAAAAAAACATGTGTGAAAGAATCCTGGTCAGTTGCTAATACATTCTTTCCTTATTAAGGAGGTCCCCGTTACAAATCCCTTTTTGTTATCTTTCATTTTCCATATATAGCCCCTGTACCATTAGCTTCAGTAAGGATTTTTCCATATCACTTTTTGTATCTCAATAATCCCTTGCAGTGAAATACAGGAAAAAATAATTTCGTAAGTAGCTATTTAACTTGCACAAGGCCAAGCATAGATTTTAAAACTGTTTTATGGTTCTTTGGAGCCAAGTGTGTGATCATTTTTTATTTCAGTCAAATCAGGTTCAATTACATTATTTTTATTTCATTAAATGTCTTTTCTGCAGTGCTAGGTTCTAGGTGCCAAGTTGGGTTCTAGACATTTCAACAAGGTAAGACCTAGTGTCTGTTTCGTCATATAGCAACTGGTTCATTGTATAGCAGCTGTTTCATTGTAAATTCAACTTTTTTTGTTCTTGATATGCTGCATATGTGAAGTTATCTAAGCTAGTTTAACCCACAATTACAGGAAGGTCCTGGTAAGAGATTTTTCCCATAAAAAGTTACGAAAAATTACAAGAAAAGGAGGAAAAAAAAGAGATCATAATGATAATACATATTGTTAATTCCTTGTTTTTCCACTATCTTTTTGAATCTAAGACAAACGATATGCGGGAAGTAAAGAAGAAGACTACAATCAAACTGTGTACAATTTTTCAATTATATCAACTCTATAAAATATGTATTGCATACAGCGCATGAAGATGTTCTACATAAGTGCTTAAGGTACCTACGTATACCTTTCAAACTCCAATTAACATAAATACCTAGATGTCATTTAGGTATGCAATAGTAATCATATGTTCTTCAAATCTGATTAAATAATGCTGCTTTTATATTATTCTACACCAGATTAAGTTGATTGAGGACTCAAGACAATACAAGTCTCTTTGCAGCATTTGTCTATAGCTGAATTTTATGATTTTCTGTCCCTTGGCAGTCCATAAGAAGAGGCAAGCATTTCTAGGCCCAATTCATCTCTTCCTAATGCATGTATCAAATATGGGGTTGATGAATTTGGCCTTTAGAGTCCTCATTTCTGTCATTAATTGTAAAGGAAAGTTAGGATGCCTAGTCCATGCGTAAAACTCTGTGTTACATTTGTCTAAAGTTAAGTGAAATGAATCCTAAGCTCCGGAAACACCCTTCACATCAATGTGATACTTTCTACCAACTAAAGTAATTAGAATAGCAGCAAATACTGCGCAGGCAGTTTAAATATATAGTCCTGCTATTTAATGTGACATTTCTTTCGTTAAAAATGCTGCTGCTAATGAAATGATGTAGGGAAGCTTGTCAAAACAATGTCTCAGGCAGGAAGAAATGTGATTTAGTAGAATTTTGATTCCCTGAGTTACTGGATTTTTTAAAAATACTGCTTTTTGAATACAGGAGAACAGGCAGCTGTAACTACTTATCCCAGTTTGAAAAGTAACCTTGTGATGCTTCTAAGAGCATTCATTTATTTGGTTTAACTGCAGAGAGCTGTAACCTCCCAAAGGACCCTGAAGCCAGATAATTATTGACATTTTATTTTTACACATATCCTTTTGAAATCTAAGACTACTGGATGGTTTCAAAAACAGCAGATAATGAAGTTTCCCTGCTTAGATTTTTTTTAGGATCACACAACTATAGTTCTGATTAAAAAAGATAGTGTTGCAGTTAGGGTTGTGTGACTTTCTCAGGGGTATTTTTACATTCTATCATTTTCACATTCTCTTTTCTGATACTTTCAGAAAGTGTTGGTATGTACCTGTTGAGTGTTTGGCAAACTTGGTATTGGTTGCTTTGAATGATATGGACCACGTCAGGATGTCATTGTTTCCAGAATAACATTCTTCATCAGAGAACAGTGGCTGGTGAGTGGGACACTGAGCTCTATCTGTTGAAATTTCATGTTCACTCTGAGGCATACATTCTCTATGTAAAAAGAACTTTGAGCTTTTTTATCCATTATGCTTTACTTTGGAAGCTGAAGGTTTTATTCTTGTTGTATAGTTTTGGAATACTTTTAATTAAAAGAAAAATGGAAATAAATCCATCAGAGTTCTACAGTTCATTGCTCTGTGTAAGTCTTCTCTTGAAAATTTTCAGTAATAGCTTTTCTGGTAAGGTCACTGGGTCACTCTCTTTCTGTTATATTATCGTCAGATCTTCTGCCAAGTTTGCAGTCATACCAATAATCATTGCCTTAGATAATTCTGTCCTAATCCTTAGATTCTTTTTCAAGAATTCATATGAGTATTTTTCTACCATCTTGAATAATCACTGGCTTCTACAATATTAAGGATTAGGTTTTCCTTTTGGCACAATGTTAATGTGAGTATATACTCCTTTCTCCTATTATTATTCCTCTTTGACTGCCCTGCTTATTACACAGGAGCTCTGCGTTACATTGTGAAGCTCTGTAGTACCAAGAATATAAAGGTGTGTGCCATTAACTGATTTCTTCTCTCACCTGTATGTGTTCCTCTTCCCCTGATTATTTTCCTGTATGTTTCATACGTGTCAGCAGATATCTCAGTGGTGTCTACTACGGTACTAGAAATTGGTATTTAGGCACCCAAACCCTACCCCCCTTTTTTTTTCCTGCTTGTTCTCAGCAAACAGAACCAACTGTATTTTGCTGTTTCAAGTTGATAGACAGATCATTTCTGCCTTCTGATTTATGGTCTCTACAGCTCCGTGGCTTACCCTGATATTCCATCTTGGGGCTGAGCATACTATGGCTCCCCTGAGGCTCGTTCACCAGCCTGCCATTCCTTTTGCTTTTCCTTTTCTGTCCAGAAGGACTGACTAAACTTCATAATACTCTTTCCTCAAGGCAGGATCTAAGAGAAAGAGGTGTATCTTCTATACAGTATGCTATGAATTGTCTTAGATATGTAATATTTTTAAGAGATTTTCTTCTGAAATTGATTTTCACCTAGAAATTCTGTGATTAACTCACATAAATTTTATTTCCATTATTTCTTTCTTCTATCTCCTTCTTACCTTGTCCCCTCCATGCTATAATTACTTATTTGTGTTGTGGTGGCTTCTGAAGGATACACACAGGATCTGAGCCCTCATTTTTCAGACAATATACAGAGATCTCTGCTATAAACCTTTAAATCAAGAAACACAGAAACAGACCCAGAAGGCATAGAAATTCTTCTTAGTTCACAGATCAGACTTTTTTTAAGTTTGCTTATCTAAGACAAACATCATAGGATGTTGATACATTAAAAATGGATACTTTTTAGCATTCTTCTCAACCTGACCATTTTCATTGGGCAGTTACCATTAGGTATCTTTCACTTCAATAATAATACTTTCTTTAAGCTTTGAATTTTCTTGAGGCTTTATTGAATGAGAAAGTAAGGCTTTTAAGAGAGAGCAGAATTTGCACTTACTTTGATTTAACAGTCTGTTATCTTTTCTCACAACAGTATGTTCTAAATGTGATTCAAGATGACTGATGCTCATAATTCTACAGAGGATTTTGGTTTCCAGAGCTACAGAGTGTTTCTGTTGAAACATTGTGCTTTTGTTTCAGTCCTCTGCAATACTAGGTTTTCTGTAAGACCAAATTGCTCTTTAATTTCACCAGAACAAAGAATTCAGCATGTTTTACTATGTCTTAATTCATGAACTTACTCACTTTTGGAGAAATTTGTTGATTTTTGTCACTGTTTTGTCACAGAATCACAGAACCTTTTAGCTTGAAAGGGACCTCTTGAGATCATCTAGCCCAACCCTGTTGCTCAAGCAGTGTCACTGATAGCAAGCTGACCATTTCCAGTTGTCTTTGGAATGTTTCCACAGATCACAGGCTCTGTGACTTCTCTGGGCAACCTGTTTCAGTGTTTAACCACACTCACAGTAAAAAAAAAAGTGTTTTCTTGTGTTTAGGAGGAATTCAAAGTTGTTTTTTTTTTTTTTTTTTCATGTTTTTTAACTTGTACTTGTTACTTCTTGTCCTGCCAGTGGGCAATACTATGAAAAGCCCATCTACTTCCTCTTCGTTCCCTCACACCAGGTATTTATACACTTTGATGAGATTACCCTGAGTCTTCTCATCTCCAGGCTGAACAGCCCCAGCTCTGTAAGCCTCTCCTGTTATGAAAGGTGCTCCAGTCCCTTAACTATCTTTGTGGCCATGCAGTGAGGATGTTATGGGAGAGTATATCTTGCCTTATTAAAGTTGAAATATGCAACACCCACTGCTCTCTCTTCACCCACCAAGCTAGTAACATCATTGTAGATGGCTACTGTGTTCGTTAATCATGATTTCCCCTTTGTAAATCCATGCTGACCATCCCCAATTCCCTTCTTGTCCTTCGTGTGTTTGAAATGGTTTCCAGGATTATTTGCACCGCCATCTTCCCAGGACTAGAGGTGAGCCTGACTGGCCTATAGTTCTCAGGAGCATCTTATTTGCCCTTCTTGAAGATTGGAGTGACATTTGCTCTCTTCCATTCTTTAGGAACCTCTGCCAGTTGCCATAATCTCTAAAAGATAACAGAAAGCGTCCTCAGACTGACATCAGCCAGATCCCTCAATGCACGTGGATACAACCCATCAGACCTGATGGACTTTTTTATGTCCAGTTTAAGTGTTCCCTAACCTGATCCTCATCCACTGAAGGTACTTCTTCCTTGCTTCGGACTTTCCTTCTAGTCTCGGAGGCCTGGGATTCCTGAAGGTCAATATTAACCAGAAAAGACTGAGGCAAATAAATCATTGAGTACTGCGGCATTTCCCATGTCATTTGTCACCATTTTTCCTGGTGACCACCCCATTCAGCTGTGCTCCCACATTTTCCCGTTTTCCTTCTGCTGCTTATGTACTTGTAGAATGCTTTCCTGTCACCCTTCCCATCCCTTACCAGATTCAACTCTAGGCTGTCCTTGGCTTTCTTAACCCTATCCCTATGTGATCAGAGAGCAACTCAGTACTCCTCCTTGGTCACCAGCCCCTGCTTCCACCTCTTGCACACTTCCTTTTTACATCTGAGTTCAGTGAGGAGGTCCTTGCTCACTCATGCAGGCTTTCTGTCAACTTTACTTGATTTCCTGCTTGTCAGGATGGACTTTTTCGTGAGGTTGAAGTGGTAACCCTTGAATAACAACAACTTCTCTTAGACCCCTCTTCTTTCCAGGCCCATATCCTATGGCATACAGTCCACGGTCATATCTTTGTGTTCAATGGCTGCCACATTTTATTGCATTTTGAAGCTTTTGGTAATAGTTTATTATCCCCTATTTCTGATGAAGAAATTCTGTGTACAAAAAGACTGATATATATAACTGCTAGAGGATTTTAGAAGTAATTTAAACTTATCCTTTATCACTTTTATTGGAGCTTGTTCAAGCCACTGTGAGTAGAAGAATTCAACATCAGTGAGACCGAAGGAAATCAAAACCAGGAGCTGGGTTCTGCAGACCTGTGAGAAAAGACTGCTCTGAGGAGAAGAGTCTTGTATCCTGATCCTTGCTGCTTGTCTTAATACGTTTTAACAAATTTCACTTAAATACAAAAATACTTCCCAAAACCTTATCACTGGATTACAGAGCTTGGAATATAAATATTCTTTAAATATAAAGAAGTGACAGTCCAGTGGTACAGTGCAATCTAAACAGGTGGAATAGACAAAGATGTGAAAGAAAATGACAATTAATTAGTATGACAGCTACATGGAGCCTGTTGATTTTAGCTCCTGTTTTATCCACCTTTGAATGAACTTTTCTAAAAAGGATCTCTGGATTTCTTCATTTTACTTGGGGAATGTGGCAAAATTATAGGCAAATGTGTTTGAACGTGTGGGGAATATTTCTTCTTTATAAGTCATTAGTCTGTCTAGTCTATATTGCCACCCAGCTGTGATCAGAGAAACTAAGAGAGTACAGAGGGCTTGAATGTTCAGCTGGTGCTTCTGTTCAAAAAAAAAAAAAAAAAGAAAAAAAAAAAAGAGAGGTTACAGGATATTCTTTATTTGTAGTAGGACAGAGTATGAACAGACTGCTATACAAAGGATGGCAAAACAGGACATTGGTAGCATCAGCAGTCACAGTCAACTTGTGAAGAAAGAATTCCCTCAAAGGCTGTGAGGATCCTTATCTTCTGTGACATTGTGCACAAACATGACAACTGTCTTTTGCTGCTTACGATAGCTCCTCTTCCCTTTCCTTGGAAATATCCAGGCTCAAGTCCATAACTTTAGTTTGCATTTATATTTTAGTTTCCCTAAATCCTGAAAGCATCAAAATATTCAACTGTTTTGTTCACAGTGGTTTATAGTGGACCACACTTTATATCAGTACATCTGATTCTGTGTTCAGCACTGAAATAGGACTGAAAAGGAAAAAATGAGCATATATATATATATGTATATGAGGAAATGAATACTAATTGCTATACAAGTAAGAACATTGTAACATTTGCATCCAATTCCCAGCTTTATGAACATACAGGCATAGTGAGTATAAAGAAAAAAGCATTACCCATTTTTGATGAGTAGGTAAAGTAAGGAATACAAATCAAAGAAAATTATGAGTCCACATTTTGCTTAATGTTTTTGCTGTTCTTTTTTTTTTTTTTTTTTTTTTCAATTTTGTAAAAACTACAAGGAATAAATTTTCTGTAGATTTTACCACTGCTGCAGAGCAGAAATTGTTCTGCCACATAGGTATATAAGATGTAGGACCTAAATAAACGTAGCCAAACTACAGAAATGCATTTTCTACCTTGGTAACTGTGTTGTTTTGTCATGTGTTGAACTATCTTCTATTATAAAAAACTTGAAAAATAATGATGTCCTTGTGACACCAAATTCTAAGAATGCAAACTCCAGTGTTAGCAGCTTAGTTTTGCACAGCTTCTCCCAGATCAGCTGCTCTTTTCAATCAAGTGCTTTTTCTATTTGTTCTTTCAGGCTCTCTTCAAAGTTTATCCCCATGTTAAGTTTGTTATATGGCAAGCTGATTTTCTTTTCCAAATTAACCGTGTATTGACTCTGAGATTAGTAGCTCTTGTGTTTGTGAGATGCCAGGATCTCCAGCACAGGAAAATGAGTCACGCTGTTTCGGAATGTGTCCAATGCAATATAAAGAGTAATTCATCAAGGAGCTGCGAAGTTTGAAAATGGATGCAAATGGTAACCATGTAATGAGTTTTTCCAGAGGAGCCTTGGCTCTTTTTATCTATGTTTGTTACAATTTCACCTGAAGTATCACTTAAATCTTGCAGGGAATATGTGCAGGTAGATTTCTAGACCACACAATCTTGAGTCTTCCTCAAGTTTAATTTCTTAAAAGCAGAATCGAAATTTTATAATTAATAACTTATTAAAACTAATCATTCTAATTCTGGTGACCTGATTTTCAATGTGAACATTAGAACATTGTGTCTTCAGCAGTCTGAACATGTCTCTTTCAAAGACTACTCTGAAAGTACAGTGAAGGTTAGAAAAATGGACAAAATAGAATGGTTGCAGATGTGTGAACGCAGAAGTACACCATCTAGGAACCATGCTGAGTGTTTCATAGCGCTTTCTGGACACGTAACACCAATAAAATTCTTTCACTCTTACTTCTGTGAGTGCTGCACAGCAAGATGCATTCCTTTCCTTTGCTGCTGCTGATAAATGAGTTGAATTATTAGGACTGAAGACATCAGAAACAGAAAGGACTTGGCATGATTATCAAATCAATCTACAGCAAGTTTTAGAACAAATAACAATGCGGTCTTTCAAATATTCCAAAGTAAACAGCTTGTATTAGAGGGACCAATGAGACAATAAAAGATGAATCCACACTGTGCCATTTGAGGTTTCTTTTCAGAATATTAGTTTTCAGGATGTTACCGCGCTTCAGTCATTATGACCATGCTCACAACTCAGAGGTGAATTGTGAATGCACCAGAGGGCATATGATATTGGACACAGGAAGAAGAGTGAATTCCTGAAAACAGTAGAAGGAGTGAAATTCTGTTTCAACATGGACATTTAGGGATTCAGGGGTCTGTTCATGCTCTTGACAAGATCACAGTATCCAAATACCAAGCTGAGTACGAAGAACTGGAAATGCATGGCTATCCGGTAATTAAAATCACAATGTAAGGTAAAAGGAGTCTACAAATAGGTTGAAAGCTTTGCTATAAGCCCTCCTGTCTGCAGCAGAGAAAGGATTCACCCTCTCCCTTTGCTCCAGGATGGACTGCCTTTTCCAGGCTTGCCTTTTCATATCATGTTTGTAATTACATACACAGAGTAGCTCACCTGTTGTCAGGATTAATTTTATTGTCTGTCTTCCCCTGTATAATAAATTTGGCATAAATTGTTTCCTATGATTAGTTTGCACTTCCTCTTATTTACTTGTCTTATCTATTGTTTCCCCCCCTTTTTTTTTCTAGATAATAGGTTCCATTATTTGTCACGCATTAGCGGAGTGCCTACCAGGATGAAGCTGAGGCAGTAGTGTTCCAGCAGTACAACTAATGAGTGCTAACAGTGGTGGCAGTAACAGAAGGGCCAGTTTGTTTAATAAATTTGGAAGAGAACTGGTATAGTTGATTTACAGTGGAGTGAATGCTGCCTGACATTTCTCAAAGAGACGTTAATCATATTGCTTGCTAGAAAAAGTGAGCAAAAGGTGAGAAAAAGAACGACAGACTACTTAAGGCCTTTGGGGCAGGAAGAAAAAATAGCTCTGCCTGTGAAAAGGTACAGGATACCAGAGTGCACAGAGATGTTAAATGGCTATTAGATATTAGAGGCTGCCACAACAATGAACTGTTCTGAGCACCTCAATATCAAAAAAGAAGTCACAAAGAATTCAGAAATGAAATAATAAACACCAGTATGTGCTTAAAGATACATTTTTTTTAAAAAGTATCACAGAGTTAGCTCACTGCTCTTGATTTCCTACATTTTCTTTTGCAAAGGAGTATATGGATCTAGTTTAATTGTCACAGTTTTCAACTGAAAAGTTATCAATGAAGCAAATTTAAGACACTTAAGATATATTTGCTTAATTATCTTATGTGGATCTCCAAGAAGCTGTCCAGATATGTCCAGGTGAGTACACATTGAAAGCCATTGATCTCATGTAACTGTCTATAACTATTTTGCACATTAATTCATGTCAACAGAGGCAAAACAGAGGTGGACAAAGCCTCCTGTATGTTTACAGCTAGGTGGACAAAAGGCACTCAGCTGCCACTGAGGAACCAGGGTCTGTTCCTGTCTGCTGTGGATCTGTTCCATCTGCAATTATATGATAGGCTGACGACACAGGATGAAGCATGATGGTTCAGGGTCAGCTAAGGAAGGCAACAGGACATGGCTGGCTGAATCTAAAGGAGCTCAGGTATAGCTTAGAATATGTATCTTAAATTGTCAGTAGAAATGTTAATAATTATGTCACTTATATTGAAATGTTGTCCAAGAATTGTTATACATTCATTGTTAGGGCAATTTGGAACTGGAGTTGTCAAAGCATTCAGAAACAGAATCACTCCTGAGTGACAAGAAATTTTAAACATACTGAATGACAAATGCGAGTGTTAGGCTTTTAATCTTTAATTTTTATGCTGCAATAGATATAGATAATGTCTAGCAACAGTAATTCAGGAACCTAATATAGTTTGAAAACTGTTCAAGAGACAAAAAGATGTTGAAGTCAACTAAATGGAAACTTAGTAAAGATTGATTCACTAGGATTCACCAAAATGAAATTGTGGCTGATACACTTTCATTTATATAAACCTATTTGAAAACAACCCTGAAAACTGTTTTGAGAAAACTATTTTCTATTCTGTCATGCATAATACTTTGTATGTCTAGACTGGCGGTGTAACATCCCAGGTAGTAACTGAGTACATTAATAAGAGCATTCAGTGCGGTGTTTTATCTTCTGCATGGAATCGAATGAGAGCCAAAGAAGTCAAACTTGCAAATCACTGTCTCTGAAAAGACTCTTTGCCATAATGAGTTTTCTACCTAACCTGTAGATAATCCGTTTCTGTTTCTCTAAGCATATGCAGGTGGACAGCAAATAAATCATTTTAAAATCCTTTCTATTCCTTAATGTTAACTAAAAAAAGCAGGTGCTTCATTTAATGAAGCAATTGCATTATTGAAAGACAGTATTAGCACAATGAGGTTTCTATATAGTTACCTCTTTAAACGGAGATCCATCCTATTACGGTACTGCACAAGTAATATAATTTCCACATGCAGTTTAGAAAGTAAAATACCTTTCAGGTGACCTTTTACTGTTTCCATTTAGTCTGGGTCTCCCTAGTGAGGCATTCTACTTTCAGCTTCAGTGAACTGTACGGTCTGGAAGCTCAATCTGATAAGACACATATGAAACACCAAATTTGTATTTATAATTGTGACAAAGGGCAAATGGCAACAGAAATAGAAATGCCACACTTGATGGACTACATTCTCATTTCCATCATTTATTGCAAGGCAGTGGAATTGTTTCAGCATAGTTCTGACATAAATGAACAACCACAAAATCATAGAATGGTTGGGGTCGGAAGAGACCCTTAAAAATCACCTAGTTACAACCTCCCTGTCATCTCTCAGTAGATCAGGTTGCCCAAAGCCCCATCCAACCTGGCCATGAGCACTTCCAGGGATGGGGCATCCACAGCTTCTCTGGACAACCTGTTCTGATGCCTTAACACCCTGATAGTAAATAATTTTTTCTTTATATCCAGTTGCAATCTATCTTCTTTCAGTTTAAAACCATTGTCCTATGTTCTGTTACTGCAGGCCATATCTTTCTCCATCTTTCTTATAAACCCTCTTTCTATATTGAAGGGCCCCAATAAGGTCTCCCCGGAGCCTTCTCTTCTCCAGGCTGAACAATCCCAACTCCCTCAGGCTGTCTTCACAGGAGAGGTGCTCCAGCCCTCTGATCATCCTTGGGGACCTACTCTGGGTTTGTTCAAACAGGTCCATGTCCTTCTTGTGCTGGGGACCCCAGAGCTGAATGCAGTACTCCAGGTGGGGCCTCATAAGAGCAAGGTAGAGAGGGACAATCATCTCCCTTGATCTGCTGGCCATGCCTTCTTTTGATGCAGCTCAGGATACAGTTGGCTGTCTGGGATGGAAACTCACATTGCCAGCTCATGTTGAGTTTTTCACCCACCGGAACCCCCAAGCCCTTCCCCTCAGGTCTGCTCTCAATCCATTCATCCACCAGGCTGTATTGATGTCTGAGATTGCCCTGACCCAGGTGCAGCACCTTGCACTTGGCCTTGTGGCCATGAGGTTCATGTAGGCCTACCTCTCAAGCCTGTCCAAGTCCCATTGGATGGCATCCTTTCCACCTCTCATGTCAATTACACTACTGAGCTTGGTGTCATTTGCAAACTTGCTGGGGTGTTCTCCTGCTATCAATGTAATCAATCCTGCTATCAATGTAATTAATGAAGGTATTAAATAGTATGTAGTAATAGTCCCAGTATGGACCCTTGAGGAACATCACTCATTACTGGTTTCCATTTGCACACTGAGCCACTGAAGCTCTTTTGAAGTGGCCATCCAGCCAATCTGTTATCCATCTAGAAGTCCATCCATCAAATCCATCTCTCTCCAATTTAGAGGCAAGGATGATGTGGGGGACCATCTCAAAGGTGTTACAGAAGTCCAGGTAGGTGACATCTGTTGTTCTTCCATTGTCCACTGGTGCAGTCACTCCTTTGTAGAAGGCCACCAGATCAATCAGGCATGATTTGCCCTTGGTGAAGCCATGTTGTGTATCTCTAATCACGTCCCTGTCTTCCATATGCTTTGACTTGACTTTCGGGAAGATCTGATCCATGATCTTACTGGGTACTGAGGTGCGGCTGACTGGTTGGTAATGATGGTGTCATCACAGTTAAAGAGGATGCAATATCTAGTGAGTAGAAAAGAATTATTTTATACATGATCTCAGGAAAGTGGCTTAATCTTTGCCATTCGATCTTCTTGTGGTTTAAACAGATCACTACTACTACAGATTTTACTACTCTATTGGACTGTTTGTGAGGATAATAAAATTTTTGCAAGCACTTTGATATTTGCCGCTAAAAGGAGCATATAAATACAACTACATGATTTTTTTGAGGTTGCATTGAAAAAGGGAGTTGCAATTGGCAAAAGTTTACTTATAAGCTAGGTACTTGGCATAATGAACCCTTTATTTCAAAGTGTTGCAATGCAACTGTTTATGTAAAATTTCTGAATGAGTGTATAAATTAGATCTTGATGTCTAAAAGGGTACTGGATCAGTGTGGTTCAAGAAGAGGATTTTTTTTTTTTTTAATTGAATGGAAGTTGTACGTTAATTCCTCTAGAACGTGGGAGCCTCTGTGTTATGGATGGATTATGACAAAATGCACACTTGAAGGATATGGAAAAAGTGTCTGCAGGTCACCAGTTAATTTCTACTTTTCTGCTTTCTTGGTCTTTTCAGTTTTGGCAAATCAAAGAATCTAGGTAATTATTGAAATTTGCACTTGAAAGCCTTTTTTTTTTTTTCTTTTTTCCTGTTATCAAGAATATGAAGAACATCCACCGTACACATCCTCTTTTTCCCTTAATACACATTCAATGGTAGGATTGTGATGGACAGGTCGAAGAGCCATTATAAAATATTCCAGTATCGAAAGGGGGCCTACAAGAAAGCAGGAAAGGGACTCTATATCAGGGAGTGTAGTGACTGGACAAGGTGTAATGGTTTAATCCAAATGAAGATAGGTTTATATTAGATATAAGGAAGAAATTCTTTACTAAGAGAGTGGTGAGGCACTGAAACAGGCTCTGCCCAGAGAAGCTGTGGATACCCCATCCCTGGAGGTGTTCGAGGCCAGGCTGGATGGGGCTTTGGGCAACCTGGTCTGGTGGGAGGTGTCCCTGCCCATGGCAGGGGGGTGGAACTGGGTGAGATTTCAGGTCCCTTCCAACCCAAACCATTCTGTGATTCTATAATATAAAGAGAGTATAATAAGACCTAAAGACCTAAAGTGATGCACACAACCTTAACAGTAACCTTAACAGTAGTTCATTGCTGGTAAATCCTAGTAGTTACGATAACTATGATTTGGGATAAAAATCCCTACAGGCTTATATATATATATATTTTTTTGTCCTTTGGCACACTCCTTTCTCTTTAGCTCTAAGGATTAGAAACTTAATTTGGCTGGGATGCCTATGTTATTATTGTCTTCAAAGCATCCAGAACTCTAAGAAAAGCACTCAATTTCATAAAATTTATGATCAAATTTAGAAAAATGGTAACATTAGTCATAATATTAATTATGACTGATAATATGAATATGAAATAAATATTCTTTATGTTATAAAGAATATTAATCTGACAGCTGTTGATTTGTTAAGTAAATCTATTTTTATATAATTGTTAGTAATCTACAGAAACATTTTAAAGTCAACCAGAAATAGCTTTCTCTGTTATAGACAACAATAATTTCTTTGTCTTTTGTATTTCATTCGGAGTATTGAAACAATAAGATACATTTCTTACCAACTTTCCCACTTCCTTTCAGGCTGCTATGTTTCAAGTTGAAATAGCCTATATATAAAATGCAAGTAAATAATAATAATAAAAAAGGATAAAACATGAAAAATGTTGATTTCTATATGCAGATTCAACTGCATATGTAGTTTCATTCATCAGAAAAATGTTCATAGCTTGTACAGGATAGTTTTCCAACTGTAGGAGATCTAAACCAATGAAGGAAGATTGAGATTGCATTTTGTGGTATTTTCCATTTACTGTTAATCTGTTTATCATTCTGAAAAAACTTTTTCAAAAGTGTGTTAAAATAAATGGCACACTTCCACAGGCTTTGGATCCATCCTTAAATAACTAATAACGCTGATGATGTATTTTCACTTGAAAGCATAAGGTTGGCGTAGTATTTTTTGTTTCTCATATGGGAGAAGCAGTTGACTGAGAATTGCAGTTTGTCTACGCCAGCTCAATTTTAATAGAAAAATGAAATTTGTGACTTACAGCTCCTCCAAGAAAAGCTCTAAAATTTATTTTGCCAAGCATTAGCCAAACTGTCTTGATTTACAATTTATGAATTCTCATTAAAATATTGAGATTTTATGTGTTTATGTGAAGGCAGAATTTGGCCCAATATCTGAAAGACTATGTGTGTTCTCAAAGACCAGTTTCCACTCATCCATGGGAATCTACATTTGCAATTTTTAGGAAACGGCAATATTTTGCTAACAATTTGACAATGATTTTATGTTTTAAATATCATCTAGGCTCTAAGGCACAACCTTAGAACATCATTAATTCTCATAATATATAGACTATGAAAACTCTAATCTAGGGACTGTTGTCCTTTGTTACAGAGCACTTTTCCACAGAGATAAGAAATTAACTTCATAAATGTTTGTTTTCAATATGCAGAGTGAGAAAACACATTTCAAATCAGCGAAATTAGATGTCTACAGGCCTTTTTGAAAATCCTATTAAGTGTCCTAACTGCAATTTTGCAAATCTAAAAAGCTTGAAAATCTTGTAGTACAGCATCAAAGAAATATAAAAACTGCAGTGAACTGTTTGTGCAAGGTGTTTATTTCACACAGTTTGCTGAAAAAGCAAATTCTACATCCATGAAAAAAAAATGTTTTGAGAACTGGGACATAAAGTTAATACCCAAGATATTTTCATGGAGCCAAAATTCCTCAATACTTAATTGTAGGCACATTCCAGGGATCCCATTTCACAATATACAGCTTGGCGACCTACGAAAGAGTCTGAGAGGTTTGGAGTTGGAGATCCAGCAGACTTCTTGTTTGGGACAGGACAGAGCTGCTAAGAATCTTATGGAGAGGAAAATACTCAAGTGTGTATGCTTTAATTAGGCAGCTAGCAATTTTTTGAAGAAAGTGAGTTTAGCTGTCATGTTTAATCCTCTGTAGTCACAGAGCTCAAGAGCAGAAGCCTCTGAAGTTTGGATCTCTTGGTGGGCTGCTGTGGAAGCAGGCAAGCTGGCACGTAATCAGGCAATTATGGAAGTGATGTGAATGAAAGACTCCACAACAACAATTTGTTACAGAAAATTTCTGACCAGATTAGGTGTCATTTGTGGAGTCTTGGTATGAATGAATAGCACATTCAATGACAGTCTGCCCTTTGGATGCCTGTACTGACATATAAAATTATTAGGCACTAGAAATTCAATTGCTCCAATTTGGTCATGAAAGAGAAGAAGGACTATGCAGAAATGCACTTTTGGTCCAGCTCATTTTGCTGTCCAAGGTGTTATAGTTATGTGCAAATGAAGGAAACCATGTTCTGCTGGCCTCCAAGCACAGAGTGTGGTATTTCTGAAAGCTGAAATGGAATAATAGGAGAAACCAGATGACTCTCCCAAGCAAACGTTTTCAAGGTGTTTGGTAATATTACAGGCTGTTTGAATTATTTTCACAGTGTTCAAACAGTTTGTAAGTGAAATTATTTCCTGTTCTATTTAAACACTGTGAAATGACCAGATATCAATAAGAGTTTCTTGGTAACATACGACAGTACAGTCAGCTGGTAGATGGCAGCTAGGGCAAGGAACGTCTGAAAAAAAAATGTGGAAAACAGACAGATTATTCATTTCGTCTGAGCAAGTCTGCTAATTTCTAACCTTATTGTTGTGAAAAGTGTTGGGATTGATCTCCTTGTACATGATTAAATTTGGGCATATAATGTAAAAAGTTCTTCCACACTTCCTTAAGACGCAGTTATCTCTGACATCTATTTTTAAAACATGAGGAATTGCTTTTCATTGTCCATAGGGCCACAAAAGACATACATGTGTATGATATTGATAAGATTAGGTGAAATTCATCCTGTCTTTAATAAAGAGCACTGTTAAAACAAGATTGCAGTCATTTTTTATTCATCAACTTATGAATATATTTCTTTACTTGTTCTTACACAAGTAGTAGGTCTGTTTTCTCTAAGCTATTTTATTTGGCTTGTGTTGCAAGGTTATGGTAGCAGGGGGCTGCAGGGGTGGCCTCTGTGAGCAGAGCCCAGCAGCTGCCCCAGGTCAGATCAGAGCCAGCTCCAGACGGCTCCAAAAGGGACCCGCTGCTGGCCAGAGCTGAGCCATGAACAACGCTGGGTGGGCGTCTGGGAGAGCAGAGTTAAGGAAGGGGAAATCTGCTGTGCTACAGCAGCTGGGAGAGAGGGGTGAGAGCTGAGAGAGAAGCAGCCCTGCAGCCCCCAAGGTGAGTGCAGCAGGAGGGCAGGAGGTGCTCCAGGCACGCAGCACAAGTTCCCCTGCGGCCCGTGGAGAGGCCCCTGGTGGAGCAGGCTGTCCCCCTGCAGCCCACGGGTCCCACACGGAGCAGATCTCCACGCTGCAGCCCGTGGAGGAGCCCCCGGTGGAGCAGGTGGATGTGGCCTGGAGGAGGCTGCGGCCCATGGAGAGCCCCCGCAGGAGCAGGCCCCGGGCCGGAGCTGCAGCCCGTGGAGAGGAGCCCACGCAGGAGCAAGGGGTCTGGGGGGAGCTGCCGCCCGTGGGGGACCCGTGCTGGAGCAGTTTGCTCCTGGGGGATGGACCCCGTGGTACGGAGCCGTGTGGGAGCAGTTCTGGAAGAGCTGCAGCCTGTGGGCAGCCCCCCAGGCTCAGTTCGGGAAGGACGGCATCCCGTGGGAGGGACCCCACGGGGAGCAGGGGCAGAGTGTCCGTAGAAGAGTGTGGACGGTGGGAAGGTGTTTTTAGTTTGTTTTCATTTTCTCACTGCTCTAGTTTATTTGTAATAGGTTATAAATTACAATAATCTCCCTGCGCTGTCTATTTTGCCCATGACAATAATTATTGAGTGATCTCCCCGTCCTTTCCTCAGGTCTTGAGCCTTTTTTCATTGCTTTTTCTCCCCCTGTACTTTTCGGGGGGAGAGTGAGAGAGTGGCATGGTGGAGCTGAGCTGCCCATCAATGTGAAACCACCACAGATATATATATATATATATATATATATATATATACACACACACACACAATATAGTATATATATATACACACTGTATATATACAATATATATATATACAATCAAATATTTTAAAATCATCTTTAAATTAAGTTGAAAACAAGAAAGATTTAGAAGACTTATTTTCTTTTGTACTCTAAACCCATGTACTGACCTTCATTTCTCCAGTGCAGACAAGTATTTTGGATGATGCTCATGTAACGTATAACCAGTGAAATGAGTAGATGTTAAGCTATGCTCCAGTTATCAAAGAAGCGTACAGATGTTGGTGAGTAACCGGT
The DNA here is from genome assembly GCF_040182565.1 of Anser cygnoides. Taxonomy (NCBI): domain Eukaryota; kingdom Metazoa; phylum Chordata; class Aves; order Anseriformes; family Anatidae; genus Anser; species Anser cygnoides. The sequence continues at coordinate 201,191,370 of NC_089873.1, forward strand.
TTCTAGATGAGATTCTCAGATGAACTGTCCATCAGAGAGCATTGACATTGTCAGGGAATAATGCGTGAAGTCTATGACGCTGCCACTTCCACCTGTCCCCCAAACTGTTGGTGTCATGTGTGGCTATCCATGTGCTGTTTGGTAATGGGCTGAAGTTAAGAACCATAAATCATTCTGTTGCTGCAGCAATGACAGGTGCAGGATAACAGATGCTGTCGCCAATATATTAGGAGAATGCCATGATTTATTTGCATTAAGGCAGTCTGGGGTTAGCAATATGTGTGAAACTAGATAACCATATGGTGCACGGCTGCTAGAGGGGAGTACTTGCCTGTAATAAAGTACCGTATTAAAATGCAGGCTCCAATATTTAGCCTTAGCAAGTGTCTCTTGACACCTGTGTCAGCTCCTTGAAATGCTTGAAGACTACATGATGTGAGTTGAAGTGCAGAAGTCACTAATCTTGTGACAGCGAGCTTGGCAATTGGGTGCAAGTGTCCAATATAGTGAAGTGCTTAAACATGCAAATTTTCCCACTGGCCACACACTAAACTGTGCATGTACTTAACAACCTAACTGAATAAGGATCTACAGAAAGATGTTTTCTGATGAAACATGGTTGTTGTACTTCTCAGTCATTAGCGAAGATGCTGCTGCTGAGCATATGGGCAAAGGCAGAACAGCTCTGTGATTAAGAATATAGAAATAAAAATTACCAGAAGTGAGGTGCACACAAAAACATCAGAGAGATTGACAAGTTCAGATCAGGGAGAGTGCGTCATCTCCATTAAAGATTTCTCAAAGACCTGAAGTTATTGGTCTAATAGCAGTGCTTCCAACACATATCTCAAGTCAGGGAAATCATGAAAATTCAGTGATGGTATTTAAGGATGGTTAAAAGTGTTATTTATGTAACTACAGGCCCATTATTATGGTCTCAGAAGTATGAGAAATTTAAGGACCTATTGTCAGGGAACAGGGAAGGCTGGCAGTTCCTGAAGGAGCTGGAAAGGATGAGTGGAGGCTCAGGCAGGGCTGATCAGGGCAATTAAGGCCTATTAGTGCCCTCAGGACACTGACGTCTTAATGGAAAAAGAAACCTGAGAGAATGAAAAAATGGAGAATGAGATAAATTGCAGCTCGGGTTTACAGAATGTAAATCGCTTTTAAATAACCTGAATGTTCTTTGCTAGCTGATTTTCTAGATAAAAGAAATGCCGTAGATTTCATCTGTCTGGTCTTCCATGCCATGTGGGAAATTGCAGAGGATGGAAATTACCAGAGGAAATTTCAGGTGAATAAGGGGTTAGTTAGAGAATAAACAGCAGTAAGTACTTCTGAAAGGGAATGCGCTGTCTGGAGGAAAGTAGCCCAGTGACTGATTTTTTAAAATATTTTCACTTTAAAAAGTGGAAATTAAATGTGGAAATGGGGTGACAAAACCTACCTATGACATTGTGTTATGAGAAGTGATCGATATAAAGGAGTCAGAAGGTATAAAACAAGAAACAAATGGATGATCTTTAGATTCAAAGTATTAGAAGTGGGGGAAAAAATCAACAGCCTAAAATGCCAAATCATGTATTTAAAGAATAATGAAAAGATTTTCTGCTGTTACCCAAGATTATGTCACTTCAAAAAACAACTTAGAAGAAGGGGTTTAGCAGACTACTTTTTCACAGAAAGACTATGAGTAACCAAAGAAATGCAACTATAAAAATCTAATCTGAGGATGTAAGGCCTTAATTGCATTAATTGCCCTGATCAGCCTTGGTAGATAAAGATGTAATATCTTTAGTAGATAAAGTAGCAGATAAAGATGCCATTGTACATGTGTAGTGTTCTAACTATTGGATGAACTGCTCTTCAAGGAGTCTCTGTGTCTCTCAACTATAGTGGGAACTTAGAGGTCTGAATTAGATTCCTACTTTCTGTGTGGATATAACAGGTGAGATAAATCACACTCATAGTAATTAGCTGGGAACCAGAAATGCTCCATTCACGTCAAATGTATAAAAGAACAGGAGCAGAACCTGACTGGATACCACTCCACATATCTTCCAGCAGATTCCCTCCTCTGCTTTCACTAAGTTCCTAGATTTCATGAAATAAAATAAACTGACATCACAGTGATCTAATTTTAGGACCTATTTATTCATATAGGTTGTCAAAAGGATGGATTTAACAAAAAAAAAGACTGTATCCACATGACATACTCCTTGCATCTGTACCTGACAGACAGCAGTGGGAAGCTGATATCAGCGCTCTTTACCATTGATAAAGAACCTGAGGCCCAGAGGAGGAGTATCGTGCCCAAAACCACAGGACAGGGAGACGTGCAGACAGAAAAGACCCCAGCAGTCCTGAATCAAGGTATAGTGCCTTGTTTACTGCTGCATGCTGCCTCCCACTGTAGCCTTGGTAAAGTACAGTAGAGTCTTGAGATGATATTAAAAATATTGCAGTTTTATAAGCATACTTAATAAAGAAAGACTTTTGCCACATGTTTCATCACCCAAAGATGCTATAAGGAATTATTCTAAAACCTTGTGCTTAAGGGATTTTGGGTAATAAAACAGTTTGCAGAGAAGAAGGGTAGCACTCCTGAGACAGTAATGATCCCCTAGGTATCCTCCAGGCTGCTAGATGAAAGCGAGAGAGGCAGAGAAGCCATTTTTTTTGAAAGTAGAAATATCTGTCTTAGAGATAAAGATACAACGTTTTGTGGATGAAATGCAAAAAGAAGAGACAACAAGAATCAAGATCTTTTAGGCTTGGTAGCCATAAATTCAGAGGAAATTATTACAAACTTTAAATACAGAAGCCCCCTAGGCACCCTATGCACCAGTAATAAATCACCAAAGTGAATGATTACCTCACTGTTCTATCCAACACCATCCATGTGGATGTTTTATGAAAAGTATGTCTGGACATGACTGATGATATAAAGAACTGAGGGACATCAGCTCATGTGGGAACAGACATTTCAGGCAAGACAAAAAACCTACAAAGGGTGAAGAGGGAAAGAGTGCCAGAAAAGGTGGTTCACGCAGAGTTGACAATGGCTTCTCAAAAGAAATCCGATGCAACAGCCATGACTGTGGTCCGGAACAGGGAGTGCAAAGCCAGGAGGATCGCAGCGCTTTGGATACAGGGGTATGAAGCTCTGCCCCAGCAGGTAAGAAGGTGACTGGCCACCCAGAAAAGCAGCTGGCAGACTGCAGCATTGCGAGGGACAGGCTGTGGAGTTGCAATCAGAAAGCCCTTGCTGTTGCACAAGCTGTGGCACTCCTGTGAGTGGGGCTACAGCAGAGCAGTGAACCCCTTCTTGCCCTGACCCCCCAGGGATGTGATTGCTTGCTGCGGTCAGGGAGAGACCTGGGCTGCTTTCCCTGACAGCGATGCCTGAGCACCAAGAGAGGACTTTTCAGCCACCTCCTCTCTCTGCCCATCTCCCCTCCCATCTGCCTTGGCTTTTGGAAAACCATTTCTTCTCCTACAGCCTCCCTAAGGGGCACTGACATTTTGCTTCCTACCTCCGAGAAGAGCTTTTTATGTTAGTACGTGCTCAAAACTTCATGGTTAAGGAATTGTTTCATTAGAAGATGCTCTTGCCTTGTTGTGTCTTGTGATGCAAGTAAAAACAGGGCTCACCTTCTGCAGCCGTTGCTGACAGAGCTGTGGGAGCTACAGACCTGCATTCAGGATTTATGTGAAATCTCTGGTTTGGAGGGTATGATTTGGTAAAAATAAACAAACAAAAAAGCCTGGGCCTATTTGTGTCATCACATTTATCAGGTGCCGGTAGCAGCATAGCTGCGATTCTGCACACGTATCCCAAGTTCCCAGCTTCCAAACAGGTCATCCAGAGGGTAGAAGCAACTCACAAAGTCTCTGGCATATGATTACAAAGTCTTTTAAGATGTGCAAGTGAGAAAATAGTGAAGAACATTGTCCTTTTAATATGACAGGAAACATAAAGAAGCTCATGGTATGAATGACAAGCAGTTGGCTTCGCACAGGTGTTGTTCTGGTATTCATAGATTCACAGACTTTAAGGCCAGAAAGGAGTCTTAAGTCATTTTTATTGACTCATTGCCTGTTGGAGGTTAATACGTTTCACCCAGAGAAGTGAGCAATTTCTTCTTCCAGGCTACAATGAATGCCATTGAAATACCTTTGCTCGCTATAGTTCAGGTGCTGCTAAAGCTATTTTTCTTGCAGCAAGTTTCTCAGAGATCCTTCTGTTTATAATTCCTACGGGAAACTAAAAGCACTAGTGAAATATGTTTGACCTTCTGATCCTTTGGCCACCTGGGTTTTTTTCAAATCTCACAAATGTTCAATCTTCTCTTGTTAGGGCAATTTTTTTAAAAATTATAAATGTTTCTCACTGCACTAACACAGTGTTCATTAAATTTCCGTTGTTTTTTTTTAATTAGGCCACAGAATTGCGTTACTGGCTCTGATTTCACATGCCATGGGAGTCTACACAATGTTTGAATCTCAGTGGCGTCCCATTAGCCATCACCATTTTGGCTTGCCTTAATTGTGCTCACCTTCAGGGACCGAATATAAAGTGATCATCAAATATTCTTCTGTCTCCAGTCAAGCTGACTAATGAGGGGCTCCTTGGCTGTCCATTTATTTTACAGTTAGTGCTGACCCCAAATGGCTCTTTCATTGCTGCATAGCTAGGCACAAAGTGCCTGCTTTTGGAAAGAGTCCAGTTTCCCTGAAATAATGATGGGCAGCAGAGATTTATCACTTACTACCTTTTTTTTTTCTCAGTAATCTTTTTCTTTCAATGGCTCTGTTAATGACTATCATCCTCTTATATGCCTTTTTTTTTTTTTTGCGTGTGTGTGAACTTGGATATGTTTTTTCTGTCTCGCAGCATTCTTATAATCATCTCATTAATAAGACTATTTATGGTTAATGTAAGGACAATTTTCAGGACGCAATATACTTTGTCTCCTAGGAGAACACAAGTTCCTATACACACCTTTGTTACACAAGACTTTTGATGTTGGTGTATAGGAGCGTGTACAGCAGGAACGCGTGATCCAAGTCACAGCAGTATGGTTTGGATGGCTGCAAAACTGCATGGGTAAAACGCTGGTTGTATGGCTGGCTTGAAGGGTGATGTCTGTCAAGTTCAGCATCTTTACCAGCATTTGGAGGAGGTGACGGAGTGTCCCCTCTTGACAGATTTACAGACGCCACCAAACTGGGGTAAATGGCAAAGGCAAACATTTTTTTTTAAGGAGAATTAAAGTGCAGAAGGACATCAATGAGATGCTTTTGAAACTCTGAAATACTCTGAATGAGAGAGACTCTGGCAAAGAGTTACAGTAACAGAGGGAGGGGTGTGTGTATGTGTGTGTGTGTGCACATGCATGCACGTGTTTGTGTGCCTGTTTGTATACATATGCATACATAGGAGAAAAATTGAGATGGAATCATCAACTCTACCCTTTTACTAGTGAGAAAGCTGGTGCACAAAACTACAGTGAAGCAACCAGTAATTTCAGCGCCCAATATGCTTACTGGTGTAAAAAATCTCTGAAGTATTTGGTAGCACCTTAAAAAATAAAAGCGTCGTACCCAACCATGACCTTTGTGCTTTCACTGATGAGAATATAGCTGTCTTACAGGCACCACTGACCTCTGCTAATGGCTACTTTCTCTATGCTTCACTTGACAGGTTTTTTACATTGCCAGCCACTCAGGACTGTAAGGACCTCGGTGACTTTGCAGTCAGTCCTTGCTTTGGCTGTTCTGACCAGTTATATGGCACCAGCCTTACCTACCCTGCTCTGCTGCGTGCAGATGAAGGTGCGTGTACTGACCATCACAGGTCCTGCTGCTGATCACCATGGTCCTCAGTGCCAACTCCTCTATGCTATTAAGAAGACTGTTTCCTGCCTTTTAAACATGTTTTTTTGCATGTGGTTGGAAATCTGTAGTGCTTTCTCTCACATCTTACCACATGCGAAGACCTACTGCATATTTTAGATCAATTAAGGAGTGAACGCTCTGTTGTTTGGTGATCTGAGTTCTCTTTAATGTGTGTTACACAGCCGGAAGTAAATGAATGTTATTAAAATTGCTAGACTAGCACTAAAAAAATGAAAAGAAAGAGCGCGTTCATAAGTCAGACCTTGTCCACCTGCATTGCTACGTAGTTTTTAATTATCACATGTATTCTCTGCAGGACTTCTACATCAGCAATACAGTATCACAAAATCACAGAATGGCTGAGGTTGAAAGGGACCTCTGGAGGTCATCTGGCCAAGCAAAGACACCCAGAGCAGGCTGCCCAGCACCACGTCCAGGTGTTTTTTGAAGATCTCCAAGGCGATCTTCCACAGCCTCCCTGAACAACCTGTGCCCGTGCTCTGTCACCCGCAGAGCACAGAAGTGCTGCCTGATGGTCAGAGGGAACCTCCTGTGTACCAGTTTGTGCCCATTGCTTCTTGTTCCATTGCTGCGCACCACTGAACAGAGCCTGGCTCTGCCCTCTTTGTACCCTCCCTCCAGGTATTTATACACATCAGTGAGATCCCTCTGAGCCTCCTCTTCTCCAGGCAGAACCATCCCAGCTCTCTCAGCCTTCCGTCACAGGAGAGGTGATCCAGTCCCTTCATCTTCTTGGTGGCCCCGCATTGGACTCTTTCCAGTATGTCCATGTCTCTCTCGTACTGGGTGGCCCAGAACTGACGATAGTACTCCAGGTGCAGCCTCACCTTGCTTTTCCCTCGGTCAGTGAGTGATCCCCTTTCCGTATTACTGTAAAACATGAAAAACCTGCTCTAAAAACAAAACCATTAGTTTCCTTTTGAGATTTTCTGTGTTGCTTTTTATACTGTTTCATGTCATTCAGTCATTTCCAAATGTCCAGGTGTTTTTTTAGTCAAAATTCTTAGGAAGGTGGAGTGCTGTTTGCATGTTCCTGAATGAGAACTGAGGACCAGAGAGGAGAGAAGGGGCCCGGTGAAACAAGGGACCCAGGTAGGACTTTCTGAACACCTCCTGCAAGCCATATCAGCACAGCCCTCCACCTCTGAACAAACCACCAGGACTGGCTCAAGTGTTGTTCCTCCAACACCCAACTTATTTTAGACCTTTTCTTCAGCATGAAAACAAATCCCAGCCTTACTGGGGGAAGCCCAGCCCAGGTGGTTGGCGTGGTAGGAGAATGATTGCCTAGAGGCAGGGTCGGACTGCAGCTGGACAGGATAATAGTGGACTGCTTTGTCTTGAGCTCACCCTTCCTTTTGGCTGCCCCTTCCCTGGCACTTCCCTACTAACAGTGGCCACCTCTCTTCTTTCCCCACAACTCTCCCTCTCTCACTATTTGTTTAACAGTAGCATTTTCCTAAGGAATACATGCTTATGGATGTATATCATTCTCTTCCATTTTTCTCCATTCTGACTTTGTTTTCTCATTTTCTCTCCCTCCATGCAGTAGCATGCACTGAGTTGAAGAATGATGCCCAGGTCCTTCGGCGTCATGTTTTCTGTCTCACTGGGCACATTTGCAAGTGGTTTGTAGCTATAAATGAGGCCACAAATTTCAGTGAGCTTAGCAGCTCTCTCTATGACACCTCGTGCCCTGATTAATATTGTAATAACATAGTCCTTAAGCCACAAGTCATTGCATAATCTTTCTTTTGTAGCCTTACCCTGCTTTTGTCATGTGGTTCATGTAATCTCTTGGGAATTCTGTCACTGCTTTTACCATCATGGTCAAGAAACCTCCCAAATAAGTACCCTACCATTCCACTCACAAGATCAGCAGCTGTTTGGAAATATGTAGAATATTTGGAAAATATTTGCAGCTTTTAATGAAGCTGAGAATCAGAAGAAGGTACTGACTATACCATTTTACCTCTACAACCTTCTAACAAGTGGTCCATGAACCAAGGCTTGAGAACCTCTTTCACTTTTACACTTGTTACGAAGTTATCAGCTTTTTATTTGGAAAGACTCTTAATATGCTCCTGAAAGTGGCACAAATAATTATTCTTTTGAGTAATAATTAATGAAGAATCTCTCATAAGTGTTACAAAAACAGAGATTCCCTTGCTTAGCCTGACTCTTCTTGCAGTGCTCCATGCATTGGCTCTTCAAATCCACCAACACAGCAATACCCACATGGTGCTTATATATAACAGAGCAGATTTTCAAGTACTTTTCCAAGGCTGCGTGAGACCAACAGCTGTCACTGTGACGTTTAAGAACCCATCTAAAGGACTGAGGCTTCAGAAAAAGTTTAATCAGTTTAATTGCTCCTCTCATCTTAAAAGAGAAGGCAGAATAATGCTGCCAGAGCATTCTGTAATGGAGGCACTGAAATTGAGATTGAGTGGGGAAAGCTGCATTTGAGGAGCAGCTTCACCCCCATGCTGTGCTAAGTGTTTGCAGAATGAAGGGAAATATAAACTGTTGGGTTTGATGGGCTTGAAGCAATTGAGCTAATGTCTAAACAAAGTTATGTCATTTTCTCCCGTCTCCACGTCTGTTCTTTTGCTTTAAGATCTTATCGTGTTGCCTTTTCCTTATTTATTGATGCCGTGTTTTCAACAAATCTGAATCCCTACACAAGACAAAAGGAAATAAAATAGACTACTATGGTACAGTAAACAGCTTGATAGGACAAGCTATCATAAGCTTACCTCTAGGGAAATAAAATAGGTAATATCTGGCCTGTTAAAGCCTCTCAGAAGGGCAGCTGCTTGCTTTTCAGTAGGAACTCGAAAGAGCATTTCAGACATCAAATGTGACGTTTTTAGTAGAGCTTGTACCGTTGAAGCTGTGCTCAACAGGCAGAGCAGCCAGGTTGGTTCTTTCATTAATTTTGTTTATTTGCACTACTTGCTGAGCAGATGAGTTGGTCAGATCAAAGGTCCATGGCACTCAGTATCCTTCCTCATAACATTTCCAGAAGTACATCCACAGGGAGTGGAGAAAGCACATGATGATTATTTGCCAAAATATTCTTCTGGTCGTCAACAGTTTGCAGCTTGGGGACTTCCTGAGCCAGCAGTGATATCTAAGCTTTAAGTCATCCTCTAAGGCTTCTTTTCCATAAATGTATCCATCACACCCATGTAAGCCTTCAAAAATATTCTAGAAAGGAATTTTGCAGTAAAACTTTTTTTTTTTTTTTTAACCTGCCACCTGCTACCTGCATTTGATATTTATTGGCTTTAATATTGGGAGAATCAGAGGATAACTGAACCCAGTTCACCACCTCCATTTTACTACTCATTTTGCACAGACCTGTATCAATCACCTTTTTTTTTCCAGGATGAAGAGGAACATGAAGCAGATCCAGTAGATAGATACAGGCCATTTTCTTCTCTGAGGATTAGTAACTTCGCCAAAATAGAAAATCTCAGTTAAGCAAATGGTGAGGTCACATCAAATCTGATAAACAGTTGAGACTGGGAGAAAAAAAAAAATAAAGAAAAAAAAAAGAGGATAAATTGAGGAAATGCCAAAACATTTCATTTTAACATCTTCAGAATTAAGTATTATTAAGTATTGTGTATTGCTGAAATGCTCTGTTTTGACATTATCTATCTGAAACCTACAAAGTTTTGGATTTTTTAAATGGCATTTAAAAAGACCTTTTTTTTTCTAAACAAGAGCTCATGAAAAGTGGATAACAAGACCAAAAAAAAAGACTGGAATAATAATAAAAAAGAATCAAATGAAACACTTCATTTAGGACTGAATAAAAGATTCCCACTTAGACCAAAGCTTTTCTTCCCATTTTATGTAGTAAAACCATTTGGACAGAAATGCTGTTATATTTTGTTTCAGACTAAATTATAGTTATGATTTTTCCATATGGCTCTGGAACAGAGAAGTTTGCCATATGCCCATCTCTATTTACAGGGCTCTCGGCGGCTTTCCTTTTTCCCCAATAACTCTGGTCCTCATTTTCAACTATCATTTTTTATATCTGATAATTTATGTGTGTGCAATGGAAGGTACAGAAGTACATTCTGATTTGATATTACTAATGAAGAAAGACGTGGCAAGACTGAAGAATTTGGCTTTTATAACCATACAAACCAAAGGTTAGCAAGAAATGTGATTACTGTGTGTAAGTACATCAGGACAGATGTGCGAGAGAAGGGAGCAATATTCACTGAGTGAAGATGATTTTAACTGGAAGACAAGCTTGACAAAAGAAAAAAAAACACATAATGTGAAATAATTTAGGTAGGAAAGTTTCTAACTATCTGAGAAGCAAATTTATGGAAACTAAGGGGAACAGAGAGAAGTATATTTAGGATGGAAGCTGACCAGTTTATGAAAGATTTATGATTTATGATATAGCAGCCCAAAAAGCTGTTATATAATATATAGCAGAATTATATTTATGTAATTATATATATAACTATATATATAATATATAAAAGCAGAATTTTGGAACTCTTTTGTGCCTTGTACCCATTTCACGGAGGTGTAAGGGTTCAGTTCTCTCAGTGCTAAACATTTGCTACAAAGCGAGCCTCAAATGGGTCTAATGATCATAGCAGTACTGCCATGCAGCATGTCAGTAATGGTATGTGTGAGTATTTTGCTGAAATGTATCTTTATCTTGGACTGAATCCCAGATGAGTTGAATCCTGGGCAAGCATGAACCAGAAAAGCTGTTCTGGTCTACTTGCACACATTGGCTGATGTCTAGAAAAGATCTTCATGCAATTTTCAGTCCTTAAAACCATGTTTTCTTCTTCAGTAGTGGCAATATGTAATAAATAATAGTATCAAAAGTCTAAAAACCAGAATTATTATTATTATTTTTATTATTATCATTATATTTGCTAATTCACAGATGTGGGGTGAATGTAACTCTGTTGTGGCACACAGAAACCAGCCAGGCAGGTCTCCACGTGCTGCTAATGGTACAAACGAGCAGAGAAGTTGCTCTCTGCACTAACAAGGTGATGTAGCAGAAATCCATGTGCCCAGAGGGAGTCGAAGCAGAGGGAAACACTCCGTACTGCTGGTTCGAGCGCCCACGAACACATTGCTGCAAAGCGGCTCAGCTTCAAGGGAAGGCATCGCTGGAATGGGCCTATACTTGTGTTGTTTGCTCAGGTTGGTGAGAAATGCAGGCTGAATTCCTGCCAGACTGAGACCTGTGGGCTTGTCCAGCCACCCCTGGGCTGTTGGTGACCCTGGTCGTGGTCCCCAGCCCTGCTCTGGTGTGCGGGCTGGGTGCTGCGGGACATCTCCGCGTCGGGCAGGGCATCACCCTGCAGCTGCTCCTGGACTGATGCAGGATGGCCATCTCAATCTGTAGGTGGGTTTAGGTGTGTCCGTACGTACGCGCAAGGAACGACCTTGCCGACTTGAACTTCTCTATGATGATGACACCCTTTGCCCTTAGGTGCAGCGTTTCTGGCGAGCTGGATTCACCATCAGCCACAATGGACATCTGCTGACTGCGGGGGCTCCGTTCTTAGGACCGCTGTCCCACAGCTGAGGCTGGGTAAGGGTGGTGAGATCTGAGCCCTCGCGTTTGTGCTGATTTCCACTTGATGGCAGCAGAGCCCGCAGCACGGGGTCCGCTCCGGTGGGCATCCCACAGCTCTCCTCTATTACACACACTCGGAATTGTCTTAACTTTGATGAGACTACGGTTTTATGTTCATTATTGATGACGGAATGGAAGCAAGTTAGTGCTTGCAGCGATGAAATGGGTTTTAAGAAAAATACTCGATATCGTGTGAACGTATTTCAGGCTCAAGCACCAGAACCCTGCCTGTTTTCCAAACTGGGGGGCACAAATGTAGTGCCTTTTATAAGCGGTGAAATCTCCACCACTGACACTGTACATGAAACCAGATTTATTCTAGCTCAAGCCCATGTTCTTGAAAAAAAAAAATGGCTTGGGGAAATATTTTAGATTTCAGGTGAGTTTTGCCTGTTTTCAGTACAGATGACTTGCTTTGAATTCCTATGTGCTACTGTAAATAGAAAGTGGCCAAACGTTTATCACGTCTGAGACTGAACCAGTTTTCAGTGACGGCTTTACAGTTGTTTTCAGGCAAATATCCCCAGAAGAAATCGAAAGAGAAGAGTTTCAGAGAATAAACAGAGAAACACAGAAGGAATATTTTCTGCAAGATAATCACTGCTCTGTATGCAAGCCGGTGCTTTAATTAGGTCTATGTTTGCAGGTGTTTCCTAAGAGACAAGTCAGCTTTTGGAAGAAAACTTTATCTGTTGTAAATCAGGGCAGGTCCACCAGCTGCTGTGACTTTTGCAGCCCCATCTCCCGCTCAGCGCCCGCAGGTCACCCAGCAGCCGTGGCTTGGCCAGAATTGACCTGGCAGACCGTGAGAGCGGCAGTGGAAGCTGCCCTTCTGCCTTTGTTCCAAGGTTTTGTTAAGAGAAATAGTGTGTTTTCAAGTCTTGTCAGACACCCATCTGAAAATGGGACTTCAGCATTAGTGTCATCTTCTTGGAAATGTTTGCCCTTGCTAATTAGGTGCTCTCCATTTTCTTGCCAGGCTAAAGAACAGTTTTTAAAAAGACAGACCTATTCATCATTGTAAATATATCTATTCTGTAAACTGAAAGAAAAAACCAAAATATCAGCTGCACTGGTCTCTGCTTGACACACTCTAATGGAAAGCAGGACGGAAACATCCTGGTGGACAAAATCAGCACTTCCCAGAAAGCCCACTGACTGCTTTCCCTTGCAAGCCAATTTTTGAAAATGTTTGCTCTTTGTGAAGTTAGATTCAATATGACTCTTTATTATCTTGCATTTCTTCAAAACCACACAAACCATAGGAAATAAAGCCCAAATAAAAAGAACTTTCTTACAGAAATCAAGGAGGTAAATAGGTGGGCATATAACTCTTTGTCCAGTTATACCTCTGTTTGTAACAGGTCTTTGGTGTTTCACCTGTTGTAGGGGCCACAGAGGGAATTAACAGGAATAGCAGTGACATTCAGGACTGTGAGCTATTTGCTTTTAGTGTCTTTATTTGTATTTTTTAAATTATTTTTACTTATTTTTTTTTTTATGTTCATTTGTGGTTTAGTAACTTCAGCACTCTAAAGGTACCTGTTGTGCTAGTCACCGGTAACTCTGAATTGCTTATTCACTCTGTTGAGACAGGGTTATGAATAGTGTTGTCTGTGTGAGAAAACCTGTCTGTGGTCTCTTGGACACACTGTTTTTTGACCTAAAAGTATTCTAGGACTGCAGCGCACGATGAATTTTTAAAATTCCATGAATCATGATTTATTTTAGTCTTTGGGGAATCTGGAAAATATGTTACAAGCCTTTGGTGTGACTATCACAGCCAAGAGTGTCTGAGTTTTAAACTTGCCTAGGGCTTCAGATTCTCTTAATTGAGGGCTTATTAAAGGGTTAATACATTATTAATTGTTACAAATATATTACAGCTGTAAATCAAGCACAGGCACATCAAAAATGTTTATATCCTGTAGTCATGGACAAGCTGTTCACCTTCTGGGGTCACAAAATCCCCTCCATTTTGGCTGAAATAACCATTTATTGGGAAATTTATTACACACGTAGTAACTTTTACAGCCACGCTTTGCAGGCAACTTTGATCCAGGTTTAGCTTTTAAAGCCTGAACTTTCTTGGTAGCAGCTGCTGTGAAACTTTGCATGAGGAAGTATTAGTACAAGAAGTATTAACAAAATTAATGTGAGACTGCAGAAGGCTGTGCTCGTTGGGCAGCTGTGCTGGCTGTAGAGTAATGGGTTTTTCTAACAAACTATCCCCTGGAGCAGTGAGAGGCGATCACCTTTGAAGGAAAGCTGGTGGCACGTTCCAAAGGGTTATACCAGGAAAAGGCATGTTTTTCTCCTCTGCTCCACTGCCTGGCTTGATCTGTTGTATATAAATGGTTTTTTAATGCTGCTGGCTCTATTGAAGTGTTCCTCTCACATGAATATCTCTTGCTAATTGGTGAATACCATCCTATTGTTATAAGTTTAATTATGCGTTAAGGCATTTAAGAGTTTTTCCTAGGTATCATCTGGTTGTTATTTAAATCAAAAGAATGATATATTAAAGCTTTCCTTTGTTATTTAGTACAGGGTGCTTTAAACATAATTATTTCTCCTTATATATTATTGCAGTCATTAATTTAATTAGACCCTTCTGTATCTTCATTCAGGCATTTATGTGATCTTTGATATTATTTATAGGGTAGCAGCAGTCAGTAGCATGGCTAGATTTTAGTTACTGTTACAAAGATTTGAAATTCTGGCATGAATTGGAAATGCAGAGGCATTCAGGTTAGATGCTGCTCTTCCAATGACTAAAGAAAATCTCATATATATATTTTAAATAAATACAATAAATCCCCAACATTTTCCACATTAAACACTCAGGTCTCTTGAACCTTGATTTTTTTTATGGTTTTCATATTTGTGTATATATATATGTGTATATATATATATATAGTTCCTAAATTCAGCAGAGGAATTTAAATTCAGCTCAGGAACTGGGAAAGGCTGCCCTGGATCTCTGGGTCCAGGTTCTCATAGCACGGGAAGCCATCAGGCATCATCCCTTTTATAACTGGCAAAACTGAAGAATAGTTTTCCTTTCCTTCCATTATTAATCCTATCTGTGGTTGTTACAGCCTCCGACATTCTTTCAATCAGAAGACTAAAACTTATTCACAACTAGTTACAGCTACACATTCTTCACCTTAAATATTTCTCCTGCTCTGCAGTTTAACTTCTAAGCCAGCCCTGTCTTATCTCGTCGTGTTAATTAAGCAAGCCGAGGGCAAAACAAGTTCTCCATCCCTCTGAGTGAAATGAACAGAAGTAAGGAGTCTTGAGGTGCTCTTTGGAGGGTAAGCAGAGCGGCTTTTACCACTCTTCGCAGCCACTCCACAAAGCGAGATGTGCCCTGATGCTTACTGCACCACCTACCATTTGTATAGCTCAGCACAACAATTCTTATCCACCCCTAGTATTTTGTGGGGCTTCACCACTTAATGCGGAAGGGCTTAAAGGAAGTGGTCTTGGGGAGCTGGAAGGAGAAGATGGTGTATGAAAATGTGGCAATCTCGAACTAGCAGTCAGACAATTCAGCTTTATTGCTACGGCAACTCAAGAATAAAAGGGGAAGAGACTCTCTACCTCCTCAGTTGCTCGATAAGACCTGTAAATGGGTGATAAATAGAGCAATTCAAACACCACTGCCTAACGCAGACTGAAATCCAGACTGTATATCCCTGCTGTCTCAGGGAACAAGCAATGAAATGGGACAAGGCAAGCTGAGAGTAGCTCTGAGTAACGGCAATAGTTCTTATCCAGGGCTCTGTCAGGCTGTTTTCTCATACATGGGCAGAATCTGGGCTTCACTGTCTCACAAAATTACATACTTCATGGCTTTCAAAACATTACATATGACATTCAGCTTTTCAGAGTCATTCAGCAAGGCAAGCCCTGTATTTTTTAAGTGTTTTTTCACCAAGTAAGCAATTTTCTTGTCAGATGGGAGTCTTCTTCATACACACACACTTAGAAATCTCCTGCTGGGGAGTTATTTTCTGGAAAGAATTCTTCTTCTGTTTTCAGGAATAGCCTAAGTAGCCTAAATGCTTACTTTATGACTTACTGTTTTGTGGGAAGTATTCCAGCTTATAGGGCTGAAAAGGTTTTGAGGTGGCTTTACAATGAATGACTGAGATATGAGAAACACCTAAGTTACAGGTAGGAAGTTTTTGAAACTAAATTTCTTTTATTTGACTGCTATAGTGGTTTTATGCCCAAAGCCAGTATTTAATAATTTCTTGGTAGGTTGAATATCGAAGCTACAATTAAACACAATATAGACTATTTTCTGCTGATGGAAAGTCCTTTCAGAGTGACATATCTTTATACTGTTCTAGCCAGAGAAACAGAAATACTGCAAAGAATCTCAGTATCAGCCTCATTTCTTATGGAAATTCTCAGCTGGATTCCTTCAGCTCACGGTGCTCTCTCTCTCCTCAGGCACACTTCTATTGATCTTTTAAATGAAGCAGACAAACTCTTATTTGTTCAACTTTTAAAAACAGACCATGTTAGAAGTTATAATAGTTTGGATACTATTTTCTTTCTTCCCTTCCCCTCTTTTGGCAATAGAATGAAACTTTACAAGTTCTCGGTTTTCTTTTTTGCACTTTTTAACTTCAAAGAAAATAGATGAAAAAAAAAAACAACACAACGACACAGCTTGGCAAAAGGGAAACAAATCTCTTCCAAGTACAGAGATTATAAAGTTACATAAAGGAAAAAAGAGAAAGAAAAACATTAAGAAATCCTGGGCAGCTTTATTTCACTGGATCTTTTGGCCAGAAAAACAAAAGTCTTGTCTTTCCCCACCTTCCCATGAGTTAAAAATGCTGGAAAAGAGAGTAAGAGGAAAAAAAAAAAAAAAAGAAAATGCAGATAAATTTAAAAAATACTTGTTCAGAAACTAAATATCATAAATGAATATTACCACGAATAGCTAGATCTCACTTATGTCATTGGAAGTCAGAAGGTGCTTAACTGAAGTCCTTTACACCGTCACAAACTTTTTGTAGCACAGTTAAACTTGAGATCAGAGATCTTTCAGAGATGCGTGTCCAGTCTTCATTGTCTGGATTTTCTGTTAGGACCTAGGCTTTGTCTGCTAGATGTAAAAGCTGAAAGTCTCAGTGTGTATCTCAGTCTTTTTTTCTACCTGTTGCAACTTCCCGATTTTTGTTTTGTGCAGGAGTGATACATAAGGGGGGTCTTCTAATCGACACACAACAAACAGGACTCAGAAGGAATCTCTGTCCTACTTTTAGTGAGAAAACAGGAATCCAGGGCTTCTAATGGTCTCAGACTTTCAAAACTGTGATATCCTTCTGACCTTCAGCTGCACTCATGAAGAGCAGGAGAGCCAGAGGATAAGATCCTTTACTACTAGGTTAAAAAAGCTACACATGTCAAGAGATGCCCTGAGAAAATTATTCTCAGGCAATTCTAATTACCTACATTTTTAGATCATTATTAGCTTTTAAATCTTAATTGGTGCCTGATGTGTCCATCATGTTGCCTGTAATATCATCATGATGACAATTTAAAAGTAACATAATGGGGCATAAAAGCCTAAAATTAGAGAATACTTAATGGTACTTACTGTATTGATCTAAAAATAAGAAATCACAAGGAAGAAATAGTACTAGATGGGCTAGTTCATAAAAGACCTGTACTATCCACCATGGATATGTCTAGCAAATTGCTGTACTTCTACAAATGGATGAAAGCAGCAGCTGGTGTACATTAGGAGAGGTCCGGTTACTTCAGGGGAATGAATGGAGCTTTCCAATGGCACAGAATCTGACCCTGGAAACTTCACCAAAAACAAAATGAGAGGTGATTGCTACTTAGCTTTATTCATAAATGATACATTAAATCAGTAAAAGTAAAGGGTGCTACTCTAAATGTTTTATTTACGTTATGTAGTGCTACTTTTGATCTTAGAGCCCTCTCTCCAAATATAACCAAAACAATCCTCTTTGCTCTTGAGAGCTTTACCATTTGAACAAGGAATATGTTTGAAAATAAAAGCAGTTGAACAGTGCAGAACTCCAAAACCGAAGCTGCAACCTTAACTTGGCAGTTTTATCATGCTTTATGATTCAATTGTTGTAGATCTTGCTCCTGCGGGTTTTTTTCCAAGTGCTAACTAGAGAGTACACATCAAAGATGTCCTCAGGCTGTGAATAAAGCTGAAGTCTTGAAACCTAAATCTCGATGCCATCCAGACTGAGTGGTGATGTCACATCTACATGATTAGATGAGTGTGGGCCTTGACCTTGGGCCAAGTCCACACAGCTTGAGGCAAGCTCTCCATCTGCATCCACACTGCCGTGCACTTGGGCACAGTCTCCTCTGGATGCCATTTGGTGCCCCTCCAGCCCTGCCAAGAGGTTGATTTTCCACGTATACAGACGCCTTTTTCGGTGTCTGTAATGTCGTAAGAGCTGTTTCTGAGCCCACTGGTGTGTGGTTTTTACTCTTGGGAAGGCAGTTGGGAGGTGTGTGGTCTTTCTGCAGTAGTGCTGGGCAAAGGCAGAACTGGTGTAGTCTCACCCATGCTGTGCTTTGGGAGCTGCCCTGGAGGTGAGCTCTTCCCAGGTTAGACTCGAGTCTTGCATTGGAGAGAGCTAGCTGAGATTTTTTCTGAATGTTTTTGGCAGCCCAGAACTAGCTCCATAATCAGAGACACAACACTTAAATCTTCAAGCTGCAAGAAAGGCATGAAAATAAGCAGAAAGTTTCAAAAAACCTCTGCACTTGAGATGCACCCAAAAAATACCTGAACATATATTTTGAGCCTAAAGGGAAGTTATTTTTTGAAAGTCTGGTCTTGTGTGCTAGACAATATGCAAGTTTTGTGTGCTGGTCTTGTGTACTAGATAATACACAAAACAAAAAACTGTTTGGGTATTCACACTTAGAGTGACCACTATGACATTAAAATATATATTTTGTGGAAACTCCAAGCCTCCAGTACTCAGACCATCTTACTATCTATTGACTTGCTCTGCCTTGTGTTATTCCAGGCACTGGTTACTGAAAACCAGAAAATTGTTATTGATCCTGGGAGAGTTATGTCCCATCATATTCTAATGGGAACTGATTTTAAAATTGCCATTAATTGCACTTACTAATTGGGTGACTTCAGTTAAAAGTGAAATTGATATTTCTAATTGTATTGGTTCTAGTCTTAAAATGAGGTTTATTAAACAGTTTTGTTAGGATAATAAATGAGGAGAAGAGAACTGCGATAATTAAAAAGACGGTCACTATGTATCAGATGAGTCTCATTATCATTCTTAGTGTGAACTTGACCACACATTTGCATCTGGAAATATTGCAGCTATCTTCATTGCATTTATCTTCTGATAATCAGCAAGATAACCATTTTCCAGAACTAATATTGGAGAGTTTTAACCAAAAAAAGAAATATTAAAACCAGATTATTTGCCAAGGTAATTAGGTGCTTGTGGCTGTCCACTCTGGGATGATACCCTGTGAATGCAGCAGCAGTAGACCCATCTAGCCAGGCCCAGTTGAAAAATAAACTATAACAAATTTGCCTTTGCTTTTTGTGCTATGCAGAGTTTCACTGTTGCATATCCTACAGCAATTCCAGGTTCAAATGGGCTTAACATGCCAGAAACCTAAATCTCAAACCACATTCTTAGGTGCCTGAAAACAGAAGCAAATAACTATCAGGATCTTCAGCTGCTCTCAAATGCCTTATGCTTCTTTATTGCCATGATAGCTGCAAATAGCTAGACAATATGTAGATGTATCTGTACGATATGGAATATATAGTGTAGTACAAAGTATACATTATGTAGTATATAGTATATGTAATGTAGATATACTATACAGTATATAGCGCATATATAGTATGTATTATATACACGCAAATATATACTATATATGTATATATAAAAATATAGCATCATAGAGTGGTTTGGGTTAGAAGAAACTTAAAGATAATCTAATTCCAATGCCCTGCCATGGGCAGGGACACCTTCTACTAGAACACTAGAACAGGTGGAAATATATATATATATATATATATAAACTAAACTTATATAATCTATCTCTATATATAAAAATCTCACCATACATTGTATAAAAACTAAGGGAATAGTTGCTATGACAAGTAGCAATACACTTGCATTTGAGCATGGAAGATTGACACCGAAGTTAAAAAGAAGTATTTTGCTGGTGAGGATGATGAAGCACTGGGTGGGCTGGCAAATTGCCTTTACTCAAAGTCTATAAGAACGAGAAAGGTGAGCCCCAGGACCATCTTCCAACTGCATGAGTCTGTGTTGCTATAAATGGATGCTTTTGAGTTTGATTTTATGATACTAAATTACATACAAATCATTTTCGATCAATTTACTGGAAAATATACTGCTAAAGTACAAGTGTATTGAAATAGAAATTTTGCCAAAAATGTTCACATAAGCAAAAAACAATCTTTAAAATAACCCAACAGTTTCTGACTCAAAGTTAAATTTGCTGTGCTGTGAGAATTTCTGAATGCTTGATAGGATCCATTTGTTAGTGTTTATTACTGAGGGAATGTCTTATTTATGCCCTTCATTTTTGTGGGTTGGTTTTCAACATCATATGGTGAATAATAACACAAATATTAGTTGCAATTGGAATATTAAGTATTTTTGTTTCTTTTTGGCATGTGTATAGCATGGTTAACCATAGGTAAGGCTGGATTATTCTTAGATTTATTAAGATAAACCAATTTTTGTCTTTTTAACAAGTCTAAATCTGACCAGGATAGTCATATTGGTGCTTTTCCTCAGTGTAATCCTTTCTTCACTCAAGATGATCTCTTGCATCTCTTTCTATCATATTGCATACATTTTTTGGTATTATTTATTTGCTTACAGAAGTGTTTGTAAGCAAACAAACACACAGTGTTGCTGAAGAGGGTGGGACTGTGAGCCAGAAGGGGAAAGAAGGTGCTCTGGGAAGCAGTACAGCTGGAGAGGTTAAACAGCTCCTGCTGCCTACAGACACGAAATCTCACCCAGCTGACATTTTATAGCTGTGCTAAGCTGGCTAACATGGTTTCTGGCAATCGTTTATCGTGTAGGAGGCCACGTGCTAAAAAGGGCTGTGACGTTCAGAGGATCTGAACAAAACAACTGACGTCGATGTTCAGGCGAGCCAAGGGACTTCTGCTGATGGATGTTGGTTCTGCCGTGAGAAACTGAGCTCGCTTAGTGGATGGGCTGGGAACTGATTAGTTCCGGCTCTGCAAGACATCAGCAACCACTGCCTGCCGCTGACACAAAGAGCAGAAGGCATCACGCTGACCGTGGAGTGCCCGTTGGTACAGGCTGTACTCGTGTCACAGCGCCTGGGAAATGCCAGGTATCTCGGAGGGCTTTCCAGGCCCTCCCTTGCAGGTACGCTTCCACAAAACGTCCGCTGGCTTTTTGTTTGTGCCGTGATTTGTGGTAAGAACAATTTGCAGCCTCCCGAGTGCTAAATGGGAGCTCGCAGTGCTCTGGGGTGCTGCAGGCAGCCCCAGGTCAACCGGGGTGAAATGCACAGGACCACGTGGAGACTGGGCTCAGCCTTCCCGTACTTGACTCTGATACTGAGAGCCGTTATTATCGGCAAATTTCTGCCATTCATCTGCACTAGCCAGGTATTGGCTTTGGTCAATAAGACTATTTTTGTACAGCTTTTTCTTACAGAATAGATATCGGAATTCTTTACAGCCTGTTAGGCTATTATGAGATATATTTAGAAATGCAATTAGTGATCCTAATTCTCCATTCCCCTATCCCCAGAGGAACTCCATTGAAATTGTTTCGGGTTTAAGCCTGTGCAGCAAAATAATATGGCTTATCGTATGAGAGAAACATTTTGTGAAAATAAACAGAAATTTAAATATTTTCAGTGAAAACTGCATTCTTCTTGGGTACGGAGAGAGATGTGGAAGGTGTTGTAATAAATGCATTGTTTTCCATAACGGAGGCAAGAACAGAACAGAGTTAAGCTACATGAGTACTTGTTGCCCATTCCACATGACTGAAAAATTATATTTTAAAAATACTTTCTGTCAAACTGGTCTTTCACCTAACTTCTAAGGAGTGTTTCAACTACTTGTAAAGTATAAGTAGTTTTCAAACGTAATGGTGAGTGCTGAGTAGCACAGCACACCGCAGCACTGCTCTGTCATCAGTAATCTCTGACTTGTCCCCTCTGCCCTCTTTAACTCCAAATCGAGTCACAGTACAGAGGCAAAAGCCTAGGTTATCATGACCTATCTATTGCAGATCTGTTGGTGGACAACAAATTCTGTCATAAACCCAAGATTTATTTGTCCCATTTAATTTGGAATGACCGTTCCTGCTACTGAGAGTAGATTGGGAGAGTAAATTTCATTTTCTGTCTCCACAGAGTGTGTGAAAGATCCACCAGGGAAACATTTTTTTCCAAAGGGATTTTTCTGTGTCAGATTTACCACACTTACAGTTCCTGAAAAGATCTTTTGGAAACACAGAAGAGGTGGGATGAGCTCCATGAAGAAAGGCAGTACAGGAGCAACCTCTTCCCTCACAGAAGAGAGATGTTGGAGACATTTGTGGTGGCCTTACACTGGAGAGCTCAAGACGGAACCAGGGACTTCCACCTGTAAAAGTTCGGGAGCACTTGGGAAGGGGGGAGGGTTATAAGTGGTGGCATTTTGTCACTGATTTTTCATGTTTTGAATGGTGTTGCATTGCTGCAAGGTTGCCAGGTAGGAGTAATATAAAACATTATCTCTGGAAAGCCAGCTGGGATTTGTCACCTATTATGAATTCCATTACACAGCAGTGGCGTGTGAAAGACAAATATGCAAAAAGTCTAAAATTAGTTGATTAAAGTACCAAGTTAATATCCCAGTCATAAATCTATGACTTGAGCTGGTCGGTATGGGCTGGAGTATGTGTTATGTAAATTGCAAATTAATTGAATGTGTGAGGGTTGGACAGTTCCTGTGGATCGTTCCTCAACATTATTTAACTTACCTCTGTGTTTGAAATTCAGCCATGTAATAGCTGGCTCTTGATTACAACAGCTAGCTGATTCTTACAGGACAGACTAAGCATGTCCACATGCAAACATACATGTATCTTACATATACAAAATCTCTCACAGGACATACTGCCTGCAAACACAAACTTTGAAGTTGGTAATTGATTAAAAGAACTGTTTTTAAACAACAGGGTTCTGTTTTTATTTTGTTTTGTTTTTAATGACTACTTAAATCCATCCCTCAGTTGCTTTTCCCAGTCATCTGAGGACAACTATTTTTAGTGAAGCTGAATCTGGATGTGAGGACATGAAAACTGTAGATTAATTGAAATCACATAAATAACTGAAACTAATCATTAAATGACTTAACATCCTCTCCCAGTGTGAGGATGTGCATGCCAGGAAAGCATTTGATGGAAAACTATCTTTGCCACAGAGAGTGCTGTGCCTGCTGCAGCAAGCCCTGTCTGTCCAGGGTGGGCTAGGCTGGCCAGAGCACTGGGCAGGAGCAAAAGTCAACCGTAACGAATATATGTGACTCTGTAAGAGCAAAGCAAGCTGAGGATGGAGCATAGGTTTTGAGATGTTATATATTTAAGAAGTTGAGGCCTTCTGTTGAAAATTACTAATTAGCCGTTTTTCTAATTGATGTTCTGTTCCTGCAGGAAGGCAAGGATAAACAAAACTTTTGCTTAAAGATTAGAAGGGAGAAAGGTGCTGCATGAATGCAGAGGGATGAGATGAATTTGTATTTCTTGCTAGCCAAAAATACTAGATTAATAGTGCTGGCATTCCAAACGTGAGCCACTCAGAAGTACTTTGCAGGCAGAATCTGAAGACAGGGAATAGTCTGTATAAATTCTTGCACTCTGCACCTGTGCATGTGGAAGGCACCCATAGAGATCCTGACATTACTGTGAGTATGTGAGAGAAAAATGTGCCAAGTTAATGGAATTCAGAGTGAGGAAGAATTCTTTCCAGTCTGCATGCTAAATACACCATCTTCGCATTTACAGAGGAGATATTTTGATTTAAAAGTAGATTCTTCTACCTTTTCTTTTAAAAACAAATGTACAAACTCTTTTCCTTAATGAAATAATAGACATTTTTTCAGTACGCTAAGTATGAAATTAAAAAGATGTTATCTTACTGTGGGTAATGTTGCTTTCTCTACTTCTGCTGATTTCACTGATGTAAGAGATCGGTTCCTTTCATTGATTAATTTGATTTTAGGGATCAGATCCTTGGAAAAGCTGAGGATCCTCTTAGATAAATTTAACTAAAAATTCTTAGTTGTTGTGCAATGCTTCATGTCCTCACACATGGAGTAGGATTTCCTTCATAACTGAAGTTTGGTAAAGCCTCGTGGAGCAATCCTCCCGCGGGAATAGGGAAGAGAAGAAATCTAACCAGTTTATGACTGAAAATGATGACTTTGAGAACGGCATTAAATGATAAGTTTGTCCCATGATTGCAGGCAGCCCAAATGTCCTGCTGGATCCCCTAGTCCACTTAAACAAAAAAGTAAAAATCTAGAATCAGGAAAAAAAAAGGCATCTTCTATTGACTGGGGTAAGTTTTGTTATGGTTCACCACCTGCATCCCGTTAGCACTTCAGAATAAACTTGCGTTTACACTGATGATACCATTGCAGTTACATTGGCTGGCTGACAAGGGAATTGGGCCCTCAGTAACTCAGTTTACTGCTGTCACCAAATGTTATCGCGGAGCAATACTGTTAGCAGCTGTTTTCCTCCACATGAGACATTTGCCATTGCGCTCTAATTTGTACAGTTTAACTCCTGCAATGGGAGCAATTACAGTATTTCATTAGTAGTACTCCTTAACAATGAACTCCTCAAGGAGCAGAAGATTACCAAGCGGCCATAGCAGCTAAGATCAAAAAGTCCTACCTACTGCTTGGCTGTATCTTCTTTGTATAGAGAATAAACCCGTTAAGGTATCGCTGATGAAACTGGCTTAGCCATGACTGAACATTAATAGAAACCATGAGGAACCACAGAATAAATCTTTACCTTTAAATAAATGCAAACTCATTTTTATTTAAGCAAATACCATCGGAACCCCTGATTAATTTTCTTCCAGAAAAGTATCCAAACACAGGCTTTGGAATCGTTATTGGTTTATATTAAAATGTGTGCTGTTACTATCCTGCCTCATTGGATCTCAACAGTATTTGGGAGTATTTAAGCTTTTTTTCTCTCTGTTTAGAAATGACCTCCATATTCTGTGCCCAGCAATTCTCTGTGATAGGTAAAGACATAATGGAATTTTTATAGTTTATTAAATGGTAAGCCAACAATGTCTTACAAGCCTGAGAGTGTCTGTAACTTCTCTGTGAGGTGTGAGCTGGCATAATTACTTCTAATACTGAGAACTAGCTGCTGAATGGAAACTAACTCCAAGATCAGGCAAGGCCTGATTTTTTTTTTTTTTTCAGGGTTGCTTAAAATGAACTGGATGGATATGCATGCACGTAGCAAAGGGATCTTTCTGTGACAAAAGAAAATATTTTAAAAGGGATACAGCTAATTAATGGTGTTACTTGTCTACCTATAAACTCTATCTACTGCTCTGCCTGTCCTTAGTTTGCAGTGGAGCATCTCAAGGTGTAGAAGTGTACAGTTCCTTGATGTAGATGTTCTTTGCAGAACGTGTGTGCATCTGAAGTAGGCTTCTTCCAGCAGAAGAAAGGCACTAAGAAGGGCATGTGTGTAGTTCTTCACACACTGCCTACCAAACCTGCATCACTGCAGGCAAGCTCTGTGTTTGCAAACAGCACAGATAAGAGCTGTTTTGGTACAAAGTCCTGTCTTTTATGGGTAAAGCCTAAATCTCCATAACACAGCAGAGGTAGCTGGTTCAGCTGTACAAAGCACTCGATAATTATTCTGCAGCAGAAATCAGAATTGTGTTTTGTGGCTTCTTCTCACTGGCTTGCTTGCACAGACTTGTGGTTTAACACACCTCGTGTCTGTGTCAAAATCTTGAGCTCACCTGAACTTGATTTCCTGAGCTTGATTTCTGGCTGTGAAGATGCTGGGCTGGTGCTCAGGAACAGAGTTCTGGTTTCCTGCATATTGCTAAATAAATACAAAAAATAGCTGATGAAACAGCAGTTAATGATGCTGAGTTCACATAAAAATCAGTTCTGGAAACCACGCTTCTATAAGGAAAATATTTTACTACATTGCCCAAACTCTGGATCACTTGCATATGACACAAAGTCTCAGATTCTAGAGGTTTCCCAGATTTCTGCTTTTTCTTCTCAGTTTGTTAATCTCTAGCTTTAACATCTAAAGGTTATAATAAGATTTAACATCTAAAGGTTAAAGGCTTAATTTAAAGTTTATAATAAGGTTTAATATCTAAAGGTGATAATTGTTTTGCTTACTTATTCAAGGTGGAGCCTAAACCCATGAAAGCCTATGAGCATCTCAATATTTATGCCAGAGAAACCGGGTAGTCTCCTGTGCCAACAACGCCAATGAGTCCCAGGAGTGCAATGTGAATTAATTGGTATGCAACCAAGACACAAGCAAAGGACAGAATGACTTTATATAGACAAAAGGAATCAAAAAGTCTTTTGAATTAATTGCTTAGATGTTGCTAGAAAGGATAGCAGTGTAACATAGTGAAGTATTTCCTTCTTCTCAGTGGAAATAGCATTGCTTATCCGTATTTCCACTGCAGTTCACAGCACAAAACCATTATCATCACTAGAAAATCAAGTACCATTTAAACAGGCATCAACACATAACAGACGGTGTGGTTTGGATAGAAACTCAGTGGGCTTGATGTGAAAATAAGCTTGATAGGTGCATGTTAGCCTTGCGTAGACATCACGCTAAAAACACTAATTTGCTGAAAACTGCAAGGATTTTGTATTTTCAAATCATTCTCAACACAAAACTACTGACAGAGATAATGGGACAGCTGGGGCTTAGCAGCCAATAATGCTTCAAACTGTACCTCGTCACAGCACCGATCACACCACGGCCACCACTGTAGCGTGTTGTCTAGAGCAACTCATTTTCTAGGAGAACACGTGGTTTCAGTGCAGAAAGGAAAGTTTACCACAGCCATTTTTAACAGGCTGTTGAAATTTCTTCCAAGCACCATCTTCACACCTAGATCTGGCTTTTCATTACTACAGAGGTTACTGATTTGTGTTTATTAGTGGAAACCTGATTCAAGGATCTCTGGGCTTTAAGGACATTTTATTTTGGGCACTCTTCATGGAGTATCATTTATTACACAAATCTGGTTGACATGTATTATAACAGTATGCTGTTTTCCCAAACTTGCTTGATTACACTTCTGTCTTGGATCAGCTATGATGATATTTATTCCAACAGGATCTCATTAGTTGCAATGCAGGAAATTATTGCTAAATTAAATGGCTCAAAATATTACCTCAGTATATATTTACTCCTAGAGCTATTTTTAAAAATCGGTGGGCTCAGTAAGTATAAAATTCTTCTTGAATTAAGTGATGCACCCATATTAGTAGCTCAGTCTTTTGGGTCTGCCGGTATTTAGGGCCCAACATTCAAGTTATTGAAGGTGTAGGAAGGTTTGCATTATCTTAGATGAGCTTTGGATCAGACTGCTGATGGTGAAGCTCCTTTAGATAATGTTATATGTAAAAGAGAATAAGGGTTGTAAGAGAGACTAAGGGTTAGTTTTATCCACTTACAAAGCTGCCATTGAGCTTTGAAAGCAGAAATAGATCAAGCAAGATTTTCAGAATGAAAAAATATAATGGCTGATTTTGGAATCAAATTTAACAAGGTGACTTCTTACAGAGTCTTAGAAATTTTAACATAGCATTTTCAACACTTGATTCTCTTCTGGCCAATTCTACCTCAAATGGTATTTTTAAAAGATATTTGGTGCACTGAAGTGGAAATAAATAGAGGACTTTGCAAATTTCCAACTTTTCTTGTGTTCGTTTATAATTGCCCATTATTAGTTCTTTATACATCTACGACACAACAGTCGCTCCTGCAACTCTCTAGGCAATAAGCCTGTTATTTTTCCTATGTATGGTCTGTATTAGGTATACAGCCTTTGCTATTTGAATTATTTTCTGCAGAAGGACTGGTTAAATATGTTGGACACATTCTCAGAGTTATTATTTAAACATCTTTGGAAATAAATGAACTGAATTGAACTGAACTGTTGGCCTTATAAAAGAAATACATCCCCATATCACTATTCAGTAAAGATCCAGAACACTGCTCCTTACTGCAGAGTACTCGCTGCCAAGGGATTTCTTGTCTTTTACTTAAAGAATATCAGTACAAATAAGAAATTAAATCTAAATTGAAATTTAACTATTTCCTTACATTCTCAGGAAAGAGGAGGATATTTACATGCAACAGCTCCAAAAGTTTTTAGCAATTTTGGACTCTGTGGGCAGCTTGTTTCAGCAAAAAAATCAAATTTCTGCAATCCATGATGAGAAGAAGCTCTCCAAACTCTGAATTTATGTATGTAAAATGATATTATTTAAATTTTCAGTCTGCCTCTTTTATTTCCCAGCAGTATGGATGTAGCCAAGGGCAATGTCTGCAGTACCACATTAAATGCATTCTCCAGCACTGGGGCCAACTTCCAAACTCTTTTTCCCTCCCAAATCGAGCGACTGTTTAATTGAGAATGGTGCATGGCCTGTGCCAAGTCCTAAATTATGCCTGGGAGTTGTTTAGGAAACTTTGAGCATAAAAATACCCCAGGCACTATCCTAACAATTAAATAGGATAAACTATAATTTGTTAGTGCCCTGGCATTGTTTAATTTACTATTCTTGCTCATAGTAGTACATACTGGTAATACAAAGTGCCTCAGATGATATCAATTCTGAGCCACGCTTAGATGCTGAATATAATTCAGAAATGGATAGGTCCTACGTTGGAATAAACCCCAAAGGGGTTATTTCCTATTTAAGAGCTAGAAATAGTTATTTATTAACTATCATATTCTCACATGGGATAATTCCCTGCTTTGCATTCTGCCCACTACACTCCTCAAGAGGGCGAATGCTTACTCTTTATAGATGTCTGATGAAAGCTGCATTCATTTGGGTCATTATCCCAAGCACACGAGCGCCCAGATGAAGTCTGGCAGCCAGGTTCCTGCAGGCACGCAGCTGCTTTCCAGGAGCATCCTTTCTGGGGCGTCCTTGCTGCGGCTCTGGCCTCAGGTCAGGCCTCAGCTAGGGCAGGGAAGGATGTAAAGTTAAAATTTTGTGTTCATTTGAGGTTTTACTGTAGGTGTTCAAACCCTTATTTTTTTTCTTACGGTCTTCTGGAGAGAACTTTCCTCACAAGATTTTAGCCTTGAATCTTAAGATGAAAAGCAAGCTTTCTGTTTTGATGGTGGCAGTGGAAAGTTTGTGAACACAGCTTCCTTAGGAGGCTCAAAATCCTGGAATCAACAGAAGAAATTAATATATATATATAAATCTCCTCACTTTCCCTCTCCTAAGAAGATGTCTTGAAGAAACAACAATATCTGAATAATTGGGTTTATTGATACATAGCAAAGTTCTTTATAAAATTCTGAGAAATGGGGCTATTGCCTTACACTGCCCACTGAAGTTATCCTATTACAAGAAGTTATTCATCGCATGTTCGTTTAGTTATAGAAAAACAATCTAATTGTCACTTCTGCTAAAAATCACTTGGCCTACAGCCCAAGTACTTGTTCAGCAAATTAATTAAAAAAAAAATCAGTGAAATATTTGGTGTGTGAATGTAGCCACTAGATGGGAGGCAAGAGCTGGTTAGGAACTGGGAGCATCAGCTTGGATGCGCTTCGGGAGCTCTCACCAGCTGCCACCGCCAGCTGCGACACGCCACACTGATACATCTGGGACCACTTGTGTAAGTGTACACAAGAAGCTTATTCACTGAACTGGAAAGCTTTTTTTTAAAATCGTTATTATTTAAATGAATCGGCAGTGGTGGTGATGCATTGTTGAGGGAGTAAGGTATTTCAGAAATAACTGTGATAATTCTTTGCCTCTAAATGGCTTTGCTGTAGGAAATTCTCCACTTTCATCGGCAGTGCTGGTGGAAAGGAACATCCTTCACATTATCTCATCTACATGATGACTATTAAAAATACATCTGCCAAAAGCTTTTATGGAGCAGGAGTGGTATTAGTCTATGTGTTGAGAGAGAGGAGTTCAAGTCCTTACAGCGTCACAGATTTCAGTGTAGCTTCAGGCAAGCTGCTTTTTTCCTCTGTTATTTTAGTTCTTCCTATGCTTCTCTCTCTATTATTTTTTCCACTATCTTTTTTAAGTGGCATATAATGGAACTTTCTTCCCCAGTGGAGATAAACACTATAGAGATTGCACTATCATAATACTGTAAAACACAGAAATGTCTTTGAGTAATTTGTGGATATATTTTTTAATAAGAAAACATCAGTTTTTTTTTTTTAATTTTATGTTTTTGGTGTTTTGTGGCTCCTTATGTTTTAACCTTAGCCAGGGTAAAATAAATTTTTTCCACCCTGCTGCATGAAATAATATGTAAAAACTCATTTAATAATTTAAGTTAAAAGACACACCATTCTCAGATAAAATCTGTGCTCAGGTTACATCTAATAACCAAAAGGGACATGGATTGAGTCCTCACTGGACTAAACTGGTCAGACAAGAAATTAAGACTAGCAGATGAATAAAATAACAAAAGAAAAGGCAGATTTAGTCCAAACCCTTTGCTGAAGTTTGAAATATACTGAGACAGACAAAAAGAACTGTAATTTAATATCTCTGACAAATGACTTCTGTAGAGCCCCAATAGGACCTTGAAACACATTGCAACATGGGTGTACTTTCACAGTCCCAATTTTGGGAATATCACTATCTTCACTTAGAGATAGGGAACAGAAGGATCCCTCTTCTCCACCTTGGCCAACTTTGGCAGTGTCTTGACATTGGACTGGAAAGATTGAAAATTCACAGATCTTGGATTCCTGCCGTTGGAATTATGCTTTAAATATGATACATGGGGGAGGAGGGTTATACTTTGGAGAAGCAGGAGCATGTTTCTGGCAGACCAGAAACAAACCTGGGCTTCTAAAGCTCAATGCCCCATGATGACACAGTCTTCTTCGGACAAGCAGTTCCCCTTTTGCTTTGGCTCTAACCTCTGTAACAGATAGACAATGAAGCATAACGCTGTAGGTTCGTTGCAGAGATTGACTACGGGCTAGTTTTTAGCATGATGTTCTAGTTGTGCAATCTGTTAGCTGTACTGCAACCATCAGGTAGGTCAACCAAATCCAAACCAGAAAGTTGGTGACCTCAAAGACACGAACTTTACTCCAAAAGGGGAGACACGGATAACATTGTCTACATTGTCAGAGCTTATCTTCTGCATCATACTGAGAGTTACAGGCTAGCCAGCTCTGGTGTAGCAGATGGACACAGAAACAGAGGTCAGAGTTTCCTGCATCCAGTTCTCTCTGCCAGTACACAGAAACAGGGGCTGTAATGCCTTTTTTTTTGGTAGTAGCTCGTTCCATGGCACCTGACTCAGTGGTAGCCAGACCAGTGGCAGTGACTGGTGAAAATAGGTCACAGTTATTTTTACCTTGGCCTGTTCAGGCAAATTAAGGTGGTATGGAAATAAAAATATTAGCAGCAGACATTTATCAGCTGCTGGTTCTGGTAGCACAGCAGTGGGAGGCTCTGAGGAAAGCACGGATGTGATTTCTGCTCATTTCATCCAATCTGGGTCAATCTCTCCACCACTACAGAGTTATAATTACTGGCCGTTCAATAGCATTTCACAAATGAAAGTGTTGTGCAATTTGTTCCCCTATTCAGCACAACACTTTAGCTCTTAAGGGACAATCCCAGCCATGAAACAACCTGAGGCTCCATGAAGAAAGGCTATCACTCCTTGGGGAACGGAGGGGAGAGAACCAAATAAGCAAGGTCTCATTTGTATATTTGTATTCTAGGTATGCAGTAGTTTGTGACGTTTTGGACTGAAGTGAAATTTTGCTAATAAAAGGCTGATAACATGGGAGAGGGAGGGCAGAATCAGAGGAGATGAAATATGGCTGGGCTAAGAGATGATCCTGGATAAATCGGGTCTATAGGATATAATAAAGCTGGTTTACAAACCAGGAGGAGAGACAAAAGGGTATCTTCCTTCCTAGTCACAGTACACGAGGGCTTTACATGCTACTTAGTCCTCCACGAACACTTTGAACCTCTGTACTGATAAGAGGGCACAGAAGGCTTTTCAAAGTGGGTAAGGCTCCTGTGTTAGCATCACAGTGGTCACGTAACAGAGGTGACTGCCTCCTCTCCGGATTTCACAGGCTCTGCAGAGGACACCAGCTCCTTTGGGACATCTCCATATCCCACTGACCCAGCTACATGGGAGAGGAGGTGGTCACTGCACTGATAAAGGCAATGCCATGCAAAGTCAGTATTACAGAAAATGACAACTGTTGTTAGTGCATTCTTCTGCTCCTCTAAAGGCTTTACTCATGGGGTTTGGGACACGCAGATTTATGGAGCTGATATCCAGAAGCAAGCATTCCACCGAGAACTAGATCCTTAGGGTGAAAAACATTTGTGACAGGACGTAGGACGATTTATTTCTAATTACAGTGCAGCACTACTTTGTGAATAGAAGACACCACCTCATTGTGTTTATACCAAAAGCTGAGATGATGGCAGCTCACTTGTAACACTGGCATTTCGTGAATCAAATGGGATGGCTATAGCATGAAAAGTGCATGAATTTTCTACTGCTCTCCTTCTCCCTGTCCCTTGTGCACTTCCATTCATTCTGCTCTGGCTACCAGTATTTCTTACATACCTTGGA
This sequence comes from Anser cygnoides, assembly GCF_040182565.1. Taxonomy (NCBI): domain Eukaryota; kingdom Metazoa; phylum Chordata; class Aves; order Anseriformes; family Anatidae; genus Anser; species Anser cygnoides. The sequence goes on from NC_089873.1 coordinate 201,223,887, forward strand.
TGTCTTTTGATTATTATTTTTTATAATTTTTGCTTCAGTGTAGCTTTATTGATTCCGTGAGGTTTAATTTCATCTCACTGTACTCATGAATGTAGGTGGACTAATAAAATCTCACAGCACGCCAGTGAGAGAGGCTTCTACAAGCACCTTCAGTTATTGAAAATGGGATTGATACATGAGTAAAATCTCGGATTAAGGTCAGCATAAGGGAAAGGGATTGCTTTGGTTGGCAGTCACAGGAACTAAGTTAGAATAGTAAAAAAACATTAATAATTTTCCATTGCCTATTCTCCCTTCCTACCTTCACAGAACCACAGAATGGTTGAGGTTGGAAGGGACCTCTGGGTCCATCTGGTCCAACTCCTGCTCAAGCAGGGACACCCAGCACGTTGCCCAGGACCACGTCCAGGCAGCTTTTGAAGGTCTCCAAGGAGAGGAGGCTCCACATCCTCTCTGGACAACCTGTGCCAGTGCTCTGTCAGAGCATTCCTTCAGGCATTATTGTTTGAGTGGTGGATAATGTGAAGATTTCTGAGCACACGCGGTGTGTGGACCCAGCACTACCTACACCATGTGAAGCAGAACAGCCCCAAACCTGACCTTCAGAGGTTCCTTCCAACAGGAACCAAAAAGGAACGGAACCTGAATCAGTGCCTATGCACTGACAAACAGGAGTGTGCATGCAAGGAGAAGAAGTGGTGGCTATTCTTGATTGTATCGCAGTGGTGCAGATGGCCTATTGCTTGCTCGCAGATTTAATACATTATGCAGGCAGAAACAGGTCATCAATCATTTTCTGAATTACTCACACCGGGTCTGGCTATAAAGACAATGTGTGTGATTGATTTTTACCCTGTTTAATAGAAAAGAAATTTAATAGAAATTCTGTGGATAGAAGGACAGCTTCTAAATGCTTCCTGATGTGTTGCTGAACCTGAATTTCTAAAATAAATGCCAAAGGGTAGACTTTTTAGTTTTCATTGAACATTAAATAAATCTAAGAGCAGATGAAAAAGAGTTGGATCACCATGTTCGCTGAACAAATCAGTGCTACTGCAAGTCTTGTGCATACAGACCAATTTCAGAACAGGGAATACTGATCCTGGAAAAATTCTATAGATGTGCTCACTGCAGTGCTCAGTTGTCTGATTATAGATTTCCTAGGATCTTCCTGGCTCTTTCCAGGATGCACTAAATAGTTTTTTGATTGTTTTGTTGTTTGATTGGATTAATTTCTTCCTCTGAATTAAATGGAAATGATATACATAACCTTTTTTTTTTTTTTTTGAATTTCTACTATTTACGTTTCCTGTAGCTTTAAAAATATTTCCATTAACATCTTTTAATCACTAACAGGCTATGATTTTACGGTGTCCTCCAACTAGTTTTACTTCAGGAAGCTCAATAAGGCAGATAATCCTCTCTCCCTTCACACTCCACTTTGAACGCTACTTCAGAGGAATATAAGGGCCATGAAAGCTGAAGGGAGAATTCCCACAAGACGCATGAAAGGAGTCCCCGCAGTGCACGTGGCGGTGTGGATTTTCAGTTGCTCTGAGCTGTAGTTCTCTGGAGGTTTTCTTAAATTAGAGCAGACTCTAAGAGAAATGTTTCGTGCCATAGGCTATGCTAGTTCTCAAAGCAGACACGAATCATAGGAGCACGAGGGTGGCTGACAGCCACCCTGGGGCTCTGCTGCTGGACCACGTCTCCTTGTGATATCACAGCCGGTGCCTACAAAAGAGTTCTGGGCTTATGTATTGTCTAGCTGTGAAAACTAGGAATAGTGGAATTCCCTTTTAAAAAGGGAGAGATTTGTCTTACAACACCGTGATTCCTTTTCTTTCTTCTGTCATCTATTTTCCATTCCTGTATATGTATTAAATGCTCAGGGAACACTGCATGAAGACGTGTGGGCTGCTTGAAAGTGCAAAGGCTGCTGGAGTAGTGCTGGGGGACTGTGGAAACAGGGATTCTTGTCCACAGTGCTTTTTCGGAGCAGTCTTTAAGGGAACTGTCCCTTGAACAGTCCCTGGCCGTAGTCTTGCAGAACTCTGATTAGAGGTCCAGAACAGGGCCACAGAATAAGACCGTCCTGACCACTTTTATTAAGGAGCATGGATGCTCCCAAGATTAGAGTAGTACAAGACACAACCTACCATAAGTTGGAGACCGATGTCAAGGCCTAAAGCATCTCTGGCTATGTGCAAGATTTTAGACACCTAGGTAATTTCACAAGCATTAAGGTAGGTCCATACAGATGTTCAGACTAAACAGTGTTATACTTCTGGACACCTGCAGAGTTCAAGCACTGCTCTTCAGATTGTAAAAAAGGTAAAGGTAGTAGGATAGTGTGGAAAAGCGTTACAAATCTGAGAAATTACCCCAAATTATCACATGATCTCCTTTAGCGTGACTTAGTAAGTTTGTCATGCACTATATCTGGTTATCTTTATTTTAAATAGTTAAGATGAATGATATAAGAACTTACAAAGATTCACAAGCATCTAAACATCTATGGTATTTTCCCAAGTGACCTACTTTCTTCTCAGAAAGAGCAGTCAGGCGTCGGGACGGGTTGCCCAGGGAGGTGGTGGGGTCACCGTCCCTGGGGGTGTTCAAGGAAAGGTTGGACGTGGTGCTTAGGGACATGGTTTGGTGGGTGACACTGGTGGTAGGGGGATGGTTGGACCAGATGATCTTGGCAGTCTTTTCCTACCTTAATGATTCTATGATTCTATGATACTTATTGAAGGGATGCTGCACTTTGACTTTGACCTGTACTGAAAAGAAATTGACAGTGGCAGCCCACTAAGTTAAAAAACAAAAGAGAACCTTGACGTTGGCAATGCTTGACTGATAAGTCTCAGTATATACAGATACATATGAAAATATAGATCTTTTATTTTCATTAAGTGACAGAAAAATATGTTACTTAGGCCACATGATGATGATTCACATTGGGATAAATCCTGGTGGCTTTCTCATATGTTTCTGATATTTGAACTGTGCTGAGAGTTTCTATTTGAAGTGTGAACCACCAACAGCACTTTTGACAGCTGCAGCATCTTCTGTAATCATATTTATTCTTCATCAAAGCTTAAAGAGAATCAACACACACCAGGCTTTTAACAGGCTTTTTGTTAATCAACAGCTGTATTTTACAGTGGGCTCCATCTAAAACGTTGTGTTCATCTCAGCTGTAGCAATCAAACGTGAACAGCAGTTTGGGAGTTTTAAGCATAGCTGTTGACCACAATGGTCCTTTTAAGATTTGTGTTCTTAACTGGTGACATTGACAACATGACTGCAATCTTCAGCCACAAAGTACTTCTTGTACTACTCCTCAGTACAAGAGAGACCTGGACATGATGGACAGAATCCATCAGATGGCAACCAAGATGATGAAGGGCCTGGAGCACCTCTGCTGTGAGGAGAGGCTGAGGGAGCTGGGACTGCTCAGCCTGGAGAAGAGGAGGCTCAGGGGATCTCATCTCAATGTCTATAAACACCTGAAGGAGGGTGCACAGAGGCTGGAGCCAGGCTCTTGTCAGTGGTGCCCAGTGCCAGGATAAGAGGTAGTGGGCACCAACTGGAGCACAAGAGGTTCTGTCTGAATATCAGGACACTTTTTTACTGTGAGGGTGATCAAGCATTGGCACAGGCTGCCCAGGGAGGTTGTGGAGTCTCCCTCCTAGGACATACTCAAACGCAGTCTAGATGTAGTCCTGGGAAATTGGCTCCAAGTGGCCCTGCTTGTGCAGGGTGGTTGGACCAGATGACCCCAGAGGTCCCTTCCCACCTCAACCACTCTGTGATTCCATGAATCTATTAAATGCAATGGAAAATCAACCTCCAGACTTTCTTTCAAAAATCTTTTCATGTTGAAGGAAGGCAAGCTGTTCCATGCATAGCATGAAACTTCATAGCAAGAAGGTGTAACAAAGTAGTCCCTGAGACAACACACATCAAACTAACTCCCCCTAAAAACTTTAGTCTGCTATCTATTACTTTTTTTTTGAGTAATACTGACCTTTAAGATGCTGACATTTTCAGACAGTTTAGGATTTTCAGTGCTTGATATTTGTACTGAGAAAAAGCAAAAATAGGAATCCTTGGAAATGGGCCTTCACAGACCAGAACAAAGAAAGTAAGGAATTTATATGAAAGGAAGCTCACGTTTGTGACCAGGGAATTTGAAAAAGGTAAATATATATATGTATATATATCTTTTTTCAGGTCAGTGATAAAATGACCAGAGATACTGGTTTTTGAGACATGGGTAAGCAATAGGCTATTTGGGATCTAGTGAAATGGGGACGCAGTATTCGTATTCAAGGTGATTTCAAAGTGTGCTCTTAAATATGAAACAGTGATATGAACCTTGGAGCAATGCCAACCATTTGCCAGTCAGACAGGATTATAGTCCACTGGCAAACAGATGGCAACATAACAGAAGGCTACCAATGGGTCATTAAAATATCATGCAAAGTAATCGCCTTGTAACTTAGTACCTGAATAAAAGTTAAAATGTGAACTGTCATAAAAAGAAGTAAGAAACAGTCAGATGTAGGTGGAAAGCTTTTTAGTCTGTTTGTATGTTTGCGCTTTTGACGTCCCCAAATGAAAATGAACACAGAAGATCTAGAAAAGACAGAAGAAAGGGACAAGAATAATCAAAAACACTGAATGGCTTCTCTGTGAGAGGAGGTTAAATAGACTAGGAGTCTGTCTGAAAAAGATAGGAGAGAGTACATAACAGTTATCTGTAAACCAAGAATGACTTGGAGAATGTAAACAAATAATTATTTTTTACATTACTAAACTACAGGTTAGCAGTTAAATATCAGGTAGCAGGCTCAAAAGGACACACATTTTTGCACAATGCATAATTAAACTTTGGAACTTACTGCCATAGGGGTTCTCAAAAAAAGATTCCATGAAGAAATGGGAGAACAATCCAAGACTTAAGAAGTCCCTAACCTAAAGCTAGCTGAGATCTGTGTGGAGGCATAAAAAAATAATATATTTCTGTCTATTTGTTCTGTTCTTATATTTTTTTTTCCCCTAAAAAAGTTTGGAATTTCAGCCAAAAATTAAATGTGGGTTTAGAAAGACATAGCAGAGCAACTATTCTAATAAAGAGCATTTAGTAGTCACAATTCTTCCTGAAAACATACTTTGAGGATTTCAGGGTTAACTTTGAATAAAAAATTTAAAACCCCAAGAAGCTGCATATCCTACTCCACCCAGCCTTGTTCTGAACCAACAAAAACAACATGAACAGAATCCGTGATTTCTAATAGGCAAATTTTATAAGCTATTCAGAATATGAACTTAGGGTAAATAAGCATTTGGTGACTGCAATATTCACATCATGAAGTAAATTTGCATTGATGGATGAATGACTAGAAATAAACCAGATGTTTGCATTAAAGCAAATCTTCCTGTCCTTGTTAAAGAGAAACAAGACAAATATTACAAATTCACGAATATCCATCACAGCATAGACTCGTGAATTTTCTGAACATTTATTGATCACCACTGGCTGCTCAGGTACTTGATACATTTATTGGAGCATACTACAAAAATCTCCCTGAACAGATCATAAACCTCTTCCCTGAGGAATGATCTCTGATGCAAATAGTGGCAAGTAGTAGAAACAAATGGTTTTCCTCTGGATAGGATGTGAAATAATGATGTATTATGTCCTTAAATCTTTTCAACACATATGAAGGATTTATTGTGTGCTAAGTCCTGAAATGCAATGACAAAGTAGAAGGAATGAACATTCTTAGCTGAATACACATTTTTAATATAAATTAATGATCGGATACACTTTTCTGCAGGCAACAAACTTTGGTGGTGTTAGAAACAGCAGAGAATATAGAATGTCCATGAATATAAACAAAAAAAATATATACTAAGTAAGTGATTGACTCAAAAATTGTAATTAGTAAGTCAGTTCCTTAAATCAATAACATGCAATCACAGACTGCCTATGGAGACCCCTTTCCAAAATAAATTTGAGGAAGCCAACAGCTCACATGCACAGTTCATTTTTGTAATGAAACTTTGGAGAAGCATGATACTATGAAATAAACATAAAACTGAAAAAAAAAAGAAAGTCAATGTTTTTCCTACTGGAAGTTATACTTTGTAGATAATTGAATTAATGATGCTTGTATGAAGATAATTGAAGCTTCTTGGAAACTTCAGAAGATTCTTGCATTTCTCCTAGGTAGGAAAGAAAAAACTAATTATTTCATTGTACACTCCCATTGCAAAAAATAGTGCTCTGATTTAGGAAACTGACAACTGGAAACTTTATTACTTAAATCATATCAGGCATAGATACAGGCAAAAAGTTGTGATAAAAAAATACCAATGGGTTATTCTGGGAGCAACTAGCACAAATGCTAGTTAAAGTATGGGAGCCAAATTAGTGGGAGATCAGTCTCCAAGTGTTGAAAAGTGTCAATAGAGTAAGCTTGACTGGAGAAGGTTTTATCAAAGGCTGTTCCTGTTAGGCTAGACAGCATAATTTCAGCTGAAAATCATTGGAGCTTTGTGTGTTTCTTTTAGGTAAAATACCATACCTTCCATTCCCTTCTTCTCTTACTTCTGTATCCTCAAATAGCATTATATTAAGGTCTTCAAACCATGGAAATAAAAATTCATGGAATTATAGAAGCTTTTATTGTACACTGCTTAAAATGCTTAATTTCAGAGTAAAGGTTCAGGGAGCAAGGATTCTGAATATTACTTCAGAGTGACCTGGAGTTCTGATTACATCTTTGATTACAGACTATAGTTGAAATTTGTTTTAACACCTTGAAAGACTTGATTTCCAAAGATTAATAAATAAATAAATAAATAAATAATGCTAGTTTGTTTGGACAATGATAAATATTACAGAAAATACTTTTTTTTTCTTCCCCCCCCCCCCTAATATGGATAGAAACATTTGCTAATAAGCACAAGTTTTCCTAAAGTGCGCTGCTTCAAACTGTTTCACTTTCTGTTTCCCTGAAGTTTATTTTGCTTATTGGTGAAGCTCTTAGGAAATCATACTTGTATCTACAGGAGAGCACAGAGAAAATGCAGTATTGCTGTGGAAGTTCAGAAAGTGAGGAACTTCATAAGAAACAACTGCTTATAAATAACGTATCATATCAGAAACTCTTTTCTTGTTCCAGCTGTTGATGCATAATTAACTGTGATTATTCCAAATATCCTTTTTTTTTTTTGAATAGTTTTTTGTTTTCATATAGGGAAAACAATTTGAAATTGTTGGAGCTGGTGTGCTTTCAGGAAGCCAAATCGCAAATCACCAACAGATCTGTTAAGCATTACCGAATTCTTGACTCCCACCTTGTGTTCAGTCTTTGCTTATTAATTACGGCTTTGTCACGGCAGTGCCTTGCCTGAAGCTGGGCTCCCCACCCTCACAGAGGGTGGCAGATGTCACCGTCCCTGGGGGCGTTCAAGGAAAGGTTGGACGTGGTGCTTACAGACATGGTTTAGTGGGTGACATTGGTGGCAGGGTGACGATTGGACCAGGTGATCTTGCAGGTCTTTTCCAACCTTAATGATTTTATGATTCTATGCCAGCGGGACTTTATGGGGTCACCAGACCTGGGACTGCAGCAGACACAAGAACCATCAGGCAGCCTGTGCTGGCTTAAGAGCAGCTGCTCCTGAAAGATATAAGGAGATTAAAGTGGATGCCAAGTTAATTCCGGTAGCAATGGAAGGCAAAAGTGTACTAGGCATTGCGTACACAAGGGGCGAGCTTTGCCTTGGGCTACGCGACCCTGAGGGCTGATTACAAGGTGGAGGCAGGAGCTCCCTCACCACAGGGTGCTGTGGGGAAGCCACGGGGAAGCTGTGCACAGCCACCACAGGTGGCCACCCTGAGAGGCCCGGGAGGCTGAGGGAAAGGCTGGGCCAGCTCTGAGAGCCATGAGGGGAGGCCTCCAGCAGCACTGACCCTGACCTGCAGCACAGCCCAAGCAGGGACAAGCCCCACTTGTGCAAATTGGAGAAACTCGAGTATTTGAAAGGGCAGGAGCTTAGCAGGGCAGTCAGTGACAGGACCTCATCAATGTATATAAATATCTGAGGGGAGGGCGTCGAAAGGATGAAGCCAGTCTCTTTTCAGTTGTGCCCAGTGACAGGATGCGAGGCAACAGGCACAACCTGAAGCACAGGAGGTTCTGGCTCAGTATGAGGGGACACTTCTGTACTGTGAGGGTGACAGAGCACTGTGACAGGCTGCCCAGGGAGGTTGTGGAGTCTCCTTCTCTGGAGATATCCCAAACCCGCCTGGATGCCATCCTGCGCAATGTGCTCTAGGTGATTCTGCTCGGCAGGGGGTTGGACTGGGGGATCTCCAGAGGTCCCTTCCAACCTCGGCCATTGTGTGATTCTCTGACTGGTGCTGTTTGGGACACAGGGCACTCAGTGAAAGGAAGGTGTTGTGTTGGGGCACAGACACAAACTCCAGGCTGAGGAGGCGCCATCCCCCTCTCCCCCCCTCAGCTCTCTCCCTTCCGCCGGCTCTCTGCGACTCGCCCCCGCTTGCCAAGCGCATGCGCAGCGGCTGTGGGCGCCGGCCGCCTCCACCGTGGCGGAAGGAGAGGAGGCCGGCACGGAGATGGACGCCGCCGGCAAGGAGGAGCTGGGTGAGCCGCGCCGCGCCGCCCGCCGACAGGGCCAGCCTCGGGGCAGCGGGGCGGCAGCGGGCCGCGGGACGGAGCGGGGAGGGCTGCGAGGAGCCGCCGGCCGCTTTCCTCCTCCCTCCCCCCGGAGGCGGAATGGTTCGGCCCGCGGGGGGCTGCGCTCGGCGCGGCGGGGCGGGCGGGTCGAACCATCCCACCCGCGGCGGGGGGGGGGGGGGGGGCGTCGCTGCTGGGTGGCGGGTTGCGGGAAGGGGCTGAGGGGAGGGGAGCGGGGCTCGGGGGGCTTTGGGGGCTCGAAGGACTTTGGGGGCTCGGTTCCCGCAGCCAACAGCCGGGCTGAGCCGGTGGGAAGGAGCCTGCGGGGGTGTTAGGGGAGCAGGCGAAGGGGTTGGGAACCACTGCAGGGGTGTGAAGACCCCCAGAGCCTCCCCTGCCCTAAAGACCCCGTCCCCAAAGCCTCCCCCCCACCAAAGCCTCCCCCCGCAAAGCCCGACTCCCCCCCTAAACCTTCCCCAGCTGGTTTTGGAGTTCGTTAAGAGGTTACGATCTTGGCTAAAAGTTTATGGAAACCCTTTCCGTTCACTGCTTTAATTTTTCATGGCAAAATCCGTGTCTCGTGTGTCCGTGTGTGGGTATTTTAGCTGTATTTCTTGCAGACTGCTCCTCAGACCTACTCTCAGTGTGCGTGGGTACCTGTATGTTCACCTCTTTACTTGTATGTTCGTCGATGGAGCTGGTTTAGTGCCCGGTATTGCTGAGTTTTGGCTGGAGTGGGGGTCTCGCCTCAAGTGTTTCACTGTAATCCGAAGAGTTCCTCCTGTCCAGGGCTGCTGGTGGAAGCAGGAGGCTGACCGGATTTTATGTTCCCTCAGGCTGATCCGTCTTGCAGCGAGCGATTGCTACCTAGGGACTAAAGCGAAAGGAGGAAATTTTAGCTTCCCTGTCAGCTGCTCAGGTTCACAGACCTGCCGGAGGTCGTGGAATACCTAGAACCAGATTATTTTTATTTTACAGGATTACCTGTTTAAAAATGCAGATAAAGACCTGATAAGATTTCAGAAGCTTTTTACATGGTTCTGTCGTATTGACGACTTAAATTAAGTTCCTACTGATAAACTATCAGTGAACACGCTATCAATCAGACCGTCAATTAGCAATTGGCAGTGTGTTAATCATGTAGAAATGTGTAGTTTGTTCTGGACAGGACAGTGGATTATTTAAGACTAATCTTTTTCCACATAAATGATCCATTGTTGGTTGGGGTAGAAATGTTTCTCTGAGAGAGAAGCAAGTATAACAAGCTAGGAAGACCTTTGGTTTTATAATTCAAGTGTCTTGTTCTATTAGTCTTCTGGATTTGGGGGGTTATGATGCAAAAGCAGACAGCTCTTCCTGCTTACTGAGTGACATTATTGACTTCTCAACATTTATTAATGTTGATAACTTTTAGTCATAAACGAATGCTATCATAAAGTTGGATAAATTGACTTTATTACATTGCAGTCTGCCATAATAAAACATTGCAATAGCTTTAGAGTTCATGGCAAAGAAACAAAGCCAACGAAAGGTAATGTGAAACAGTATTTTTCTGGAAAATATATCTAGTGGTACTTTATAGCAACTAAAAAAAACCCACATTTATTTTAAAACAGATGAGATTTCCTTTTTAATTTTCGTTCCGGAAAATGCATTTATTTTATTTTATTTTTATTTTATTTTTTTTATTTCTCTTGCATCCAGTAGGAGTTAGAGTTGTGGAAAATAAGAGGGAGATGACTTGTGTGTGGTTGAATGGGATTATCTGTTAGCTGCCCCTTGAACTAGAAATAGACTCAAAATACTTCCAATCCAGGCAGTCCTGCCCCTGGCACTTCTGTTCACTGTCACTTCATGTTGATCAGGAGTTTCTGCGTCCGCTGTGGGAGCACATGACTGAGTAACTGGGTACATCCCATGGGAGTCCAGTGTTTGGAGAGTACTTTACAGTTTGGCTTCTGCAAAAAGTGTTGTGAAGGTTCTTCACAGGCTGAAGTTTGGGGAGTGGAGGAACGTATTTGTGGTTAAAGGATTAACTGAGGGTTGTGTTGTGAGTTGCTTACTGAACCAGCTGCAGATTCTGGAAATAATGAGTGTTTCTTTGGAACTAAATTTTTAGAGCCTCGGTTCAGACTGCTGAATCGAAGACCTCTTCCACAGCTTTAAGATGATAAATTTACCACCTGTAAACTGAACGGGGTTGCTGAGCAAGCCAAGTGCTTGTCATGATGGTGGCTGTTGCCTGATGTGGGTGTGTTTTCTGTGTTAAAGACCAGGGGAGCTCACTGCAGGGCATCAGCTGCTCAGAGACTTAGTCACGAATCTTGTCCCGTAGGAGAAGCCTGCAGGTTTGGTTAGGTGACAGCACCTCTAGGCATGCTTGTAAGTTATGAATATGGCACTCTACCCTGCGAGAAAATACCAGCATAAAACCCTGTTGGGGCTAATATAAAGATTAAGTGGGTCTAATTTTCACTTCTGTGCAGCAGTCAAGGCAACAGCAAATTAAATTGGGTCTGTGTCCCTCTTACAGAGAGAGGTAATAAAGCTTTCACGGGACTGAATCTTCTGCCCTGTTTTTGGCCATGTTAGCATGTTCTTGTGTAGAAACTGTGACTAACTGAATTATCTACAAGCCCCCCTTTGGTTAATGCTTTAGCAAAGCATTTTGCACGTTCAAAGTGCTGCTCCAGCAAGATCTGTCTTCCTTCTCCCATAAACGGAGCAAAACCAGCTGGTGTAAGTGATGATAAGCTATATCCTGTCCCCCAAGCACTTTATACTTACATGTCAAATCCAGTTCTTTGTAAGATTGTACTGACTTCAAAAGCCCTCAAGGAAAAAAAGAAAACAAATTGTTAAATTGGATTTAGAAAACAGGTTTTAGACAGGAATTTGCTTAGGAGGTGACCTTCTCAGAAGGAACAATGGCAGATTGTATTTGACTGTTTTTAGTATTTCCTTTGTCTTTAACTTGTGAGGCAGCTGTGGTGAACTGCTTCATCCTTTTGTCTCCGTTTCAGCCCGAAATGACCAAGCTTAGTTCTGTCTTGTGTGGTGATAATAGGTTCAGATAATTTTTGAAATGCTAATTGCTTGAGCAGTACAGAAAAGCTGAAGTTCTCAGTGAAAATTAATTTGCTTGCAGAGCTTTCCAACCAAAGGGTTACTTGAGTATGCTATAGCCAGCTTTAGAAGTAAGTACGTTTAGTTACAGTTCAACAATTTCTTTGTCAGTATGTCCATAAATGTTGGCAAGATGCTGTCAAATATACTTGAAGATATGAAACTGGAAATGTTGGTCAGAACAATTTAAACACTATAATTTAATCCCCCACTATATAACGAGTGATTGACTTGTGACTGAAGTTCCACAAGACGTCTTTGAGGGTAGAGCGTTGTGTGATTGTAGTGTGACACGTATTTGTAATGGATCAGTGATTTCTCCAGTGCGTTAAGGAGTCAGTGTAACGTTGCAGTGCTAATTCTTGGAGAAGATAAGCATTTTGTGTCGCCTCACTGATAGTAGTGGTACTTGTAGAGCTTTTTTAGCATCCTTCTTAGGTGGGTGTTCACAGAAGAAAGCAGAAACAATGACAGATATTCAAATAACTGGTAAAGACAGTCTGGATGGGGTATGTTGTCTGAAAAGAATTTTGTGGTAGCACAAGGAGAAGAGAGATTTGTATGGGGTGATGGAGAGATGGGGTTGAAAATCGCTTGGTGCTTTGGCTAAGTAAAAACAAAAGCATGCATGTGAGTGAGTTGCCTCATTCTGAATTGTGGTGAATCATGAAAGATGATGCAAATCATGGAATCATAAAATGATTTGGATTGGAGGGGACCTTAAAGATCATTTATATCCACTGCCATGGGCAGGGACACCTCCCACCAGACCAGGTTACCCAAAGCTTCATCCAGCCTGGCCTTGAATGCCTCCAGGGATGGTCCACAACTTCCCTGGGCAAAATTTTCGGTGAATACCGTAACTGGACTGGATCTTTAATAGTGCTATTTGTATACGTTTGGGACAGCTTGGTGGAGCACGGACCTAAGGTAGGCTAAGGTGTGTGCTTTGTGAGACAGCAGTCAGCCAGCCTCACCTCCGATTCAGGTATGGCATGCTTGTGCTGCTCCTGTGGCTGGAGTGTCATACCCTATTTATGCACACGGGACCTTTCTAGGAAGAAACCTACGTGAATGTGTGTATTCCATGCTGGTTTTCTGTCCATGGCTGTGGACTTCACAGAACAGAAAGTTTCAGGCTAGATCCAAGGATGCAAAGCACTTGCTCTTCTACTTTGTGGGTACGTACCTCCTTTATGGGGCAGAGAAGCCTTCAGCTTTCTTGGCTGGCATGCTCTGGACCACAAGGTTGAATCCGTTAAATCTGGATGTTATGCAAATCTGGATGTTATGCAAATCTGGATGTCAGTGGGAGTACAGATTGTGCAGCTGGGACACAGCTGCAGTACCCAACAGTTGAAATCTATTAGCAAATGAAACCCATGCTTAGAAGTTGCATGATTCAAAATTTATATAATGTCTCACTACTGTTACTGTTAACTGGTTCACATATTTTAGGGCCGGGTATATGCTAGCCATGGGATAAAGGAATAATGATGGGGAGAAGTAGTAATTCAGGAACGTTTTTATTGTCTAGAACAGTAGCCAAATATTGTTGGAGTGCTTTACGTAACATAATATTCGAGGGAAACCTGTAATAGATGTCATCATCACAATGTGAGTTGGTGTTACTTGCCATTACCTGGGTTTTAAATCTCTTCTAGTGGAATTTATTCTCGAAGGAGTTACTATATTAGAAGAGGACATGAACTGTCAGCTTGGGTGTACAGATAAGAAACAGATGTTGAGAGTTCTCATTTTAGCTATTTCTGAGAACGTGGATGAATAACTGACTGGATGTACTGCAGTTCTCTCAGTATCTGTTGCCCAGGAGTGGTATGCTAAGGGGTGGTTGAAGACACTTCAGTGTACTGTTATCATGGTTATGCATGGGTCCCATGAGACAAAAAATATACATAAATGTACATAAATAGATGTAGATTGGAAAGTGCTAATTGTTCTAATTGTGAGTTTTACAAACAATGTTTTAGTGGGTGCTTACTCTACAATCTGATTCTTCCACTCGAGAATTTTTCAGAGGTTAACCTGTATGTTCTGGATCTTTATTTATTTTTTTCCTCTCACATGTAAATATATGGGAGATTTTTGTGGCTGTACACAATTTCTCCAGACTTCCCACAAGCTATATGCATAAAGGACATACAACTTCAATGTCTGTTGTATGGGGAAGGACATTTAATGTTAGTAACATTTTTCTTGGTTGTCTACGTTGCCAATATCAAAGTTGTTACTTTTGACTTCTTTTTAAGAAAAAATTCTCTGTTTCCAGGCATGTGCTTAGGCTAATAAATGTCTGCATAATAATAACTGGGTTAAAATGTCTCGCCTCTGGTAAAGGGAGGCCAGTCATAGAGGGTAATTAGTTAAAGCCTCCTACTGTGCTCTAGTTGTGTGCAATCTTCCTGTTCTTGTGACCAGCTACCAGTGGCCGTGGAGCTTTGGAAAGCCTAGTTTTATTTTTGAGATGCGTTAGATGAACTATTTCTTCTTTTTAGGATTATCTGTTTAATCAGCATTTAAGAAGTTTTGTTTAGTACAGCAGTGTGGCAAACTAATATCCAAATTAGTTACGCAATGCAAATAGTATGAAGTGAACATCAGCAGATACTATCTGCAGGAAAGAAACATATACAGATGTTTGTTTGATTTTAATAAAGCTTTACATTTGTTTTAGTGGGATATTTGGGAGAATATCGTCTTCTTTCTGTGGTCAAATAAACCTATTTTCAGTGTTCAAGGTGAAATCTCCTCCTTTCTCTAGAACAGCTGGTGCTATATTCTTCAGGTAAAGAAAATCTGCATAAGAATACTACTCTGACATGTATCAGCTTGGAACGTGAATGTTGGCTGGCTTTTGGTGTTTGGATGTGTTTGGAAGAAGCGCGTTTAAAGAAATGTCTAACACCCCATCATTCTGTTAACTTCTATTGACATTCAAGCCTTCCTTCATTTCATCTTCTATAATTCTTCAGTGATGATGGACAACTTAGCATGAGGTATACTGAAAGCAGAGTGTAGGTGATGTATTATGCAGCAGAACGTGCTACGTATGCAGAAGAAGTTTGGTTTGTTTGGCATCTTGCGACTGCAGAAGAGCAACCTCTCCTTGCAAACCAGGTTCCGTGCTATTGGGACTCAAGTTTTATGTGAAACTTGTTGCGCATCAAGACACTTTGTAAATAAAACTTTAATGTGGTTTTCAAAGTAAATATTTTTTTTTATGATGCGTATCTTTTCTGTTATCAGCAGTAGTTCACAGCCTTCTCTTGAGAATGCGATGGACTATGAAATTGGGGTGTTCTGTTGCGTAAGTGACGTGAATAAAATAGCACAATAATGCGGGAGAACAGGTTCTAAAAAAACCTGTTGTTTATACCTCCACAGGATTTGGAAATAAATATTGAAGTCACCATGATAAACGTATTTACACATGTTTACACACCGCGTTTTCCCTGAAAGGATGGTCACGTTCTTTCCCCAGGTAGTTAAAATCTGGGGGCCGTATTAATTTCAGTGTTGCCTTCCTTTTGGGTTCAGATGATTGTGTACTGTGGAAGACTCTGCAGTGATGAAGGAGCGCAAACTCGAAGCAGTCTATAAAGTTGGAATAAGCTAATATGCTGAGACCACATGCTTACAGTCGTTTGTTTTGCTTATGAGGTTGTGTGCTGTAGTTTAGAGAATTCAGCTGTGAATGTTGGCAGTTTGATGGGTCTCGAATCTCATCAAAGAATCTTGAAATGGCAGATTGGCTGGAGAAGTAGGCTCAAGTACAGAACGTGTACTAAAAGGCATAGGGAGAACTTACAGAGCAGATCTTAAACACATTTGTAGGGTATACAGTACAAATTCAGGAAAAAAAAAGTATTCAGAAAAAAAAATAGTACTTTTGAAGCTGAGGAGAAATACGTTGTCTTGGAGGGAAGTGCACAAAGGTGAAAATAATCTAGGGACTGGCATGGAGCTGGGATAGGGGAGGGTCAGGCTGGGTGTTAGGAGAAGGTTCTGCACCCAGAGGGTGGTCGGGCACTGGGACAGGCTCCCCAGGGCAGTGGTCACGGCACTGAGCCTGAGAGAGTTCAAGAAGCATTTGGACAGCGCTCTGAGACACAGGGTCTGATTTTTGGGTGGTGCTGATTGGAGCCAGGCGTTGGACTTAATGATACTTGTGGATCTCTTCCAAGTTGGGATATTGTATGATCCTATGAATCAAACCTGAAGTATTTGTGTTGTTTTGACTTGGAGATAATTTAATGGATCCAGAAGAGAATGTCTGCAAGAGAAAAAGAACATGTTGTCAAAGTTGTCCATGCTTGAAGATCAATAATATGGAAAATCTTTTAATGAAAAGATTAGGAAATAGCATGATGAGAAAATAATCCATAGCAAAAATTCAGCCCCAGAGGCTCTCTCCTGCATCATCCCCAAGACAAGGGCTGTACGGTCACATCTCTCCTTTTTGGACAACGCGACACCTCCACCTCGCCTGCCCTGCCTGTCCCTCCTGAACAGCACTCCAGTTGTGGGACTCATCCCACCAAGTCCCACTGACAGCAATGGTATCATAGCTCTGGGAAAGGACCAAAGCTTCCAGTTTGTCCCATTCATTCCTCATACTGTGTGTGTTGGTATACAAGCGTTTTGGATGTGCCCCTGAACCCTCAGCGCTCCCTGGAGCATCATAAATGCTCCTGTTAGCCTTGCCACCCTCAGGCAGTGCTGCACCAGCCCTTGGCTTAACCTCGTTTTTCCTAATGGCATCCCCTTCCATCTATCCTAGTTTCAAGCTCTCTCAATCAGTCCTGCCAGGTTACGAGCCAAGAAACCTTTCCCTGTTGAGACAGGTGGGTCCCCTCGGGCCCCAGCAGGCCTGATGTCTTGAAGACTCTTCCATGATTATAAAACCCCAAATTCTGATGGAGGCACTGGTCTTGGAGCCAGGCATTGATGACCTGAGCTCACCCGTTTATTTCCTGTCTCTCCCCATTACCGGGAGGGTTGAGGAAAACCCTCTCTGTGCTCCTGAACCCTTTAGTCATCTTCCCATGGCTCCAAAATTTCTAGATAGACCCCAGGCTTCCTGTAGCTGCCTCCTTGGTACCGACACAAAAGAGGAGAAGTGGGTGATACTCCAAGGGATGTTGCTTGCTAACAAGTTTCCTGGTAACATCCCTGATCCGAGGCAGCAGGCTCTGTAAAGAGGCCAGACCTCCTGCAGGTCCAAATAGCAAAGATTTTTTTTTTCCCCCTTAGAATTACTATATTGGGGGTGGTGGTGCATGAACAGACTTAAACGTTTAAGTACGTGAGGGCAATGTGAATGGTGTGAAGGATGGAGAGGCAGGAACAGGATCATCAGCTGGGAGAGGCTGATGTTTCGGAGTGGGTCATTGGTGTAAACTTTACAGTGTGAGCTTTCTCCCTGCCTCTTTCAGAACGCTCATCTTCTTGTTGCTGCCATAGTACCAGTCCTGAATGAAGGTAAGGTAACCCAGACAAAGAACAGATGAATCATTCTGGAGAGTCAGCACCTCCATTTCACAGATTATCTGTCGTCCTGTTCTTCTGGGGCTTCCATGGCAAATGCAGTGAATTTAAATAAAAGGAGACAGTATATTTTGTATGACCTGCATATATCTTCCTTCTGTTCCATTAATTCTTACATCTAAAAAAGCTTTGCTCGTTGTCAATATCAGTCAACGGCGGTGTGGGACAGATGGGTTTGTGAACAAACCTGGGGAATAGAAAGGTGGCTGGGACACAGGAGCTTAAGGCTCGAGCAGAGGTAAGGTCGGCCAGGGGAACAGAAGGGTTGGTGTCCGCTACAGACCACCAAGAGAAGAAGAAGAGGTGGATGAAGCTGTCTTTAAACAGCTGGGAGAAGCCTTCTGCTCGTAGGTCCTGGTTATCGTGGGGGACGTAACCACCTAAGACCTGCCAGGGAGGCAATTTGGCAGGGCCCAAGGAACTGGAATTGCTTGTATTGCTTGTTGATAGAGATTTTGATACTGAAATCTTACTCTGCGGTACTTTAAAAATGTTTTAAGATGTTCCTGGTGTGAATTAAATTACCAGTTGTTGCAAATATATGTATCTTGCTTTGGGCTTATTTTGTATGATATTTCCTGTTTTTGTGGAATGTACTGAAATAATCATGATTTTTTTTTTGTTTTTTACATAGATGATGAAATAAAATGTAAAAAAATCAAGGATTTTTTTCTTTATTTTTGGACCATCCTTCAGTAAGCTACGTAACTGCATCACACAAAAAGTTAATGATGGTTAAGAAAAAAATCCTAGCTAGACTGAAGGTAATTAGATTCTAAACTCTTTAAGGCAAAGGCTTTTTTCTTTGTGTTTCTGTGGAGCGGTTGCTGGCCCACAGTTAGCAGTCAGTTACGCAGTTATCAGAGCTTTGATAGTGGTAACATCGACTCTGAGATTGCTTTAGGCACGGACAAACGAATTTTCGAGGGAAAAGCTTGTTTTAGAAAAATTCTCATTTAAAAAATGAGGGGAACACTGGCGTATGTCTAAATCTGTTCTTAGTTAACTGTGTTTGCAACCAGAAAAAATAGTAAATTGGGAGAAAAGTGAAATGGGATGTTTATAAAACTTGCAGTCTTCTGAGAGGGATCCCAGAGAAAGTTACGTGGTGAGCACTGTGTGTGCTCATCTCTGAAGTTTCGGTGTCAGACTGGAATGGAAGAAGAGAAATTCACTTTTCTCCCTTGACCGAGCAGTTCCTGACATTCAGCTGTGCTGCTGGTCCTGAAAGTCATGCTGGCATCTGGAAGGTAGAGAGGCAGAGCTGCTTACACCAAGGGTTTGAAAGATGCTTGACAATACCTGAGCCTAATACGTATATATATATATATATATATTTTTTTTTATTGGCATACAATACAGTGTGTAGCCAAAGGTTAAAAATACAACTATAATTCATGCAGATTGAAGTGTTCCTAGCTGCAAGGGGATATCCAAGAGTTTTGTGTTGTCTCAACACCAAGATGAAAACATTGCTTTGTGCTGCTCTTCTGCCTTACTCGTGGGTGATCCCTTTACCGTAGCGTGGCAGGCACAGTGGATGTAAATTAGCTTTTGGTTGCCAGAGGTGTTTCTTTCAGGATTACTGCGAAGGAGTGGGCTTCTGAAAGTACAAAAATACTGTTAGTTAATTACAAGTCAGGTGAGCTTCCTATCGACTAGATGTGTTTCCTCAAGAAGGGTGATTGTGGCAGCATTGTTCCTGAGAAAATAAGCGTTAATGGAAGTTGGTTTGAAGAGGAGCATCTAGCAACAGTCTAGGAACAGAGGTGGGGAACCCAGATTGTGGACTTCAGAGGAACAAACATCCTGTCCAGCCTCCTCCCAGGGCTGTCTCAGGAGAACCTCCAGTGCCCTGATCCAGATGTGAAGCCAGTCAAGATGTCAATGGGAGTGGCTCAGAGGCTCACCTTTTGGATGTGTGTGCACGAGAAGCACCTCCAGGCTCTGGTTACTGGAGAACCAGGGGATCAAGGGCAACTCCTTGAGAGAGAGACCCCCATGAGGCCTGGGGGTCAGGTGCCTTGGAGGCTTTTGTGCTTGGTTATCAGTGACTGGGAAGACTGGGATGAAGGGGCAGCCGCTGGGTAGGCCGTCTGAAGCCAATTCTGGAGAGATCCACATTGAATAACCACGTATTTCCCACTAGTGGACCTTCATCCCGCTCAGCCAGAGAGGGGAGCGGGATGAGACTGGTGCTTTTTGTATTTCTGCCTGTGTAGTCAGCCATGTGCACGTGAATATGTGTACAGTCTCCATTTTTCCACAGCGCTGGTTGTGGAATCACATCCTCAGCATTGCCACATCCTCCTAGGAAACGTGGAACCTGCACCAGAACTACCCAAATCCTGGTATTACTAGTGATCAATAGCAGCAGTGTTCCCCATCAGTAGTTTTGCTAGATTTCCTCCAGGCGTCTGCTTTAATTGTATCGTACAGGAGCACGATACAGGCTGTTAGGCACCTTTAAAGTGATGTAGCAGGGCAGCACTGGGGGGCTGCTGTTTGCATCCTCCCTTCCCGCAGTGCTTGGAGGAGCAGTCCTAAGGGAGGCTACCCCCAAAACGGGCAGGCGGTGGAGGGGGAGAGGCAAAAGAGACGCGGCAAGACGATGGCATTGCAGCAGAGGCTTCTTGATGAAAGCAGGTATTCAGCCGGGCCAAAGAGATGATCAAAAGCAAGAAATTCTTGCAGGAGATCCCAGGGGTGATGACAGAGTTTGATGCCATCTGGAGCTGCTAGAAAGAAAGTGAAAAAAGGCTTTACAAACGCTTTTATCATTTTTGGTTTTATCCAACCAATTCTTAGTTATATCTCTTTTAAGAAGCAAAGTAGCAAAGCGTTCTCGTGATCCTGGCTTGTGAGTTGAAGAAGTCTTCCCTGTCTTTCTGGGGTGCTTGATTTGAAGAAGAAAATTAAAGCAATTCTATCTCAACACTGTTGGGTCCATCATACTCCTAGATAGGAACCTTACTTGCTGCACACGCTGTCACTATTGCTTAACTTTGCAAACACTGCTACAAAATGTAAGTCAAAACAGGAGAAGTAAATTAATGATGATTTCTTCTGTATATTGTTGAATCTCATGTTGTCACAGACTTTGCACACTTTTAGTTTGTTCTGTTCCGTGTCAAAACATTTAATCTATCTCAATTTGTATAATTGGAATATTGCTGAGTGTAAACTTGATTTACGCTGGCCTTGCCAGTTGGGTCTCTGACCTCTGATGTTGTATTCCACTGGGCACCTTTTGCTTTTGTCAAGTGCTTTCATTATTGGCTTTCAGCTTTATCGAAACTTAATTCAGATGACCTGTTGCTGTCTTTAGTATACTTTGATCTATCTACTGGATAAGCCTTCTTCTGTTTTATAGGATATATAATGCTTGTTTTGTGGTTGTTCTTTGAAGTTCCTATTGCTTACGATTGTATTCAGTGCCTTGCTGCTGCGTTAGACATCGTTAAGGTTTCATAAAGACCTTAAGGATTTGTTGAACACCCTATTTTCAGCGTGTTCTGCATTTCTGATCAGGTTTCGTGCACATAACTTGTTTCCACAATAAGTAGTAACTTTATTAGTTTGAGTATAAAAAGTCCCCAAATAAGCATTGTATCTGCTGCTTTCTTTTAAATGCTTCTGCAGTCTCACTGGTGTTAAAAATTTCACGCATGTGAAGTGAGCATCCCTATTTTTCTTATGAAGTGAATAAGCTTAGCATGGCTAAGGTATTTAAAGTTCACTCAAACTGTGTTGTTTCTTTTTTTTTGCTTTCTTAAGTGAAGCATGTTTTAATATAATTAATGCTTATTTAATGTGTTCAGAGTTCTGTAATTAATGCGGTAAATTAGTAAGATGTGCTGTTGCATTCTTAGAAATACTCAGTAATTTTTAAAAATAAGTAGAAAAAGGCAGCGTAAAATCACGTAAGAATAGGATTTTCTTGTGTGTGTGAAAACCGCAGAGGTTGAGATTTATTCAACCGATTTTATGAATGGGTACTGCAGAAGGCAGGTAATCTTTTTGGTTTTGGCGAGATTTGTTTTACAGAACTGTAGTCATTTAAAAATGGTTATAATTTAATCAACATTAAATTGCAAAAGCTGCAAGGTTTGCCTGAAAGCCAGTTTTGTTCATTGCTTGCTGTTGCTTAGCTCTTTTATTTAGCTGGATAGCAAGGCTGCATTTGTTGACGGCAGTGGCAGTTTATGCTACTTAAAAAAGTTCATGAAATTGCAGCTCAAGCATGTAGTATAAATCAGTTATCTTGGTTTTCTTACCAGTGTTTGGAGACATCTTCTGTTGTACCTCTCAGTTTTAGGATGGGATGGCTCTGGGGGGTGCCCTTGCTCTCCACTAGTAATAGGCTAAGTGCTTAGCATTGAAACAGCTAACAGCACCTAAGATGAATCTCATCCTTTCCTAACACTGGATGACTTTTCCGTTTGGCTGTATGTTGTATTAGCTTGCAAAATGGTCTAAACCATCAACATTTTGATGATACAAAGTTGTTTTCCTTAATGGCAAGCTTTAGTGTTTGACCGTAAACCAGCCTGTTTTGAATAATGTGAATGTGTGCCCCTGGAAAGCGAGGCAGAATTTCTTGTGCAGACTTGTGCTGTAACTGTGTTTAAATCAGCTTTATATTTAGTAACGCAAATAAATCTCATGAAATGGCAAATTATTTCAAAATCACCTTTTACTTCTAAACTGTACGTTTGTTTCTAACACTAAGTTGTGTTAATTCCGTTGTATAGATTTGGAAGTAATGAAGCCTTTAATTGATGAACAGAATTCAGACGAAGTCTCAGATGAGGAGCATGAAAATGACATCCTGCCAGTTGAGAAGCATTACCAACTTGAGAATGAAGAAGGCATTACGTATGTATTACTCCTAAGTATCAGCTTGTTAAAAGTCCTTGCCTCCAACTTGTTTTTCATGAGTAGTTTACTGAACTCTCAGGGGGGTTACTTGCTACCATGGTATGGTGTTGTAGGGCTTTGCATAGTTCTAATTTAGGGCTTTGCATGCGTCTACCAAAAAACAGCACATTTTGAGTAGGTTCTTTGGTTTTTGGAAGCTTGACAATATACTGGCTGTAAAATATTCCAAGGTGACCATTTATAAAGTGATTGGGTCGCTCAGAATCCAGGCATTGTTTACAAAGGGGTTTGATTGATTTTATTTTTTAATAAAGGAACTTAAGACTTTGGAAATAGATTATTTGTTACAGTTGTATTTGAAAGAGTTGGTTTTTTTTTGGGGGGGGCTAAAGCTGTAGCTGTCAGAATTGTGTTTTGTAACTGGTAATTATTTTGAATGTTATTGATTCTAAAATAGCATTGATGAAACTTTGACACTTTCTGAGGCAAAAAAAACGATAAAATTGCACAGAAAGTAGCCTTTCACAAGCTGGGAAAAGGAGATGAAGATCAATCAGACTTGTACGTTCCATTTGATGGAACTCATATCTAGAGATTAATAAGAATGTCCTTTGAATGTGCGGGACCAGTTCAAAGTAGTTACTGCTCACAAATTGTTCCTGTATGTTAGTGAATTATAGAGGGTGTGCTTTTAATGGGTCTTTTTCTGTTTTTTTCATCAGGTTTATACAAACACTTACCCACCTCCTCAAAGGAAACATTGGAACTGGGCTTCTTGGTCTTCCACTTGCAATAAAAAATGCTGGCATTGTGGTAAGAATGCAGTTGTTTTTCTTAGATTAGAAATGTTATCTAGAAAGATATACAGATATGTGACTGAGCCTGAAAAACTAAATTCTTGATGCCTGCTGGTTGTACCTACCTACTTTGAATTGTGTTGTATTTTTTCTTTTCAGTCTGGTGAAGTTATTGCTGAAGGTTGAGACAAACTAAAACAAAAACAAAAACAACAACCAAACCTTTTTTTCTTTTTTAACTATGTCATTCTGAAGACTTTATAGAATGTTTTGTATTTTTGCTTAGCCAGAGCATTTTTCTGTGGAAAACTTTTTTTTCTGAAAAAAGAAAGTTTTTGATTCAGTCAGACTCCTATGATGGCTCATAGGATTCTTTTTTGGGTTTATTTTATCTTTGCCCAGACGTCACTATAGCTGGATAATGTCATAGGATGCACTGTCATCTTTTTAAATCAGTCTTTTGTTTCTGGGGCAACAGTCTAGTTTATACAGGCATATAAACAAAGCATTTCCTAAGGCAATGTAAGTTTCATTAAAAGAATTTTTAAATTTAAGACTAAATAAATTTAATTCTTTATTACAGGATGTTTAGTTTAAGGATGAAAGTTACAATGTAAAAAGCAAGTACTTTCTATGAAAACTTTTGGTTTAACTTCTGTTCTAAAACAAATGATTTAATTCAAAAGATTATCTGTAACTTGTAAAAGTTGTCAGGGTAGTGATTGTGGCTTTTTTTTCTTTTTTTTTTTTTTTTTTTTTTTTTTTTTTTACTATACTGAACATCATCAAATGCTCTAATGTAATGGAAAGAAGCTTTTAAAATGACAGTGTTGATGACAATGAAATGGTCCAAACCATTGCTTAGAAATGTGCGGTCTTCTCTCATGACAATTTTTTGGCAAATATCTTAATGAAGATGCTCTGAGAGTGAAGTTGTGCATGTCCACTTGCTATTTACTGCTTGATCACCCTTGAGAAACCTTCAGTCGAGCCATCAATTAGAAGTAAGGAATGCAGCAGAAATCTGTAGTGAATCCTCCTCTGAGGGGAAAAAAGTTGCATAAAATTTTAATTCCTATAATTTATGTATGTGCTAAAATATGAAACTTTTGCATGTAAAGATTTTTCCCCGGAATGTTTTCATGAAAAAATCTGTTTACGTGACTTCAGTTGCTTATATCCTTTGTTCTCCCTTTTTTCTCCACACCAGATTGGACCAATCAGCCTTGTGTTCATAGGAATTATATCTGTCCATTGTATGCACATCTTGGTACGTTGCAGCCACAGTCTATGTCAGAGGTAAATGTGGAACTACTCATTTTGTTGCTGAGATTTTTTTTTCTGAGTTTTGGCCTACAGAATGACCCACCCAGTGCTGTAGCAGTTGCTTCAGGTCAGAATCTTGTACTTCAAAGAAGGAATACATGTTCTTATGGAGCAGCTACAAATGATAGCTGTGGTTTGAGTAACAGTATGTTAATACATTGAAAAAGTATTTCTTTTCTGGTTCTACACAAAAATAAGTTGGTTTAATTTGTATTGTCCAATGTCCTATTCCCTGTCGTAACTGGGAAATAATCAGATCTTTCTCAGTGCAGTTTTAATTGCTTAGCTTCAGTCCTTAAGTCCTTTTATATCTTCATAACTTTTGAATCTTCATAGCTTTGAAAAACATTCAGTTTATAAATTGCCAGTTTGTAAGTACTTTATAGGACTACAGAAACAACCAAGAATTGCTGTTAATGTCTTTTGTGATTGTCTCTTTGGATTGTGACAACTTGGTTCTTAAAAAATGTGGTGCTAAGGAATGTGGTAAGATGATAATAGTGAGCAGATTCATGTTAGATAGTCTTTCAAGTGAGACGTACAATAAAAGTGCAATAAAAGTTCTTTAAAAGTGCAATAAAGTTGCTGAACTGAACAGTAACATGAAGCTGTTAGTGTCCCTGTAGCTGGAAAAGCTATTATTAAGAAAAAAAAAAAAAACAAAACCCAAACCAGACCTGATTTAGTACTGTTGAATTAGTGGGAAGCAATTGTGGTTTACATGCTTATAGAGTGCTTCCCTCCAAGTGCCCTTCCTCCAAGAAAGAAGCCCAAGAAGCCTAAACTATACTTCTAAAATTCAGCAGCTGCGGAATGGTGTCACAGATGATTCTGTATAAGCCTGTGTAAGCATGTAAGCCTGTATAAGCATTTTCAGGGTAGAGATGTAGGCTCTGATAGTTTCTAGTAACTCTATTCTTTCTTCGCGCTTTGATTTCAGGTTGAAAAAGTCCTCGCTGGGGTATAGTGATACAGTTAGTTATGCCATGGAAGTGGGGCCTCTGACTGCTCTTCAGAAAAAATCTTCCTGGGGAAGGTAAGTTTGCAGTCCAGTTTTGCAGTTAATTATTAAAATTGATGTCTACACTTGGAATGGTTAGGACATTTACTTTTTACTAAGATGTTACTAGTTTCCAGAGTATATTCTCTGTGCTTGAAATAACAAATAGCACCGCATAAAAATGTTTCCTGGGGTCAACTTGTGACACTGGGGAGGACTAGGGAGTGTGTGTGTCTGTCAGGAACTTCAATTTTCAGGTCTACAGGAGCTGTGAAGAAAAGAATTCTCTTCTATAATATAGGAAGAGATGTTGTATAACCAGAAGTGCAGTCTGTGTTGTGTAGTATAAGTTTTTGTCAGCTTTTACTACAAACACATCTCACTGCATCAGAGTTCACTCTCTAAGCTGACTGATACTGCAAACACAAATGACTTTATTTTTTTCTGAAAGGAAACAAAGCATTCTTTGATTTGTTGAAATACCAAGTATAGATCATGGAGAAATATTTACTAGATTTTTGCAATAATGACCTGCAGATATTAATAGCTTGTTGTAGCTCTTAAGTGCTTTATCCATCTTTTAAAAAAGACCATTATGTGTTTTTTGCCATCCGTTGCTGTATAGCTGTTTATGGAGCTTACAGTATGACTACATAGTGATGAAACTGAAAACCTGAGATGTTGTTCAATGTTAACTTTAAAGTGTTTTTTTTTTTCCCTCTCTTGAGGAAGAGAATATTTTTGCCCTGTTATTTTCAAGGATACAGCATCTTGTGTCGTTTGTGGTTATCACTTGGTCTCAGATAAGAAAAAGATGAGCTAATATTTTAAGATATTTTCTGATGACTTCGTAGGAATGGACTGGAGCTGTACTAGAGGGAAATTTTTTTGTTTGTAGGGAAGTAGAATGAAAATACTGTAATGCACCAAAGAGTTATAAGCCACAAATGACAATTCTATTTCCCGAGGCATCGTGCTGCAGCAAGATTGTTCTCTGGGGCAGTTCTCTGTTGTATGTTGGACTATCGAGAGAGTTTCATTATGGTGCATCTTCAGGTCACCATCATGTGTATTATTTTTCAAAAACAGTATGAACCATACTTCAGAATTTTTTTTCCAAGAGATACAGTGTCTGAATGTGTATTTGGATACATTCACATAGAGCCAGTTAGCTGTGAAAATGTTTGTTGTCTTGAATTGCTGAAACTTAACTGTGTGAGACATTTCATCTCTGGTCTCAGTGGAAAATGGCTATGCTAAAGTGCTAAATTATTTCAGCAGAAGTTATTTGCACATTGAGTATATATGTCCATTGTTTATAGTTGTACCATATTGCTGTCTTCGAATTTCATTTTATGCCACTTTAAATGTGATATACCTTTTTTCTGAGAAACTTTCATACCTATTTACTGTTACCTTAAACAAAACACCAACCAACAAAAAACATAAAATCACCTTATTTTGACAGGAGAGCAACTTGCATTCCAGTGTTCATGAGATTAATGTGATATTTGAATCTAACATTACGACTAGTATGACAAGGAGTTGTAATTGTGTATTAGGTAGAAATGGATTAATAATTTGTATCCTAAGTATAATGTATGTTTGTTTATTTTTTCTTCCTCAGGTATATTGTGGACTTTTTCCTAGTGATAACGCAGCTGGGATTTTGTAGTGTTTATGTTGTGTTCTTGGCAGAAAATGTGAAACAAGTGAGTAAAGATATTGTATGGAGAGTTACGGTTTTAGATTTGTTTTTCCTTACTTTTTTGTTTCCTTGTAAAGTGCAAAAGAACTTGTAGAACATGAAGCTGAGAGATGCACAGAATAGGTTCTGCCATGATTTACACAACAGAGCTCTTGGAAAAAGGAGCAATGTGCAAGGTGATCTAAACTCACATCTTGCGGAAGTGCTTATAGTTTCATTGCCTTCTCATTTGTTTGTTGAACTTAAAAATTAATTGCAGAAATTATAGGAAACAAGGTTGAAACTGGTCTGGGATCCAGTTGTCAACGAACATTTCTTTTTGCCAGGACTTGCTGCTGACTTTTTTATTCCCTGACCTTCTGAGAGTATTTTACCCTTTTTGTGTCATGGGAATCTTTCTTTTGAATATGTTCTTGTTTAACCTCTGCCACTTTACAGAATTGTCTCACAGTTACTCATCAGTGATGGGTCTCTCGGACCCCCAGAGTACTGTGTGCAGTTTTGGGTGCCACAGAATAAAAAGAACGTAAAACCATTAGAGAGTGTCCAAAAGAGGGCTACAAAGATGGTGAAGGGTCTAAAGGGGGGCATGTATGAGGAGCAGCTGAGGTCCCTTGGTTTGTTCAGCCCAGAGCAGAGCAGGCCGAGGGGAGGCCTCATGGCGGCCTGCAGCTCCCTCACGAGGGGAGCGGAGGGGCAGGCGCCGAGCTCTGCTCTCTGGAGACAGCGACAGGACCTGAGGGGATGTCATGGAGCTGGGACAGGGGAGGGTCAGGCTGGGTGCTAGGAAAAGGTTCTGCGCCCAGAGGGTGGTCGGGCGCTGGGACAGGCTCCCCAGGGACGAGGTCATGGCACTGAGCCTGCTGGTGTTCAAGAAGTGTTTGTACAGTGCTGTCAAATATACGGTCTGATTTTTGGGTGGTGTGTGGACCCAGGAGTTGGACTCGATGATCCTTGTGGGTCCCTTCTGACTCAAGATAATCTGTGCTGTTCTTTTCTGTTTTGACAATGAATATGGATCTTTGTCTGAAAACGTGTCTCTGTAATTAGTGAGGCAGGTGAGGAATAAGGTATGGCATGTTGCCAAGCATTAATCATCCATATGGACTTCTACCCGAAAGGTAGAATAAAGGTGTCTTTGAATAGCTTAATTTATGTTATTGAGGAAGAAGTGTCCCCATTGTCAGTTAGTATATAGTAAGCACATTTTTTTTTGCTCCCTGTGAGGTATTTGTATTATATTTAAAAAGTATTCCAAGTTACAAAAACGTCAAGGTGAGAAGAATCCGTGTGTAGAGAAGCCGGACACTCTGTAATTTGTGTACTGGGAGGTTATGACAGTCCCATTGTCTATCTCAGTATCTGAAAATCCTAATTTATATATGATGTCCTTTTGCTGGCCTTCTGAAGCAGGAATTTTTATGGCATCCTTTGTAATAAAAGTTTGAATTGAAACCTTTCCCATTGAACAAATATATGACCAACTAGTCATTATATATATGTTTCGACCTTAAGCAAAAGCAAAGACTTATTTGCCCTGACTTTTATAAATTTTGGAAAAAAATGAAACCTTTTCAGAAAACCCACTGTTGCTGTCTTGAAGAATTGAAAGCAGGGAGCAGAACTTACAGAGAAAACAACCTCTACAAAAGCAGTAGCTGCAGAAACCCATGGCATGTACCCTGTGAATGAATTGAAGTCATTAGCAATTCAGAAGAGAAGTCCTATTTGCAAGTGTATTTGATTTACATTGCCCTGTGCTCTTTCCTCTGGGAGGTAGGTTCTTTCCATCTGGGCAACCTTATATTGCAGGAATCTGTCCCGTAGAGGGCACCAAAGAACACAAGTTGGTACAGCTTTAAATCTGTTTTGGGTAGTGGAAGGATGAGGCATATGAACAGAGGGAATGAGGGAGTGGAGAAGTAAGATAAAGGAAAATCATGGTAATAATGTTAGTAAGCTTTTCTAAAGGAATACTTCCCTGGCTCACCGAAGAAACTCAGGTTTGTGTAGTTCTGGATATGGGGTCTTATTTACAAAAAAAAAAAAAGGGGGGGGCGGGTCTTACAGGTAAAAAAGACTAGAATTGGAGAAGAATGAAGTTGGCACAAAGATCTGCAGTTTGGCTGCAACAAGATTGGAGCAGGATCACAGTGGGGTGGACAAAGGAACCTGCCCAGAAGATGGTCCCCTTTCATGTCATAATTACCTGACTTTTGCTTCCTGAGGAGTAGGAGATCTTAAGTCAAGAGCCTTGGCAGCTGTCTACTTGTTCATGAATATTTGCTGAGTTCTC
The DNA here is from genome assembly GCF_040182565.1 of Anser cygnoides. Lineage (NCBI taxonomy): Eukaryota > Metazoa > Chordata > Aves > Anseriformes > Anatidae > Anser > Anser cygnoides. Next base: position 201,253,309 of record NC_089873.1, read on the forward strand.
TGAAAATGCATCTTTTTCTCATTGTTTGCTGGTAAAGCTAAAATATGAAAACATGTTCTTGCTGTGTGGGAGCACTTTATTACGTCTTTGACACTTTGAATGACCCATCAATAGGATGCTACATAATGGAATTTTTATTTTTCTAGGTTTTTTTATTCTGTAAATTCTGAATTTTTTTTATTCTGTAAAAAGCAGGGGGAGGGGGAACCACCCCTAAAAAAAACCAAACCCGCCACTTAGGCAGTCGTACTCAGACACGGAAGTGTTTGTAGTTTGCAAAGTTGAGTAATAATGAAATACCAGAACTAAATGAAGGGCGAAACGTGCTTTGACCTTTTCCTTCATAATTACAGGATTACAGTATAGTCCCATATACAACATACACCTGATTACACACTGTTTTGGTGCTCGATTGGGCCCTGTGTTGTATGTTGCTCTGAGTTGAATAAGGAAGGAGTTACAGGAACCAATCAGCTCCAGGACTGCTATTTTGATCCTACTAGATAAAAAGTTTGAAAAGTTTGCAGACTATGACAGAAAGAGTAGGGTTTGAGATGTAGGCAAGAGTGGACTTGGCTGAAGGGACTAAGGAAACTATTCTTTGTTGCTTCTGATGTAGTTCTTGAATGAAACAATTTTCTGTGTGCCTGATATCAGGAATCTGATAACCAGATTTACACAAATGTGTTGTCTTCATGGATACAGCTGAGGGCAGTGGATGCTGTGCTTGGGGTATATAAATGAGACATTAAGTGAAGCACTCCTGTAAAGGAAGCTGTTTCAGACACCACACCATCATGTGAATTAATGCTTGAATGACTTCTGATGAAGTCACTCTGTGAATTCACTAGTCTTTGTAGTCAATATGCAAGTAGTAGTCACTACTTGCTTTCTGAAACTGTAGTGATATTTCCTTGTGGTTTAGGGAAATGTTTGTGGAACTCCCAGGTACAGTTATGGTAGTCACAGAACAAAATGCATATAATGTATTCAGATTAGAAGTTGCTCAACGTACACTGAGCTCTGTGACACAAAGAAAAAAGTACTGCGTAGCAGCTCATGAAGTCCTGCACAGACTTTATTACATCTTGGTTTTTGTCTCTTTTGTAGTCAGAGTGAGTATAGGCACAGTAAAATTTAATGACTGTTCTCTACAAATCAGAATTACTTTTATAGGAAGACATTCTCCGTTATGGTTAAGAGAGGAAGCCGTGATTCTTAAATGGCAAATGTACATTTCCATGTCTCAGATCTTTAGTGGGAGGATCTGAATTATGATTGTTTATAGAATGTGTTTTTCAAGCACAGATGTATTGATTGAATAAGTGAAAACATTTGTCTAAGTTGTCTGATATTCAGATAGTATTTCAGACTGCTTTGCTTTCGTTAGAGGAGAGAGAAACAGCATAAGAAACGGCTTTTTATTTTTTTATTTTTGAAGACACTTCTGCTGCTTTACATTGTTACTTGTTAGAATGGTTTTCAACCTGATAAAACTTTTTTAAACCTAATAAAATACTTCAAAAGTGATAGTAATGTTAGCTTGCATCTGAACAAATGAGTATAATTTAATCTTCATTAGATTTTTCCATTGCTGCTCTTTAGCATCATACCTCACACAATCTACTCACAGGCAGAATTGTATTTTGGGGGGGTTAATTTTTGTATTTTACGTTCAGACTTACTTTTCTTCCACTCATCAGTCTCTCTTGCCTGTTTTTTAGCTCTCCCATAAGATCATCTGAGATACTTCTTCTGAGCCAATGTACAGAATCACTCTTCTGTCATGCCTCAAAATCCACCTGTGTGGAAGTTCCCCGTGGCCTTGCCTAAACCCTTAAGTGGTGCTGCCCTGCCTGACACGGTGGTTAAAATAGAAACCTGTGCATAATGAACATAATAAAAATGGCTTGCCAGTCAACAGTTGAACTGAAATGTTCAAAAGTTTTTTTTGTTTTCTTTTTTTTTTGTTCCCCCCCAAAAATCTTAGAACACCTTGGGTTGGAAGGGCTCTTAAAGATCATCTAGTTCCAACTCCCAATTATATGTTTCTTAAATAACACAGCAATTTCAGACCTGAGACAAAGCAAAACTTGAAGACAGTCAAGTATTGAAACAGGTTGCCCATAGAGGTTGTGCAGTTTCCATTCTTAGAGGTTTTCAAGAGAAGCAGCCTGGTTTGACTTCATATTGATGGAGCTTTGGGTAAGCAGCTGGACTATGTCATGAGGTCGCTTCTAGCCTGAATTATTCTATGGTTCAGTGAATCCAAACTTCCATTTTTGGATAATGTAATGGAGAATATATCAGGAATATAATGTTTCTCTTAGATAAGAGATGACAAGGTAAAGTGACTCAAATGAGAAATGGTGTGGAAGAGGAGCTTTTCAGTTAAAAACATACCAGAAATAGGTGCTTTTTGTAACTGGGACTAAGACAGCTGTGACTGCAAATCTGTTTACTCAAAATATAAATCTGAGTGGAGCAGGTTCAGAATTGCCTTTTTATTTTTTTGGGTCTTCCAGCTGGAATGTTTTTGCCCTGGCTTCTGCCTTTCAACTGTATTTCACAAAACAGGACCTGATGAGACTCTTGCACATAATAACATTTTAGAGAATTTGTTTAGCTTCTATTTCCTTTCCCTGGTGAATACTGGGCCAGGGAAGAGTGTGGCAAGAAAGGGTACCATGCTCACTCTGTTGTAAAGTGGACTACAGTGTTGTAGTTTGTTATAGGAATATAACTCATGTTTGAAGCATGCAAGTGGAAGGTAAGAACCTAGGGTAGGGGAGTCACATTTTGATAATTTTAGCTGACTGTTTTTTACAGACGTCTGTCACCTGATGATGGTTGTGGAGAGTTTATGAGCAGGCATAGTATGTTCTGTCTCAGTGCCTTCCTCAGTATTTTTGTGAAAATAAAACATAATTTTAAAGGCTACGTATGACCACTCTTTACTTAACACAACCTGGAGGTGTGAGGTGATCATCCTGGCAGCTGTAGAGATCACAGTAGATCTGAACTCAAATAGAATTCTGACCACAGAACTTTTTAAATAACTCCCTCTACCTTCTGGAAGTCTCACAATACAAATGATCGCTTGGTTGCCTACTATATCTCCAACTTGTCCTCTTCTCTTCTTCCTCAAGCTGGAAAATTAATACCCTGAGTTATTGTGACGTATAAAATTAAATAGATGTCATAAGGTATTGGTAATTGTGCTGTTTGCTCAGGACTCTTGTGACTACATTTAAATTTGCATGTAATAGTAATACTTGGCCTTTTTATTGTAGCAGCTTCATGTGTTTGACTTTTTAAAAGAGGATCTATGATCTTGTTATTTTCACTTGCACAGATAACAATGGACATTTTGGAGAGCAAACCACATTGAAATAATTGCCCATAAATTAATCGGTGTCAGTATTTAGGGGTCAGAATATCATCTTAACTTGCTTTGATATATATTGATTTCCCATTTTTATTTAACCACTTTATACTGCAAAGAAGCAATTTTTTCCCACTGTCTAGGTATCTTTTCTCATCATGCCAAAGGCTTTCTGTAGCGTGAACAAATTAAACGCAGTCATATACTGATTTATAAGATGGCAAATACAATCAAAGGGAAAAAGAGTACACCTTCCTAGGGAAAAGGCATAAGATTTAAACAAGTGGATCTGAACTGTTTTCATTTTGCAGCAAGCAGAATAACCACGAGCTCTTGATGTTTTGGTCATGGTGTACACACAGCACAGAATATGTTTGCTTAAAATAGTTTTCAGCAGTTATCATAGAACCAGAGAATATCCCGAGTTGGAAGGGACCCACAAGGATCATTGAGTCCAACTCCTGGGTCCCCAAAGGACCACCCAAAATATCAGACCCTACGTCCGAGAGCGTTGTCCAAACGCTTCTTGAACTCCGGCAGGCTCGGTGCTGTGACCACTGCCCTGGGGAGGCAGTCCCAGTGCCCAACCAATTATAACCACATTAACATTCTTCCAAAAGATCCAGTGAGAGCTGTGAATAGTCCCAAGCTCAGTCTTCTGAACTGCACTATGGGCAATTATGGTAATAATATGTACAAGATATTTAATACTTTTACACATTGTGTACTACTATTTATCTACCAGTATGAATTTATATTGATTTAATGTATACAGCTCTATGTTTTATTTATTTTTATTTTATTTTATTGTTGTTTTTATTATTTGCACAACTTTTACAGTTGAGTTAAAGTTGATTAATGGAAAAGTGAAGTTAAGAATAAAATAATTTGAATTAAAATAAAGACAGATGAATATTCTACCATCATTCTGTGTGTATGCTGACATGATGTGGATTGCCAAGGCATAAGGTTATTAGGCACTGAACCTTCAGACAATTAATAGTACTTGGTCATATGAACCCATTCCTTACTTTAGGAAAATTCACGCTCCAGTGTTTAGGCCTAAATCCATCTTGCCCACATTTGTTTGACTGAACGCTTGCTTTCTAAAAGGCAGGCATCTGATCTAAACTGATCATGTGGATTTCCTCCTTAGTCGGTGGATTAAAGACAAGGTCTTTTAGGGCCTGATTTCATCATTTCACAAGGATGAAACACTTGCTCAGTGCCTTGTTTTCCTCTCTGCATTGAGAGTATAGATAAACCAAAATGCCTGACATTCAGCAGGTAAAGTGAAGAGGTGAATTCCACCCTAGAGAAACAGCAGTGTGTCCATGTACAGACACTCAGTGCTACCAGTATTTATTTATTTTTCTACAGGTCCATGAAGGATTCTTGGAAATCAAGTCTGCTTCTATAAATGTCAGTGCCGCCAGCAATTCTTCTGAGAAAAGGAGTATGGATTTACGAGTGTACATGCTGTGTTTCCTGCCGTTTATGATCCTCCTGGTCTTTATTCGTGACCTTAAGAGCCTGTCCTTGCTTTCACTGCTTGCCAATCTGTCCATGGCTGTCAGCCTTGTGATCATTTACCAGTATATTGTTAGAGTGAGTATAGCAAGTTTATAATTTGTTTTAATGTGATGTCTTAGTGGTTGCTTGGGGTAGTTGGTCTCTGAAACATACTGATTGACAATGGCTGAAAGTCAGAATTATCTTCTAATTTGAGGTAAGGAGATGTCTTAATAGTTGAGACATGCTTTAGAGAGACCTTTATGGTATTTTTGAAAGAAATGGCAATATTACTGCACTTAAGATACGGAGCATACAAATTTTGAAGTCTCTGAATCCTTGAGTAAGTAGAAATCGCTCCCACAAGTTCAAAGGCTTCATCTGTGGCCAGTCATTTCATTGCAACAGAAGAACAGTTTCAACAACAATGTTTGTTTATAGCATTTTTCCAGTACAATCAGGGAAAAAAAAAGATTTATCTTACATATTTAAGAATAGATATTGCATACTTCTGTCTCCTGAGAAGTTGAATAGTTTTTACGTTTTCTGGGTTGCTGCTGTTTTTAACAGTTGGAGGCATTTCAGAACAGAACAAATTGAACTGAAGGCTGAAAAAAAAATCACACCCAGGAACTTCTACATTTTTTCATTCTTACAGCTTTTGAAAAGTATAAATGGCAAACTCTGCTGCATGCACAGTATCTAGATATATGGTCTGCACTGATATTATTTAGAGGTCTCGGCTATGGGAGGAGGTAGAAGTTACACAAAAGATATTGTGGGAGTTGAAGAGCAATTAATTGTTCTGCAGGAATTCAGCTTGTGTTAAAAATACTTTTTTTTTTTTTAACTATCCCTTATGGTTATGAAGAATACTTGTAAAGTATGAAGAATAAGAAAATTGCATGTTCTCAGGAGAGCCTAATTTTTTAGAAAGTTAAGCCTGAGTCTTTCATTTTAATTGATGCTCACTTATATATGCCAGAGTAACACTTTAAATATGAAAACTTCTAATGTCAGTAACAAGAACCTAGAATAAATACATCTGCAAGTGTCTGTGAGTGAGTGGGAAGGAAGCTATAGTTGCGTGTAAAGGACTATAAGCTTGTGGGGAAAACAATGGAGTATAACTAGCAGTGTATACTTCGTTGTCAACACCTACAGATTTTTCTTTCCTAGACAGCAATTAAAATTGTAGGAACAGCTGACATTCTTTAAATAGCACTGTTTTGCTTTGATTTCTTTAGGATATAGCAGATCCTCAAAAACTGCCTCCTGTGGTTGGCTGGAAGAAATATCCTCTGTTTTTTGGGACAGCAATATTTGCTTTTGAAGGAATCGGTGTGGTAAGTCTTTATCATTGACTCTTCAGAATACCTGGGTTTGTGACAGATGATGAAATATAGGCAGTTTTTAGTTTGTTGATACTTAGTTTTTTCTTGTTGAAGCACTAATCTCCCAGTCATGAAATGTGTTACTTTATCTAAGGCAAAAGTTGAGGACAGAACATCCTTGTCAAAGGGTATTCTAGTGAATACTGATTGCTACTTGAACACTTAGCACCTTCCCAATTACAAGGATGTCAGTAGTTCATCGAAACAGATTAAAAATAGTTTTAAAATAGATTAAAATCATAATTCACTATTCAGCTAATAATATGATGTTTCTGTAATTATGATGATTCAGCAGCTCAGTCTGAAGTGATGAGTGAAGAAAAAAGAAACATATTCAGCATCTTTCTTTTCCTTTGGGATCACAGAGGACAGAAGTGATTTATCAAAAAAGTATTATTCTTTCTGCCTCAAACTTGTCTATAGACATGGCTTCATAGCAATGGTGATAAGAAAAAGGCTTGAAATTCCAGAATATTGTTTTGATTCATAGACTTCTGACAATGAATTTCAGTTCCTCATTGTTTCCTGAAATGTCAGTTATTTATCACTCCTAAAGTGTTTTTTTTTTTTAATGAATCTTTTTTTAATCTCTTTTTAATCTCTTATATTCACATCCTACTGCATCTAAGGACTTTCTGATTGCGTCTCATAGTAGCAAAGTTTGCAAGTTAGTTAGCACTTTTGTTTCGACGTTACAATTTTAAAAACAGCCAAAGAAGCATCTGGGAATGGTAGGTTATAATGTCTTTAAACTTTTGGGAAATTACTATATGCACTTTACTTTTTACTAATATAACCACATACTTCAGCAGGTGTTATTATGTGCTTAAAACTAAAGCTAAAGCAACACAACAAAACCAAACAAATAAACCAAAACAATGCAACCCTTCCCCTGCCCCCCAAAATGTTATACACCCAAACCAGCATGCACTTTGTCTGAAATGATTACTGTCTTTCATTGGCATAACATGTTTTGAGATTTCAAATATCTTTTCATTTCTGGAACTGTCAGCTCTGAATCAAGGCACTGTATTTGATCCAGCTGCTGTATTACTGCCAGAAGAGCTGAAAAGCAGAAGTCCTAACTCCTAGTATGTTACAAAAGTGTTTTCACAAACAGGATGTGTGGGTCTAGTGACAGTGAATCTCCATTTCTCAAACTGTTTTCAGTGGTTTCTCAGACTGTGAACTGACGGATGTAGTGGTTTAGCTACCGTATATTTAGTAGTCGTCTGAAAGTGTGTGTGTGTGTATATATATACACACACACATAAATATGTATATTTATATATATATACACACATATATATGGAAGAATATTTGGTCATCTGGAAGTTCTTTCACAGGAAAATGGCTTGGGCTCTTTGATGCCTGTAGCTCTTGGGCAAAAAAAAAACAACCAAACAAAAAACAAACCCAAACCATGGTCAGTGAATCTGACAGGTTGGGATGTGTTAAACTTGTTGCTCTTAAGTTGTATGGTCTGTCTGTATACACAGTTTTCCCAGACTGCACTTACTGTGTGTGGCTAAATGCAAGGCATATACAGTAGGTCTGATACATTTATAGTTGTATTGGATTTGTTGTTGATGATCTGCGTAGGATGTGGGTATGTAATTGTAGTCAGGAAATGTGTGAGTCCCTGCAAATCTCAGAAAAATGTGGAAGGCTTATTATTTGGTAGCTGTAGCTTACAGAATTACAGATAGTGAATGGATTTATAATAATTATTTTTTGGCAAGTTAGACCCCACATTAGTCAATTCCTTAAATTTACATCAATAGTAATAACGCTGACTACTAATGTAAACCTTTAAGGAGCTGCCTGGAACGTTGTGCTTGATTGAATCCCTGGTTGTTACCAATGACGTTCTTAAGAGCTGTGGACCTTTTTCCTTTGTTTATTCAAGAGTGTGGTTCATTCTTACTGTATTTCTAAAACATGAAAATATTGCTCAATATTATTAGATATTAGCATTGCATAGTTTTTGAGTATATTTCTGTATGGTCTGTCTCACTTGATCATAATTTATTTTTCAATGCAAACAAATGGTGCATTTTAGTTCTTTCACTTTGTTACTGATATTTAGAAACCAATGTTCATGTTCAGTATAGTTTGACATACTGTGTGTGTGCCTACATCACACACAAGAACATTCAAACAACATGGCTGTCTTTACAAATTAAAGTTAATGTCAAGGTCCCTCTCGATGGCAACATGGCCTGCTGATTCACCAAAGGGCCATGCTGCCTTCCAGAGGGACCTTGACAGGCTGGAGAGGTGGGCTGACAAGAATTTCTTGAAGTTCAGCAATGAGAAGTCCAAAGTCTTGCACCTGGGGAGGAACAACCCAGGCACCAGGGCATGCTGGAGAGCAGCTCTGCAGAAAAGGCCCTGGGGGTCCTGGTGGATACCAAGTTGAAGACGAGTCAGCAACGTGCCCTTGCTGCTAAGAAGACTAACTTTGATTAAGAACCTGGATGCCTTAGGCCAAGTATCACCAGCAGGTCGACAGAGGTGATCCTTCCCCTCTGCTCAGCATCAGTGAAGCTGCACCTGGAGTCCTCTGTCCGGTTCTGGGCCACGCAGTTCAAGAGAGACCTGAACATACTGGAAAAAGTCCAATGGAAGGCTACCAAGATGATTGTGAGACTGGAGCACCTCTCCTCTGAGGAAAGGCTGAGAGAGCTGGAACTGTTCAGCCTAGAGAAGAGAAGGCTCGGTGGGGATCTCATCAATGTCTGTAAATACCTGAAGTGAGGCTGCAATGAAGACAGAGCTGGGCTCTTTTCAGTGGTGCCCAGTGACAGGACAAGCAGCAGTTGGCACAAAGTGGAACACAAGAGGTTCTGTCTAAACATGAGGAAGCACTTTACTGTTCAGGTGACAGCACTGGCAAAAGTTGTCCAGAGGGGTTGTGGAGTCTTCCCTCCTTGGAGGTTTTCAAAAGCCACCTGAACGTGGTGATGGGTAACCTCCTCTGTCCCTGCCTGAGCAAGGGCTGGATCCAGATTACCTCCAGAGGTCCCATCCAACCTCAACCATTCTGTGGGTGTTTGGATGTAAAACTGAAAATCTAGAGTGTAAGGTATTTATTTCTTATATGCAGAATGATATTAATATGTCTGTGTTTCTCAGCATTTTGAATGTGCATAATGTGTACTGTACATTCCTATACTGTAGTTGCATGCACCATAGTGAAGATCTGAAAAAAAAGAAAGAAAGATTTTATGTATTTGAAGAGCTAGCACTTCATTTAGTGCTGGTAAAGTTGTTTAAGCATGAAATAAAAAAGATGAGCAAAGCAAATTGACACATTTCCACTTAACATAGTTAATATTTCATACAATTCTTGGTCATTGATATAATTAGTAATTTGTTATTACAGCTCAATAAATTACCATCAGAGACTGAACTGCGATTTGTATGCATGTTTGTGACCTCTTGCATATGCGAAGTGAAAAATGTTAGTTTAAAATTCTTTCACTGAGATCTAAGCTAATGAATTTTGCTCCAGCTTGCAGTGGATTAAGAATACTCACATAGTCAGTTGCTGTAGTATAGTTGATGTGTGATAACCTGTTACTCTGTGTCTTAATTACTTAATTGGCCTTCTGATACTCATATGGTTGGATTGTTCTGTTAAGGAAAAAGCAAAAAACAACCCAAAACATTTATTAAATTGTCTTTTCTGATTGCAGGCAATCAAGATTCCTTAATCTTGGTTTTTATTTTAGAGACATGATATTAGATTTTATTCTGGAATGTCTTGAAAGTAACATTTACTTCTGTGAAGTTACCTGAACGTTGCATTATAAACAGAAGCCTTAATGTCTTAGTTTTATCAGATAACTTTATTATGGTTGATTCCTGTTGTGCAATAAATTAGCCTTAAACAGTTCGGAGGCCATAACTTTTTTTCTTTTTTTGGCTTGAAACATGCATGACACTAGTTTTCACTGTATTCATCTGAGAACAGCCAGATTGTTTAATGTTATGAATATGGAAGCAAAAGAAATTTAGATTTTTTTTTGGCAAGTTCAGTTATCTTATGTAGAATCTGACAGGAGAGGAAATATGCCCTCAGTGTGGTTTCTCTACCACTGTCGTTCCATGTAGAATGGTCTTCCTTCTAGGAATACATAACTTTTGAATAGAGGAATAAATAATCTGTACGGTGCAGTACAAAATACTGTACCTCAGCTAATACAGTTAAGACGGTTTATTTTTAAAGAGACTTAATTGATTCTGCTGTTAGTAGCAGGGAAGTGGCTAATGTAGAAAGAGAATAGTCGTGAATTCATAATGACAGTACACAGTGTGGAAAGGTTGGTTGCGTGGTTTCTTTGAACCAAATAATAGACTGTAGGGGAAATATTCTAACACTGATTTTTTTGAGATGAGGGTCACATCAAGCTGTCAGCCATTCACTAGTGGGCTTCTGCAGAGCTTCATTTTAGGGCCAGTTCTTTTCAATGTTTTCATAAATTACTTGGACACAGGTCATGGTATACTAAGTAAGTTTGTGGATGACGCTAAATTGGTAGGAGCTGTTGACTCTGCTGGGGGTGGAGAGGCCTTGCAGAGAGATCTAGACAAATTAGAGAGCTGGGCAATCACCAACAATACAAAGTTTAAAAAGAGCAAGTGTCAGATTCTGCACCTGGGAAGGGGCAGCCCTACCTATACATACAGACTGGGGGACGAGATGTTGGAGAGCAGCCCCGCAGAAAGGGCTCTGGGGGTTTTAATTGACAGCAAGCTGAACATGAGCCAGCAGCGTGCCCTGGCAGCCAGGAGGGCCAACCATACCCTGGGGTGCATCAAGCACAGCATTGCTACCTGGGTGAGGGAAGGGATTGTCCTGCTCTGCACTGGTGCGGCCTCACCTCAAGTACTTTGTGCAGGTTTGGGTGCCACAGTATAAGAAGGACATAAAACCATTAGAGTGTGTCCAAAGGAGGGCTACGAAGATGGTGAAGGGTCTGAGGGGGGAGATGTATGACGAGCAGCTGAAGCCACTTGGTTTGTTCAGCCCAGAGCAGAGCAGGCCGAGGGGAGGCCTCATGGCGGCCTGCAGCTCCCTCACGAGGGGAGCGGAGGGGCAGGCGCTGAGCTCTGCTCTCTGGGGACAGCGACAGGACCCGAGGGGACGGCATGGAGCTGGGACAGGGGAGGGTCAGGCTGGGTGTTAGGAAAAGGTTCTGCACCCAGAGGGTGGTCGGGCACTGGGACAGGCTCCCCAGGGACGAGGTCATGGCACCGAGCCTGCTGGTGTTCAAGAAGTGTTTGGACTACACTCTCAGAAATAGGGTCTGATTTTCTGGGTGGTCCTGCGTGGAGCCAGGAGTTGGACTCGATGATCTTTGTGGGTCCCTTCCAGCTTGGGATATTCTATGGTTCTAACCCTCAGTGGACCTCTTTGAGGACAATGTGCTGCTGGGTATGGGAGAACATTCTCCTGCTGCCTTCCATCTATGCTTTAGCTTCTCTCTGGCTGTGGTTCCCTGTGCTGGATAAAGCTACCTGAGAAGTCACAGGGTTGGTATGCAGACCACAGAAGAGAAGAGGGTACCAACCGTACATTTTAAATACCGGAGCTGCAAGAAATACATACAATGAAAGTGTTCACAGAATGTGTAAAGTTGTTTTTAAAGAACCATGTTTGAGAGCCACTTTCATATCCCACTGGTGAATAGGTCTGTTTTTATAAAGAATGTGAAATTTTTGTGACTGAATTAAAAAGTAGCTTCAGGTTGTGCTGCCGAGTGGGCCTAAGATGCAGTTAAAACTTTTGGACATACTTTTCAGAAGGGTAAAACACTGGAGGCTTCAGACTTGGATATGTCTGTAGCATGACTGTGTGCATGTGATAACTTTGCATGATGTTTTATCTGCACAATCATGGTTATAATTAATGAATATTTTGCTGTGAAATTCCATTTGACTTTCTTCTTCGAGGTATAAAAACAGATCCAAACGTGGAAGTGATATTTTAATACAAGCTTTGGGGGTAGGAGGATAAATTAGATTCATAAAGTTTAAACAAGGTGTATAATTTGGCTTCTGTATTGCATATAACTATGCTCAGTTAAGTAAAATCATAGGATTCAGTGCATTCTTTTTTTCTTGTTGAGTGCTGCAGACTGATTAGCCTAGCAGAGAGAAAATGTTACTTAACATTAATTTCAAGTTTGTAATGTAAGGCTTCTGATATTTTAGCCTTTTTCTTGAAGACGTCTATTAAAACCACTTTTAAACTTGGATATCAGAGCTTTGCAGTAGGAGGTAGGGTTGTGTTTGTATGCCAGAAGACAGGCTCTGGAATCCAATTAAGCACCATCTAACCAGTTCCAGGAGTGAGAAAAACTAAGTGGATTACCATTTAAAAAATGTCAGTATTTGGACTTTGAAAGGCCTGGGGCCTGCTGCTGCAGGGGCTCTCCAGGGGCCGCAGCCTCCTCCAGGCCACATCCACCTGCTCCACCGGGGGCTCCTCCACGGGCTGCAGCGTGGAGATCTGCTCCGTGTGGGACCCGTGGGCTGCAGGGGGACAGCCTGCTCCACCAGGGGCCTCTCCACGGGCCGCAGGGGAACTTGTGCTGCGTGCCTGGAGCACCTCCTGCCCTCCTGCTGCACTCACCTTGGGGGCTGCAGGGCTGCTTCTCTCTCAGCTCTCACCCCTCTCTCCCAGCTGCTGTAGCACAGCAGATTTCCCCTTCCTTCAATCTGCTCTCCCAGAGGCCCACCCAGCATCTCTCATGGCTCGGCTCTGGCCAGCGGCGGGTCCCTTTTGGAGCCGTCTGGAGCTGGCTCTGATCTGACCTGGGGCAGCTGCTGGGCTCTGCTCACAGAGGCCACCCCCTCTCCCCATGCCAGCCTTGCCACATAAGCCCAATGCACATCTTTATCAAGTTAAATATTCCTTACCTATATCCTGCACCTCATACGTATGGAGGAATTTCCTTTTACCCTGCAAAACTATTTGTTTGCCTCCAGCCAGTATCTTGTTCATACTGTAACATTAATACTTCTTACATTTATGGCGTATCTGATTAATAGAAACAGAAGACTCCAGAATATAGCTTTTTAGGCAGCATCCCATACCTGATGCATGCAATATTCAAATGTTTCTTTTCCTTTAGAAAACCCAAGACACCCATGCATTTGCACAAATAAGAAAATAAAGGCATTTAAATATACTGCTTGCTTACCTTAAACATTTCTCAGGCCTTGAGTGATACTGTGACTTCTGAGAAATGGGAAGAGAGGAAGAGTAACAGAGTGCCAAGCCATCGTGTTCTGCTTTGCCAGCTCGTGGCAAGCAGATTTAGTGGTGTGATGATACACGACTTCCAGACACAAAAGCTCATTCTTCTGTTTGGGTGTGACCCTGTCTCAGATGGAAGACTCCTCTGTATTAAGTATGTGTGCAGTAAAGATGGAGAAAGACTTATACACATAATTAGGCAGCATAAGAACTACTTTCAGGTAGAAGCATTTTCTGTGGCTTATTTTGCTTTTTTTTTTTTTGTCAGATTTTTTCATCCTCGCTGCCCATTCTCCAGTAATTGTGCTGAGCTGCTGCTATTTTGCACTTATTTGTAATTGTCTTAGCTAAGGTATCTTCCTCCTTTCTAGTATCTTATGAGTGAGGACTGATCTGCAGTGGATTGAATTATCTAACTGGTATTTAAATATGAGTCTTCATTGTATGACTATTCTTTTAAATATAGCTGTGAAGCCTCAAAACTGTTAGTAACATTTCCTGGAGTAAGCAACTAATTAGAATAAATGTTTGCTTTCTTAGTCTTAGATTTTGGTAGCTTTTGTGTAATTGATCTCATTGTAACTTCACCAGCTGTAATCGTTCCCCCCCATCTGAACAGTGTTTTGCATTGCTTTGTGTGCTTGCATGTATATATAACAATAAATAAAAATGAAGTTCTAGTTTACCTCTTAAATACTTTGCCAATGTATCTACTTTGTAAATTAAATCTATTACATGTCCTGAAACCATTTACATTTATCAGATCAAGCATGATATAAACAACAGCTAAAAAGAAAAAAGTATGTGATTTTACTATATGGCTTAAAACATGCGGTTTTGTCAAAGTACTTCTAAATTCAGTAATCTTCTTGAACGTTCCCTGAAGAATAGAGTTCCTAAATCCAGAACTTTTTGTTAATACATGTTTTGCTGGAATACGAAAGAGCCCTAGTCATCCACTGTTGAAGCGTGACAGTGTTCAGTATTGGCTCTCTTATAAACTTTATGCCTTACAAGTTGCACACTGGGAGAGGAGATTTGTCAAGAGCAGTAGAAGAAAATTGTAAGGGAAATAGAAGACGTAGAAAAGAAAAGTGTCATAATGATGAAGGCATTTGAAGATTATACTAGAAAGCTGAGTGTTGTGTATTCCTAAACTTGTATTTGAGCTGTTTTAGTGCTTCACAGGAAAAAAAACAGCTAAATAGTTCAGATGTCAAGGTGCTGTGCCATCATTTCAAATGGAGGCGTATGATGCTTTCTCTTCTTCTGAGAAAAAAAAAAAGGGTCAGTGTCTTCTCTTCCTTCTCCTATTTCAGGTGGATTAATTTTTCAGAATAGGATCATTACTCCTTTTGATGATTATGATGTTAAAATGTCAGATGTGAATCACAAAAACCTTTATATTGCTAGGGCTTCTGAGCTGGGGTCCTGTCAGTTTTTAACTGTCTCAGTCCTGGAGCCTGCACAGCTGTTTTCCATGCTCCTTAACCCTTTTTACCTGAAATACTTATTCAAAAAATATAAAGGAGGAAGATTGCTTCATTCTTGTCATTTTAGTGGCAATTTGTGAAAGAAGAGAAGATGAGCATATATATTTAAACATTAAACACGTCTGTTACTGAGTTATCCATTAAAAGATTAGTTTTCAGTGGCAGTGACAATTAAATCAATCTGATTATCTGCAGGCTGAATTATCTTGTGCTTGTTATTTTGGGTCTGGTAATAAAAAAAAT
This sequence comes from Anser cygnoides, assembly GCF_040182565.1. Taxonomy (NCBI): domain Eukaryota; kingdom Metazoa; phylum Chordata; class Aves; order Anseriformes; family Anatidae; genus Anser; species Anser cygnoides. The sequence continues at coordinate 201,268,606 of NC_089873.1, forward strand.
GTATGGTAGAGATTTCTAATTAGAATGAGACAGTCCCCTGGAGCTTACATCTAAAAAGCAGTCTAATTGTAACCAGGGTATTCAAGGCAAGTAATGAGGAGACAGCGTTGTTACTGGGGGGTGGTTCCAGGTACTGCAAGCAGCTTGAGATGAAAGGGGTGATACTTCAAATGATGTGTGGTGGTAGATTAGCCAGGTTGTTTCAAAGATTAGCTGATGCTGCTTTGCCAGTAAATTACAGGTAGTTTTGAGTTAATCGTTTGGTGGATTAAGGGGAGATGGATTTCTTCTAAACTTACTTTCCGTTAAATTCAGAAACCAAACGTCGATGGTTACTGAAGGAATCAAGTCTTAAGGTCTAAGGAAGATGATAGTAGCAGCATGTGCCCATGTCTCAGAAATTATAGGAATATCTCACTGAAACAGGTGACAGGAAAAGATGGAAAATTTATCAGCTGAGGAGAGAGAAAAATGATGGAAAAAAAACATTTTTGAAAATGATCAGGTTTTGGTTTAAAAACTAATTTCATAGGTGTTTAGAGCTATGACAGAGGACTAGTGTGGACTGGGGGAGAAAGACCGTGAAGGAAAGAGACAGAGCATGGAAATCATAAGCAGAGAAAAATCCACTCAAAATAAATCCCCCAGACTCTGAAACTTAACTCTTCTTCTGGATCTCATGGTTTTGTGTTCTGCCTCTGGTGACCTTGCTTGGGAGGGAAGATTATTCACCACAGTTTTCCCTCAACGTAGTATTTCACATCACTAGGTTGTGCAATGGTAATATATTTGGTGATTTTTTTATAGGTCTGAAGAGTGTGGAAGGCATTGGACTAGGCTGATAATGCTGCCTGCTAGACCAGAGGTGGTTGTTTGAATAGCATAGAGCAGCATCGAAGTCTCGGTGTGAGATACTGAATTAATGCAACGTCTCTCCTGAGAGAATATGTTCCGATGCCAGTATTGGACAGATAGAGAAAACAGGAGGTGTGTTTGTGTTCTTTCAAAGCCATTCAATCATCTAATTAGGGTTTTAGCTTTTTAAGAAAATAATTTAAAATAATATGAGAATGAAATTAATTTCTGGCTCCCGAAAAAAGGACAAGAAAAGTGTTCAGCTTTGGTGTTCCAAAAGAAAGCAAAAAAACCCTAGAAAGCATTTGCAAAAAGAGCTTTACCTCTACGGCTGTCAGTTAAAAATATTAGGCTACGTGAAGTCATTGCAACTGGGACTATACAGGCACTGAAGGAAATTCAGAATGAGAAATCTCTCCAGCAGCTGCCCAGCAGTGGTATAGAAAGAACAAGCCCTAGCTCATGTCACACCTTCTTGAACTTCTGTCTTGTTTTCTGGACAGGGAGTGGAAGATATTCTACAATAAGCATTATATATATGTGAAATGTTATTACTGATCATACTTATTTAATAAAATCTGTTGTCTTGGACTGCTCAGTCATGTAAATGTCTTTTTTCTTTGAATGTTCTTTAGAATGGCCATAGCCATCGTTTGTCATAAATATACGATATTGTGCTATTTAATTGAAGGTGTAGCCAAAAAGGAAGCAGTTTCTTTCTTTCTTGTTTTTTTTTTTTTTTTTTTTTTTTTTTTTTATGAGTAGCCTGCCAAAAAATCAGCACGGCTTTTTTTTTTTTTTTTGTCTGAAAGAAGGCATCATAATGAACAGTCCAGTGGTGCCAGTAAAAGGTCTTAGATTTGAGCTCCCTCTGACAGTGAAGTCACAGGATTTTTTTTTTCCCCATTAGTAGTCTCCTACAGATTGCTTTTGCTGCCCTTCAGAGGGGCAGACAATCCTCAGGATCTCTTTCCTGCCAGCAGTCCTGGTGGGAAACCCCCAGGTTTTTCATGCCTGGTATATGTGTCTGAGTTCAGTGCCCTCCTGCCAGGAACATAGGAAACGAATGCTGAAGACTCTGGAAATCAAATCTCAGGGCCTGAGAACTTATTAAGAGTCTCCTCATATCTGTAAGCTGAGCAAGGAGTTGCCATGAAAGCTCTGCAGGGATGATGGAGCTTGGAATAAGGTCTTACTGTAACAATTTATGCTTATTGGGACTCCTGGAAGCTGTAGAACGTGGCAGAACTTAGTCAGAAAATATTTATAAATTGCATTTATAACCATCAGAGTGTATGCACCAAATGAGTATATCTATTACTTGTTCAGGCCCAAATGCTACCCGTTGATTCTTTGTTTCAGAATGTTTTGTAGCAAGTCAAGAATGGGAAATTTCCAAATTAAGGGGAAATTAAATGGAATTTGCATTCTTCAAGGTTCTTAATAAGGTGTTATGTTAAAACAATCTAATCCCAGCTGAGGACAAAAGAATCTGTCCGTCCTACCTGGCAGTAAATTTAATACTTGTAGCCATGTGTCTGCATACCTTCAGTCTGCGTCTTCATTAAGACATCAAAGGCTCTGTTACACCGATGAAACTCAAGGTGAGAGCAGCAGCACTATTTGCCACTTAATGTGATCTTGTTGCTTGGATTTCCTGCCCTGACTTGAAATTCTGTGTTGGTGACTACAAGGTTATGTTGGAGCTTGCTAAACACATTTTTCTGTACTCTATATAATATATGTAAAAGGAATTTCTCCAACAGGCTGCAGGCAGTAATGGTTGCAGTGCCTATTTCCTCGCTTTGAAGTGATGGCAAGCCCAGCAAGCTCTCTTGGCTACAGTTCAGGCTCAGAGCACCCATGCTACATTTAGGAAAAGCACTGCTTAGTATGCCTGGCCACACCCGTGTCAGCAAAATGAATACGAGCACTAAGAGCACAGTTCCATATTCGTGGAGTTCATGGGCTCAGCTTCCCCTCCAGGGAGAGCTAACTGCTCAGCTTGCGTGTTAACCACCTGCGTGATAGGTTTGTCTGTGATGGAGACTGACAGTGCAGACCTTCCTCATAAAAACTGGGGAATTACTCTGGGATTCTGAGCATAATCCTTTGCAAAAAATTAATGGTACTCACGTTGCATATGCGTTTTCATCCAGGCACCATAATTTTCTCTTGTTAGTTTTCCTAACCTATGAATACGGCTTCATATTTTCAGAATGATGCTGTTTTCCAACCATTTCTTGGTTGGTGCTCTTCAGTAATTGACTGAGCATTTCTGTATGGTATATAAAACACTGTGATCTTCCAGGCTGTAAAGCATTATTGTAGAGTAGTCTTATTTATTAATAACAACCCCTAAAATTTCAGAAATTATCTTTGAAAGGAAGAAGAAAAACATTCTTATTCTGTACCGTGAGGACATAAAATGTAACTGCTCTCCCTCTGTTTCCAGGTACTGCCATTGGAAAACAGAATGAAGGACACCACGCGGTTCCCACAGGCACTGAACATCGGCATGGGGATAGTTATGACCTTGTATATCTCACTAGCCACCCTGGGGTATCTGCGCTTTGGGGATGAAATCAAAGGCAGCATCACTTTAAACCTGCCACAAGATAAGTGGTAAGTGAGAATGTGACTTTAAAATCCTTAATCTAGAAGGCCAAAAAAAAAAAAAGATTGCATGTGGTGAAGTGTTGTTCAATGCATCTCTGCTTCCCTGCTTACAATTGATAGGTGCTCAGACTTTTAAAATTACACTGTACATACTATCTGTGTGCCTTCTAAGGCTTAACAGTGACCCTAGTCAGCAACTGCTTGCACATTAGAAGGAATTGAGCATGATCAGATCAATGATTGTTGTAGTAGAGCATTCCATCTCCAGCAGGAGCTAGTTCCCCAGGGTATAGAAGGATGATACCTACAGTTTGCATATACAGTATATTATATTTCTGAAACCAGCTAGTTTTAAAGTGGATATCCTGATATAGTGACCTTTTTTTAGAGTAATGACTGAGTTTAGAAGGTAAACAACTGGAATAGAAGACATCAAAGCTGAATAGGTTCATAGTTTAGACACAAGTTTGTGTATAATGTATTAAAATGGCTTCCTATCAGGAAATTGAAGCTTATACTTGCCAGTGTCTTGGGGTTATAATTTTTATTTAGCTTTTTTTTTTTTAAATGCTATGGGAGCTCCACATGTCACATGCTGAAGTGCTAAAGACTTCCATCTGGTTAGCATTTTTTGTTCTGTATCCATCTACGGATGCATGCATATGGTAGGTATTAAAGTCACTGTGCTGTTTTAATATTTTTCAAAAGTTTTGTTCAATTGCCTGACTGATTTCAGTGAAAAATACATGAAATGATAATAAAATGTCTTGAAAGATTAATGTTTTTTTTTTCTGTTTGCTAGGATTCCCATTAATCGTTTGTTTTTTTTTTTAGTTGGTTGGGTTTTTGCTTTATTTTGTTTGAGTTGTTCTGTTTTTTGAGGCATATTGCTTATGATATATATTCAATTGTGAACTTTAATTCAGCAGACATATACATTAAAAAAAAAACAGAAGTCTTCAAACACTTACTGCATCCCTTTATGTCTATGTGATGCATCTGAAAGGGAAAATACTTCCATTTATGATATTACACGGTATTGTTCATAATTGATAAAATTAGTGGAAAGTTTGTTTTAAATGGTAGCTCTGGATTTCTGTGTCAAAGCCCGAGGCAGCAGGCAGGTCCCTTCGATAGCTCAGCTGGTAGAGCGGAGGACTGTAGAGGCACCACCCGTGGGAATCCTTAGGTCGCTGGTTCGATTCCGGCTCGAAGGAGACACCATCCTTTTAAAGGTTGGACGTGGTGCTTAGGGACATGGTTTAGTGGGTGACGTTGGCGGTAGGGGGATGGTTGGACCAGATGATCATGGAAGTCTTTTCCGACCCTCATGATTCAATGGTACGATTCAATGATGATATATGCTGCTAAAAGAGAAGAAGAGGAAGGTAGAATAAAGTCGCTCACTGTCTTTCTCTGTTGCATTTTGTTGAGCTCATGCAAACAGGATGAGGTTTATTAGCTGCTGTCTAAGTTCAAATATGAATTTTCAAAGAGCTGTTGGCTACGGTGCAGATGTGATGATAAGATGACATTTATCCTGATGCCTTTGTAGACCTAATGCAAAGAAAGAAATAATAAAAGAGATGGAAACTGGTGCTCTGTAAGGTGGGGAATTGGCATTATAAGTTAATAACCTCAGAGCAGTTGCTCAGAGCACATATGTAGAGATAACAAATAGTCTGTTTTCCTCTCGCCCTGGATGGTACCCCAGAGCACCACCCAGAATTAGGAGAAGCAGCTCAGTGGTACACCCGTGGATTATGATGCACGATGCCATCTATAGCTTTGCGGTACTGAGGGTCTACTTGAAACAGTATTGCTGAGCAAATACGTGCAATTAGCTGTGCTATCAAAACAAATTTCCAGTCATCCATAGGTCAGTATTTTGTTATTTGGTCCTCACATAAAAAGCCAGTAAATGGCGGGATTGGACTAAAGAGATGCAAGGAGCAGACAAGTTTTCACAAGAAAGTAATTGTACAAAAGAGCCTGGGATGTAGCTAAGCAATGAAATTTGGCTTATGTGTTTAACATTCCAGCTGGGCAATCCCTGTTCTACAAATAAGTCTTTCCTGATAAATAAAAATAAAATTCTGCTGCTGTTTTGTTTTTTTTTTTTCATAAAAGAATTGATCAGAAGGCATATACAGACCCTAGACCAGTTAAGTCCTTAAGTTTAACTTAAACAGAGGACTGCTCCTACTGCAAAAATAATAAAGTCAGAGCCTTGGGATAAGAGACTTGCTCCAGTTCTAATTTAGAAAGTGTTTTGGAGAACAAACTGTTGGTCAGCATAATGTCTTAATTAGAATATGTTGAAAATTGGCTTTATGAGAGAGTAGTTTTCAGCTCTTTTTTTTTTTTCCTTAACAACAACAACTTTATAAAAACATTCTATTTTACTACATCAAATATTTTTTCTTTCTTGCATCCAGTTATTTATCTGGTTTGGAATACATTTGTAATGGTGTTGCATATCCTTAGAATTATGCAGAAGAACTAGTTTCCAATTTTCACATTAAGAGGTTCAACAAAATCTAAAATGTAGACTTAGGAGAGGCAGACCTTTTTTTAACTTCTTCTAGCACATATAAATGATTTAACATTTTTAAGGGAGCTATCTTTTCCTGATTGGAATATAGTAGCAAATTATCAGTGAAGTTAATTTAATAATATGAACAAATATTTCCTAATTTGAACAATTTGAATCCTTGTAGAGCTAAAAAATTTGTGTCTTGGAGACACTTGCTTTGAACTACGGTGCTTTAAAGCTTTGAATCCTGTTTTTGAATTTCTATTATTATTATTATTGTTGTAAAGTTTTGGGGTGATGTGAAACCTGAGGATTAAAGGCTAATTGGGGTTAGCTGATAAGTTTCTTTTTATTGTTAACTGGCTAATATGCATCCAAGCTTATGGAATCTGGACAGTGAGGCAGGGCTGATAGAAATGGGCCACTCTGTTTGGTCCTCTGAATTACTGCGCTGCTGAGCAACCAAAAAGAAGTGAATTACAAAAGCAGTGGCTCCTAAATTATCTATATTGCTTTACATGGGGACTTAATGGTGCAGTAGTTTTTTCAATCCCATTAAATATGCCTTTAGGACTTTATGGAGCTCTGTGCAGTGATGGTCAAATTTTTGATACAAATAGTTCAGGACCTGTTAGCCAAAATACAGTGTATTTTTCTTCTTTCCTCATATATACACTTTTAATTACTTCTGTATTTGTTCAGCTAATGAATTCTTTTTTTCTTGTAAGCAGTCTTTTGGTATTGTCAAAAATCAGAAGAAAACCCGAACTCTCCTGTAGATGTGAGGGGAGAAGCACAGAAATTTGGGCCATCAGGGCTATTAAAGCTCAGCTGCATTCCTTGCTCAAAACCATGCCAGTGTACCAAAACCATTACTGTGTTTAGCACATCCGTCAAAATGCTGAATGATGGAGACTGTAACCTCGCAGGTAGTCATCTGTGACAGCATTTCACTGTTCTCTTCTCTTTGAAGGCCATTTCCAATACTGAACTAAGCCTCACTTGCAGCTGTTTAATCCTGCTATTATTTCTTTTGTTTGGACATGGAGGACAGCGTGCCAACCTTGTACAGCAATCTTTTAAGTATCCGAAGATCTTTGTTATAACTTCCATCAGCGTTATCTTTTCTAGACTACACAGTCCTCATCTACAAACTTTCCCAATAGGTCATGTTCTCTAAACCTCTAATTAGTCACATTATTGTTCTCAAATAACCTACATATTTTTTAAGTGCAGTTTTATCAAACCAGGGCTTACTTAGTGCTGAACACTTCACGTGTGTTTTGGGTATTCTTCCTTACAAACATGAGATATTGTGAATAAGGTAAATATAACAGCAGTGCTGTTTGTTACCCACCCACTATTTCTGAAGGTTTCATTTCAATTTAAGTGTAAAGACTTATACGTCTCCTTATGGAATCATAACCTATTTTTTTTCCAAATATTTTTTCCAGTTTTTGAAGGTCATTCTGAATTTGAAGCCCATCTGTTCATATGCTTGCTGACAGCTGTGTATGGTTACTACCCAGAGCTGTGTGATAAATATTCTTTATCAGGGCTTTCCTTAATAAAAGCATTGATTTGTAAGAACTGCAATGCAGATTTGGGAGGAAGAACATTGCAGTTTTCCACTTCTGATGCTGAACCTCATATTATAGCTTAGAACAAGCTCTAATTGCATCAAGGAGATGTAATTACCTTGCTTAGGGCTCACTGTATATGTATAAGCTGTTGTTTGCCATTCCCAGTCAAGTTTATTTTATTAATGCTTGCAAGGCTCCTGATTAGTTATTAGGTTTACAGACAGGTTAGAATACAAGAATAGAAATGTCAAGGTCATAAGCTACCTCAGAAGGTTTTTATTTAAAAAAAATAAATTAAAACATTTACTTTGATCAAACTAATTTTCTTTTCCGTAGTAACATATGCTGTCAATCCACTACTGGCATATGTTTGGCACAGCTTGGAACAGTAGAACTTGGTACCCCTTTGTGTTGCTATAAACCCTATGAAATCCTGTGACAGATGATACTCTGATACAAAACAGAGTTTTTTTCCTACATTATTGACTCTCAATATCAGGGCCATTACTTACACTTCCACCAGCTCATAATATATGACACAATACTAAGCCAAACTTCCTCACTGTTATTTCTCTTTTCTGACATGGCACGATAATTTAATAGTGTTCTGTATCTAGTGAGTCTGAAGAGGAGGTTGTAGACAGCAAGAAAATTTCATTTACGGATATTTTCCAGCCTTAGGAGGTATTTTTTCAAATCTTAATAAATAACATTTCCTGAGATGTCCTCTCCCCAGCATGAAAATTCTTTTTAGGAACACTCTGTCTACAACTTCCAGTTATTGTACTTGTCGTGTATTTTTTTGATATACACTTTTAGAAAAAAACCACTGTCATTAACCAAGAATAGCCCTGGGGAGGTAAATTATAGCCACTTTACCAGTGCATTTAGTTGACAACTTAACAACTGTGGAGATTTTTTTGGTAAAACTTACAATGAAGAGAAAAAAATACATTGAAGAGAAAATGCATATATTTTGTTAGGCCTCAAAGCTTGTTAAATATGGTGAACTTAGATATGAGATAAGGAATCTGGATGTAATTAAAAGTATGAGGGTTTACTTACTTAACTATTAATGAATTCTCAAATTCATACGTTAGAAAATTACTTAAAAGGAAAAAAAGAGATATTTTTAATGAAGAATTTGCAACTTACCTGAATGTGCGTAAATGTTTTGAACAGGTTGTATCAGTCTGTAAAAATTCTGTACTCCTTTGGGATTTTTGTGACCTATTCGATCCAGTACTACGTTCCTGCAGAGATCCTCATTCCAGCTGTTACCTCCAAAGTGGAGCAGAAGTGGAAGTTACCCTGTGAACTTGTGGTGAGAACACTATTAGTCTGCTCGACCTGTAAGTATGTACAGAATACCCATAAAAACCTTGTGCTTGTGTGTTGCTGAGGCCTGCTTATTTTGTTACATATTTGCTGGAGGCTAGCAAATCTGATTTTTTTTTTTTCAACGATTCAGTATGTTTTGATTTTCATGAACATGTGAATCTAATGCTGTATTATATTTTAAGTGCACCTTTCTTAGTAGGTGTGACCAACAATTTGACAACCAAGTATCTTCCAACAACAACACTCTGCCAATAATAAGCTGCCAATGTGAAAGTATTTTTTTTAGAATAACTTTTCAAAGAAATACACACGGCTATTTGATGTCAACATTTCTCTATGTGATCTGCAGTACGTGCTGCTCACAGAGAAATCCTTCCTCTGCTTTGTCAGCCTCAGAATTAAGCCTACGGTGTGCCACCCTGTGTCCATTAAATATCCCTGGCAAATATAGATGTTTGATCAGAGTTCATGGAGGGCCACTTAACTTTCATAGATAGTGCTCTAAAGTAGTTTTGCATCTCTGCCCTCGGTGTCTGTAATATTTTTTGCCCCCTACTCTTCCCATCCTTCCTATTGCATCTGTGCTTCTGTCACATCTAGTCTAAGTACTGGAGACAGCAGTAGTCATCAGCAGTGCTCACTGAATGGTGAGCCTGGTCTCATTCATGTCAACCTTCCTGAACTGAGGAGGAAGTTAGTTCTTTCTTACAGCTTCCATCAAAAGTGCTGAATAACGTTTGAAGCTTTTCTCAGAAGTGTTATAAAAAATTGTTTCCAGTAAAAGTTCATGACTCCACCATTTTTACTAAAACCAGATGCTTACTTCAAAAAGAACCAAAAGCTCCAGTTAATCAAAAAATGCTAAACCTTGTTTTTTAGAGGAGAAAATGTTGATAGAAAAGGCAAATTCAGGCTTTCATTCTGTTCTCTTGGTGAACACTAAGCAGTGGTTAATGTACTGGGCAGCATCTAATAATTCTGTTGTCTAAGGAACCTGAACGTCCAGTGAGACCTTCTTAAAGTCAAGCCTGTTGAGAGAAGCTGTTTAATGTTGGTGCAATTTAATTACTGCAATAAGCAAAGGGAAATGCCATCGTTCTAATAACGTGTTGCTCTGAAAACACATCTGCTATGTGAAATACATTAAAAAAATGTGAAAACTTTCTTGAATAAGGAGCTGCGGATTTCCTGAAGCATGATATAGCCTATGTCATACTTACTGTTCATGGTGTGTAGTGGAACTTTTAAGATTTTAAGATTGAGGATAGATGAATAGCTCCTGTAATACTTGAGAGACACCTTGATCAAAATGCTTCAAGCTCCAAAATGTTTTTTAGTGTCTTTCCACCCCAATAAACTCCCTGGTCTTAACTATATCTTGGTGTCCTGTAGCCCTCAACTTCCACTCATTACCTATTGCTCTTTATGTGTCCCTTACAGCTTTCCCTGATAAAGATAGCACAATGTATTTGAAAAGCTAAAACACTTGCAGATCTAAACAGTTGTTTACAGATGTAGGTTTTGAGAGTTTGTAGGTAAAGGATGCTTTCAGAGGTGCAAGCAAAGCGTGTGGTGAATAGGTTTAAAAGTACATGTGTCTATTTGACTTGGGGAAAATTGTGAATGACTCCATGATATTCAGCCCTAGGTTTTTTGTTTGTTTGTTCGTGTTGTTGTTTTTTTTTTTCTTTTCAAGTTTATTATTGAGCTCTGTTATTAATGAGTAATCTGGGAAGGCAAAACTGGGGAACAATCTTAAAGAAAAGGAAGTAAAAAAAAGAAAATGAATTAACTTTAAAATCTGGAAGAGGATTCTGTGAAAGGTGAGAAGAAATAGGAGCAAATAAGCATGGGGTAATCTTATGAGCTAGACTTGGAAATGGAGTGGTTGTCTTTGGGTATAATTAACTACAGTTGGGTAAATTGGGACAGGAAGAATCCAATGGATGGTGGTGGGTCCCTTTCTCCCAGAAGTATGTAGGCATCTATTCTTTTTCTCTTCTTATTTTTATTTTCAGACAGTTGTCCGTTGTGATTTTTTCAGGTACTTGATTGTTTCATTACAAGGAAGCAGCTAATAGTCTTTCTTTTTTGAAGACAAAATAAATACTTTAAAATGATTAAATATAATGTGGGTGCTGTATCTTTATTTCGTTTAGAAAATATGCAAAATTGGACCTAATTTTTGTCAATGAATCTTATCTGCAATGCCATTCTGTAAAATGGACCCGCTACAGTTGTTACTGGGATATCTGAAAGTATTGAATTGTTTACTGCAAGGCACAGAAATGTACAACTGAAAACTTACTCTTACATGTTTAATATTTACCAGCCTGTTGTAGGGTCTGTTGTGTTTATCCTAGCTGGCATTTCATTTTTTACCAAGTGGCTTGTACAGATTCTGTGCAGGCTACTGCCTATAATTCTGTTTCCACCAACAATATTGTGTGTAAGCTCCCATGCTTACACTCCCCTTCTACTTCCCATCCTTCACTGAATTTCACTTTCATTGAGTTCTGATTTTAAACCAAAACTGACTTAAATAATGCTTCACTTTCACTAAATGCAGAAAATGGTTCCTAAAAAGGTTCATGAAGTGTTTATTTAAAAAACAAACAAACAAAAAACCCTTTGAAATTGAATTTTAGAAGAGAATTCAGTGATACATGAGTCTCATGTCGGTGACAGAAGCTGTTGTAATGTCTGGACCACTCAGAGGTTATGCACTGATGAAAGGGACTCTGCCTGCTTAAAAATATATATGTATATGTATATATATATCTAAACAGAGAAACTTCAGCTGTGTTACTAATAACACACTAGCCTCTTAAGAGAAGATTTGAAAAATCAGTCAGCCTTTCATTATTGTTAATTTTAGGCGGGAGAGGGGGCTGAATTTCTCAAATAAAAATCAGTGAGGTCATGGTTTTATTATTGCAGTATATCATAAAATTTGCTAGGGAAAATCATACTCTGAAGGTTTTTTTCTTTGGTCTGGTGAGGTTTGTTAGAAAGGAAGAACTTGACAAATTACTAGAGAGGCAGCGTGCATCCAAAAAATTTCCTTTTGCTTATGGTTTTTCATTATTTAGTTGATCACTTTGTGACACCTACTACTGCAGGAGGATGGTCACAAACATGCTTTGTGTTTTTAGATTCATTTGTTCTATTTCCTCTGCTCATGCTTCACAAAAGAGACCTTATCTGAAGTGTGCAACATACACTTCACCCCTGATGTGGCCCATCTGAACCAAACCTTCAAGCTTGGGACAGGGAAGGAATGCACCCAGCTGCTGGGAAGTGCATGGCTGGTTGGATATCGGTCACTCTGGGAGCAGGTCAGTCTTTCCTCCTTGCAAACTGAGCAGCTCCTGATGAACAGTGAGATCACCTTGACTCTCTTTCTAGACAGAATTGGTAATTAAAGCTGTTTAATAAAAGTCTTTTTTTTTTTTTTTAAACCATATCAGAAAGGAAGTTATAAATTGATTTAAAAACAATTTTAGCTGTAGCTATCTGAAATTTCAGATCT